>NC_136986.1:2410968-2640968 GCF_032717465.1 Coenobita brevimanus
AACTGTTCCTTACAAGAAAAAACAAAAACAATACAAAAGAGAGCCAAATTCAAGATCCGGTCATTTCGAGATGCCTGGACACACTGCGTTTGAAAGACTGAAGATCATAGAAAGTAGGAAATACAGATTTATTGCATAAATCAAGGACTGGGAGTAACGGTTAACTCTTGCATTAGAGAGTTGGACAGAAAAGGGATGAGAGTTTGTCGCTAGACGGGAGCTACGCACCAGTCGTAGTGGTGTAGGGGTGCAAGCAGACAGTTCAGGGGAGCAGTAACCATAATAGTAACGATAGAAAAGAGATAAAGATGCAACAGTGTCGCGAAGAGACAGAGGTTAAAGGAAGCCAGTAAGAGGAGGAGAGATAATGAGACGAAAACTCTTTGAGTCCACCCTATTGAGAAGAGCTGCATGTGGGGAGCCTCCCCTCACATGAGAGTTGTACTCTAAACAGGGGCGAATAAAACCATTATATAAAGTCAACAACTGTGCAAGGGTAAAGTAGGTATGGACTCGGCTTAGCACACCTAATCTCTTGCAAGCAGATTGTACAAGATGTGCAATTTTATCTTTCCAAGATAAGTCCCGAGTAAATGAAATCCCAAGCATGTTCAAGGATGATGCAAGATAGGGAAGAACGATGGGCGTCTACAACAGCAGCTATAGAACGACGAGAAAGGAAGCTATAGATGAAGGCACAGATAGAAGGATAGAAACCGTAAGAGGGTAGTTTGGAAATTATAGATTTATGTCAGCCTCGAACGAAAGCATTTGAGATGTCAAGTGCAATGGCAAAGCTTTCGCCAAAGTTCCGAAAAGACGATGACCATGAATCTGATATGTAGGTGAGAAGATCGCCAGTGGAGCGTCTCTGACGGAACCCTTACTGACGATCAGAAAGAAGGTTGTGATAAGGATGTGCTTTAAAAATTTTTTTTTAAGAACTGACTCTAAAACCATTGAGACACAGGATATTAAAGCAATTGGATGATAGCTAGAGGGTTGGGAATGGTCACCCTTTTTTGGGACTGGCTGCATGAAAGCAAACTTCCAGCAAAGAAGGAAAGGTACTAGTTGACAGACAAAGGCGAAAGAGTTTACCTAGGCAGGGTGTAAGCACAGAAGCGCAGTTCTTGAGGACAACAGGAGGGACTCCATCAGGCCCATATACCTTGTTAGTATTGAGGCCAGTGATGGCAGAAAATACATCAGCTGGAGAAATTTTTATGTCAGCCATTAGGAAGTCTGAGGGGGGAAGTGACGGAGGAACAGCACCAGAATCATCTAAGGTGGAATTGGAGGAGAATGTCTGAGTGAAGAGATCTGCTTTATCAGTTGAAGAAACAGCTACAAAACCATCAGAGTAGAAAAGAGGAGGGAAGGATGATGAGGTAAAGTTGTTAAAAAGGTTTTTGGCAAGGTTCCAGAAGGAGCGGGAAGAATTCGCTCCCCCAATGCTTCTTCAGAACCCAGTGTATGTGACTCCTTATCCACACAGTTGACAAACCTTAAACTTACCCTCAGTATTGAAATTACCGTTTTGGGTGATGTTAACGTACATAATATAGAATGATTATTGTATTCAGCCAGGACTGACGATATTGGTCTAGAATGCGAGCTGGTCGCAGAATCATTTAATCTCACACAGCTGGTAAATTAGCAACCTAAATACCAGATAACCCTGACCGTAACGCTTATCTCTTTGATCTATTCCTGATAGAAAATCCAGATCAATACAGGATAGCACTGTCACCACTTGGATGCTCTGACCACAATCTCATCAAAGCCTCATTAGTCAGCTCCTCCAAACCTCCCCGTTCTGAACCAGTCAAGGTGACCCAATGGCACTTTGATAGGGCAGACCGGGATGGATTCAGAAGTGATCTTGCTGACATTCCATGGCAGTCTTTCTTCTCTACTGACATCAAATCTACCAGGCCCACATTAATGGCAATACAAGCTGATAAGGAATTGTTCATACTGCAAAAGCAGTAATAAATTGCTAAATCAAACTTTCTTCAGAACAAAGCATCCAAACTGTTAAACAATCCCAGTGACAAGGGAATATTCTGGTCAGCTATCAGTTCCTTCATGAATAACATTAACAAGCCATCACCCACTCCTCCACTAAAATCTTCAGACGTTAGCATTACAAATGACCCACGCGGTAAAGTGAATATCCTTGCCAGTACATTTGCCAAAAACTTTATAGTAGAGAAAATGAACCAGAACGTCCCAGTACTTGAACATAACTTTACCGAAATTGCTCCACTTAAAATAGAGACTAGATACTTAACCCGCCCCATCCCGACATTTTCTGGACAGAGGTACGCCCCAGTCCCAACATTTCTGGACCTTTTTTTTTTAGGCTCAAACATTCGCTTTTGGTGAGAAATATCGATAATTCATAGAGAAATCGCTCACCTGAGGTTTAAAATACTCGATCCAGGTACGAGTACCTCCTTACCTGACTGGGTTTTCTAACAGGCTGGCACCAAAGAAAGCGAGTTCTATGGGAGGGTAACTATTTTATCCACTCATAAACAGTATTTAATTATTTACTTGGTACGAATTTATATGTAGTACAAGAGTATATTGGTTTTCAAACAGTAATATAGGCATTATAAGCATTGTTTCACTCACTAACTCATCACCATTCATGACCTTTTTTTCCCACATTACCTGATCATCATTTCTGACTGTTTCTTCCTCTAATGCTATGTAAACTTTGTCCTCCACATTGTCATCGATTGGGGAATCACTCTGGCCCTGAAAGTCTTTATTGGCCAGGTCACTGGTAACAGGTGAATTGCCGAGACAGTGGCGTGCAGGGGGGGGGGAGAGGGTATGCGGTGTAAGGCATTGTCCCTGCTTGGCATCTTGTAGAGGAATAAAGGAAGGTGTCCCGTGTATACGTGCCAAAATTCACTCGCGAAATCACTCGCGAAAATTGAAAATTGTGCAAATTAGGGACCTTGCAATGCTGCTGCGTTAATTTACGTCTCCGGGATATGAGTGCACATCATGTGAGGACGTGAATTCACGTCTCCGGGACGGGGCGGGTTAAAATCCATCCTAGACAATATACCAACCAACAAAACTCCAGGTCCAGATGGAATTCCTCCATTTGTTTTGAAAAGTGCTTCCCAGAACTTGCTTCTGCTCTAGTTAAATTACTCAGACTAAGCATACGTACTTCTTCATTCCCTAATTCATGGGAAGAAGCCAATATCCACCCAATTTTGAAGATAGGAAGTTCCCCTGACCTCTCTGATTACAGACCAATAGCTGTCACGTCTTCTCATGGTAAAGTATTAGAAACTGTAATACATAAGCACATAGTTCAACATCTTGAATCCAACAGCTTAATTTGTGATACACAGTATGGTTATCACCATGAAAGATACATTGATATACTCAATCTCCTGATTCTCATCATCCATCAGTCAATTGACCAACATGGAGAAACTCATGCAGTAGCCCTTGATATTTCTACAGCTTTTGATAAAGTGTAGCACCGTTCTCTGCTATCCAAACTTCCTTGCTATGGAGTAAAGTCTTTTGTTCCTCTGATTTCTTCTTATCTCAGTGACAGAAATATAGGAGTAAAAGTAGATGATGTACTGTATATTCCAATTTCAACTCAAGTAACCCTGGCGTGCACAAGGATCAGTTCTGGCTCCAACCCTATTCCTAATTCATATTAACGATCTCTTATTTCTCACTCAGAATCCCATCCATTCATACGCAGATGACTCAACACTTCACAGTTCACTCACACTTAAACACCCATTCACAAAGTTTAATATCTCTAACTCACAACTCGGTACAGCCATCTCCATAAATCAAGACTTATCTAGTATCACTGAATGGGGACAAAATAACCTTGTCTCATTTAATGCTAGTAAAACCAAATATATACAATATACTAATACACAGTTATTGCCAGATTCCTATATTACCTTCAATCCTACTAATATTCCTATCTCCAAAGTATTGAAATTCTCTGTGCGTCACTTAACAATGCTCTCAGCTGGACCTTTCATGTCAGATCACTTGCTATAACTGCCTCCAAAGTTATTGTACAGAGTTCGTAGCTTCTTTACTGACTGGCAGTTAAATGTAGTATATTTAAGTCATGTGCACTCTCAGCTGGAATATTATTATTCATGTGGAATAGATGTCGAGAGGTTGCACTAAAACAACTAGACAAAAGTCAAACCAAAACTGTTAGAATTATTAATAACTTTGCTATGACAAATAAACTACCTCCTCTACAGGTAAGAAGAAATGTTGCCTTCCTTGCATTAGTTTGGGAGGTCGTGACATCAAGGTTTTCGTGCAAAACCAAATAATTGGCCAATCCATTATCAAGTCGTCCACTGTGACCCTATGTCATATAGGATGCATGCCAATGATTCTGTGATTTAATAATACTTTCAAAGCAGAAAAAAAAAAAAAAAAATACAGAACGCTGTACTTTTTTTCCAGTATCGAATTTCGTTACTGTTACTGAAAAAGTCCGACATAAAACAACGGTAGTAGAACGATGAAACGTAATTATGAACAATTTTCTTCCAGCCCAAATATAGCTTTTTGTTATACCACGAGCTGCTTCTGGCCACTTCAATCTGTAGATAGTAGAAATCTGGGAAGCACGCTTAATAATACACACAATTACACTACGCAGCAAACAGTAAAGTACAGCCCATGACAGGAACGCATTGTACTTTCGCGTTTTTCATCTCGAGGAAATCTTTGCTGAAGTCGCTTTGATAAGATTTACTGTACTCTCTCCCTTTGCCCTGCTACCATCTAAGTCAGTTCTACCTACTTCTGCATTTCCAATGTATCCTTAAAAACTGCCCAGGTACAGCTCCGTTCAGAAATTCGTACTACACCCAATGTGGAAGGCGCTAGTCTCGGCCCCTCCTTCCCAGACGACAGGTTACAGTTTCGAACCTCCCACGAGCAACCAGAATTTAGCTTGTATCAAAGCAGTGTCATTCGCTCACCGACTGTTAAATGAAATGAGAATTTTGTTTTCACACTCGTAGGTATCAGTCAATCTTACTGCCGATTAAATGATGAAATTATGTTTATATTCGCGTGCCTAAAAAAATATAATACAGTACTAATAACAGAAATGCATATAACAGAATATAAGAAGTTCGGCTATGAATCAGTGTGATTAGGCGAGCTAGTGAGTTATCACATGTCTTAATCCCTAGACACGGGCATTATTTCAGCTAACCATCTTAGCTCAGTATCTATGACTTGTTCTACCGCTTCAAGGAAAATCCAAGCAGCTAAAAATAATTTGTATGCAGTCAAGATATTCAAACATTTAAGAAATATCAGAACAGTTAAAACTCATATTCATACTCAAAACCAGATGAAGACGATTGGTGGAGTCTAAGGAATAATGGAAATCATATGTTTTATGATGAAGTAGCCTACATGATGTTTCCCCTACATAACTGCATAACCGTCGCTCTCTCTCTCTCTCTCTCTCTCTCTCTCCATGCACACACACCACAGTTCATCCGAATTCTCTGCTTGCATCTCTTCCCCATTATGACTGAAACGAGGCACCAGCCTTGCCTCATCCTCCCACCCACTCTGCAATGCAACTGTTAACTAGGTATCTGTCTTTCTTGTATACGACTTTTTTTTTGGAATGTCTCAGCATGTCTTCTTCCAATGCACAGTGCCCCATTATTTCAAACACAGTGTCCAGGCATCTCAATGGAATAGATATTTGTGTGTTTACGTTTCATTGGAAGGAACTGACAGGGTTTTGATTTATGACGGTCACATACAAATCAGTCCTAGTCATTCTAAGAACGAGACTTCAGTTCCCACCTCTTGATGTATAGCTGTTGTTGTTGTTGTTGTTGTGTAACCCTGGTCTGTCTGGCCAAGCAGAGCCATGAACCACAGTCAAGCAATCGCCTCTGCAGGGCTGTCCCGTGCAGTGATGGGGTGAAACCAGGATATCTGGCCTTGAGGTGCATTTAGTCTCGCTACGCCACTAGCTTTATAGGCAGTAGTTTGTTTAGTACAACAGTTGCCCTTGTAACAATATTTCCATATATAATTTATTTAAACACAAGTATGCATACTCGTAATGTTATTCCAAACTAGATTTTCGGCATTGATTTTTATTAGCGCCATATTTACTAATAGCGAATACTTCCATACACTGAGGTGGTTTGGCCATGTGGAGAGGATGGAGGGTGAAAGACTGACGAAGAGAGTGTATGTGAGTGAGGTGGAAGGGGGAAGAGGGAGGGGGAGGCCGAGGATGAGATGGAGGGATGGGGTGGAGAGGTATATGAGAGAGGAGGGTGTGAGCTGGGAGCAGGACAGTGAAATGGCGAGGGACAGGGTGGCGTGGAGGCGATTTGTTTGTGGCCACCCCGAAAGGGATTGAGGCTTCTGGCAATAGATAGATAGAATAGAAAACGTGCATGTTAGAAAGGACGGGAGCCCCTCGAAGAACCACTCAGGCTGAAGATTCTGTTACTGTCGCGGCAGCAGAGCCAACTCCCATTACGAACGAGGTGCCCATAAGGGACAGTCTTCAGTTAGATGTGTCTGCGCTGACTGTCAGGCGAAGGCTGCATGACGCTGGTATACACCATAGAATTCCAGCAATGAAGGAACGCCTGACACAACAACACAGAGAGGGGAGGTTAGCCTTTGTTCAACGCTACTTCCAGGAGAACCTAGACTTTGGTCGCGAGTCATCTTCACGGATGAGAAGCGTTTCTCCTCCACCTCGCATGGTAGGGTTCACTGCTGGAGGAGAAACAACACCAGGTATATGATATTACCATTTTTATTACTGATAAAATTCCGTACTCTTATTGCCCCCCTCCAGGCTCTGTCTTCGTTGCAGTCATCTGTTTTCTATCACTCTGTTACAGTGATTAACCGATATTCAGACTTTTACGTATGGAATAGGTCAATACTGAAGCTGTCTTCCGCAGTCTGCATACCCCTCCATCCTTGATTTCTAAGTCTTTTAAAGGCAATATGACCAGGCATCTAAAATAATCAGGATCTCTTATTTTGGTCTTATTCTGTTCATATTGTCCTGGAAAAAGATATGATTCCTTCTACTCTTTGCCTCTGTTTTCTTTGTATAAAGACATTAGTGCCAATAAAAATTGTGATCAGTTCTAAATAACATAAGGTTAGGGGGACATGTCACCACCTAGTATTCTGTCTCATGGCTGCAGTAATAAAAAAAAAAAAAAGTAAATATATATTTCAAATGCAGATACGAGAGGGTCAACATTTGTGATGAGGCACGATCGGGTCAGATGAGGCACGATCGGGTCACGTTACCTGTAACATCTGGTGATACCTGACTCTACATGGCCTGGGTGACTTGTCCAGCAACGAGGGGCGTTTTACTGCTGACCAGTATGTTCATATCCTGGAGGAACGTTTCCTGCCATCTTGACGCGCAAAGGGTTTTCCGTTCCCAGATGGACCTATTATTTTCATGCATGACCGGTGGCCCATCCACACAGCACGTGTAGTACAGCAGTGGTTTCAGAGATAAGACACAATTCAGCTCTTAGACTGGCTGGCCAAACGGGCCGATCTAAAGGTAATAGAACACGTTTGGGCTGAAATGGTTAATACCTGGCAGCCAGGACTGACGAGAGGACAAGAAATGAACTCCTCAACCACGTAAACGATCAGTGGGAACTTTGCCGGCGCAACATGACTTCATCCTTGGCCTTGTAAGCTCCATGCCTGACAGGTTGCAAAGCAGTGATTGAGAAAGAGGGAAGCTGGACCCGATATTGATGTGAAAAGTTAGGCAACTGTTATCATTATATTAAGGATATGTATATATAGATAGATAGATATAATAGAGATACAATAGAAAGATCGATATAATAGAGATACCATAGAAAGATCGATATAATAGAGATACAATAGATAGATATAATAGATAGATAGATAGATATAAGAGATAGAAATAATATAGATAGAGATAGAGATAGATATCAGAAAAATAGATATAATACAGATAGATATAATAGACATAGATGTAGATAGATAGGTATAATATACATAGATAGATATGATGAAGATATAGATATGATAGACTGCAAATAGTTATATACGGTATACATAGACAGCTATGGATATAATATAGATAGATATAGATATAATATAGATAGACAGATATGTATATATATATATATATATATATATATATATATATATATATATATATATATATATATATACAGTATATATTTATATATCTAATCTCATCTCATCAGCCGTTTGAGTGTCCACTGCAGGATCGGCCTATCCCTACCGAAGTGGGGACGATACAGCCAATGTATCTCTACCAAGTGGCTTAGGCTGTCTAATAGAGATTGTATGTAGGGTGAGAAGTGCTTGTAAGTGTAATTGTTGTGTTGGAGTGGCTTTGGATGTGTGTGTAGTCTGTGAACCAAATGTAATCGGCCCGCGCAAGCCGTCTGGGTGCAAGCATACTTTAGCATGTGACGCTGGTTCAACCACAGCACCCCTTGTGTCCGCCAGTGCAGTACGTGGCCAGAAGAACGCTCCCAAAATTTATTATCCTGGCGTGCCTATTTTTGTTTGAAAACATCTGTATAATTATCCTTATATATTTTCCATCGCCTACGCGACGCAAGGTCACTCACACGTAATAAATATAATGTGTTCCTTGGCCTTCCCACACAAAGAGGACTGATGAAGTAAACTATTTCAGTGTCTTTACCTCCATATGCGACTTGTTAATGCGTCGGTGGTGGTGGTGGTGGTCGCGGCGGCGGCGGTGGTGGTGGATTGTGGGTGTTGGTGGGTGACGGTGGTGGTGGTGGGTGGTGGTAGGTGGCAGAGACGGTCGTGATGGTGGCTGTTGTTGTTATTGTTCTTGTGTGTGTGTGTGTGTGTGTGTGTGTGTGTGTGTGTTCGTGCGTGTGTGCGTGTGTGTGTGTGTGTGTGTGTGTGTGTGTGTGTGTGCGTGTTTGTGTGTGTGTGTGTGTGTGTGTGTGCGCGTGTGCGCGTTTCAGTGGGAGAATAGTCAGCTCACAAATCACTTATTGATTCATATCAGAGTTCTTCCTTGCCCTCAATTTGTGTATTGTAACTTATTACTTGTATACATATTTTCATCACAACCGCAATTTGTCCACGTATTTCCTTTCTTAATAGGTAATAATACTTGCCAATATCTATATAAATATCCGTTTCATCTCAAATTTCGCATTCGTCGTGTGACTGAAACTGTTCCGGTATTTGCTGCTCTGTCTGTGGTGGCGAGAGGTTCGGGGTATTAACATGTCGTCCAGAAAGAGCGGATCGAGGCTTGAGCCTTCCACTTTGGGTGTAGTACGAACTTCTGAACGGAGCTGTACATGTTTTGCACCTCTGTTAAATCAGATCGCCCACCATCTACACACTGTGTATAATGCTGTCTTCAGGTGACGTTACACTGACTGACAACCCAAATGGTTTCGTGTAGTCCAAACAACCGCATTAACCCGCGCCGTCCCGAGGACGTACTTCCACGTCCTCACGTTTTGTCACAGCTAATCCCGAGGACGTACTTCAACGTCCTGCAATTGCAAGGTTCATAATTTCCACAATTTTCAATTTTCGCGAGTCATTTTTGGTACGTATACACGGGACACCTGCCTCAACAAGATGCCGGGCAGAGACAATGCCTTACCCAGCATGACCTCCCCCCCCCTGCATGCCCTTTTCTCAGCAATTCACCTGTTATCAGTGACCTGGCCAGTATAGCCATGTCATGCCACGGTACGAAATTCAGGGCCAGAGTGATTCCCCAATCAATGACAATGTGGAGGACAAACTTTACATAGCATTAGAGGAAGAAACAGTTAGAAATGATGATCAGGTAATGTGGCAAAAAAGGTCAGGTATTAGTGAGTGAAACAATGCTTATAATGCCTATATTACTGCTTGAAAACCAATATACTTTTGTACTACATATAAATTCGTAACAGTAAATAAATAAATACCGTTTATGAGTGGTGTGAAATAGTTATCCTCCCATAGAACTCGTTTTCTTTGGTACCAGCCTGATAGAAAACCCAGTAAAGTAAGGAGGCTCTCCTACCTGTAATGAGTATTTTAAACCTCAGGTGAGCGATTTCTCTATGAATTTTCGATGTTTCTCACCAAAAGCGAAAGTTTTAGCAAAAAAAAAAAGGTCGAAAATTGCCCGGGATTGGGGGGTACCAGTGGTCGAAAAGTGGCCGGGACGGGGCGGGTTAAGGCCTGGCGGTCTACTGGTGAAAGTACTATGATCGGATGTGGCCTGTAAGACAACCGAGGAGTGTTTCGGGTTTACGGGAAGGCGGTGGCCGAGACGGTAGAGAAGTGGCCTGCAGTCCTAGTGGACCCAGGTTCGAATCCCAGTTTCACTAATGTTCAGTGATAGCTCTTCAGGACTTTGACTTTCAGCAGCTGAGTGCTCCACTCTGGCTTCACACTTATTAACACTAATGCAGATGTGTGTGACTACCATTCGGTCTTTTTAATGTGGTTGTTCGCTTCAGCATTAGCAATCCTCCAAGTATTTAGCAGAGCATTTGCTTTAGTTCTATGACTTCCTTTCATTTTTCCACATGACCCTTCTTTTTATGAAACAATAAAAACTTGGGAATTCCTCCTGGTCCGTTAGCAACAATGTTTCCATTCTCTGTAGTCGAACTAACATGCTTTGGGGTCACAGTTTTTGCCAGTGGAAGTCATCTAAATTAATCTTAACTGCTTTGCAAGAGGATGGATTTATTGAGTTTAATTGATCCACTCACCTATATCTACCAATTGAACGAGGCTTAGAATCGTGTATGTGGATAATACTATAATTATCTGTCACAACAGCTGCCTCAGCAAAATTATCCACCTCTTTCTTAACTAGGTGAGTGGCAACGTGCTTGGCAATACTCGTATTCCTTGTGAAGTTCTCCATGATTATATGTTCTCTCAGCTTAGTGAAATCCTTATTAATTTTCTTTTAGAGTGCTGCCACTGATCAAAATCTTTAAGTACTCAAGGAAGAAAACCGTAGCATCAGTCGAACAGGGCGGTACTCCCGAGGTGGATGGCAGGCAAGCTGGTGATAGGGATAGCTGGAGCTTCCGTTTCACCGGCCCAGGAGCTGGTCCTGCCCATCTCCCTTTGCTGAACATGTTCAGTGCTCTCACTTACACAGAGAGTAGGCCACCATACTCTCATACTGCCTCTACCTTCAACTGTCTACACCACACTACATGCACATTAGATATCACAGTTATTTCCATTCAGCCTTAGCAATGGCTGCTGCATTAACATCAGCAAACGCGATAGAATCTCGGATTGCCACCACCGCCAGGGTAGGACTGGCAGCACAGCGTCCTCCCACTTCCTATCAAGTGACGACAGCGACTATTGCAAATACAGTTAATCCTCTTCAGCAGAGAAGCGCAGGTTCGGCCCTATACTTCACCAATATCCGTGGTATTAGTACCAATTTGAATTCAGTTCACTTTTTTTCTTCAATTGGTATCCCCTCTAGCTCTGTTCCTCACAGAATCCCAAATCTCTCCCCCAGTTGAAATATCCTTATTTTGTTCTCCTGGTTACCATCTCCTCACAAACTTCCGTAACAAGGGTGGCACCTGTTGTTACACCAAACCTGCATTTGCAGTTGAAACTGTTTTCAACTTCCTTGCAGCTTATTTTGATTATTCACTGTATAAACTAAATTATCTCAATATTACCATTTTTTTTTACGCAAAAAAGAAGGAACCAAAGGCCAGGAGCCCGCAAACCGTTCCTTACAAGAAAAAACAAAAACAATACAAAAGAGAGCCAAATTCAAGATCCGTTCATTTCGAGATGCCTGGACACACTGCGTTTGAAAGACTGAAGATCATAGAAAGTAGGAAATACAGACAGAGGGAGACAGTTCCAGAGTTGACCTATTGCATAAATCAAGGACTGGGAGTAACGGTTAACTCTTGCATTAGAGAGTTGGACAGAAAAGGGATGAGAGTTTGTCGCTAGACGGGAGCTAGGCACCAGTCGTAGTGGTGTAGGGGTGCAAGCAGACAGTTCAGAGGAGCAGTGACCATAGTAGTAACGATAGAAAAGAGATAAAGATGCAACAGTGTCGCGAAGAGACAGAGGTTAAAGGAAGCCAGTAAGAGGAGGAGAGATAATGAGACGAAAAGTCTTTGAGTCCACCCTATTGAGAAGAGCTGCATGTGGGGAGCCTCCCCTCACATGAGAGTTGTACTCTAAACAGGGGCGAATAAAACCATTATATAAAGTCAACAACTGTGCAAGGGTAAAGTAGGTATGGACTCGGCTTAGCACACCTAATCTCTTGCAAGCAGATTTTACAAGATGTGCAATATTATCTTTCCAAGATAAGTTACGCATTAATGAAATCCCAAGCATGTTCAAGGATGATGCAAGATAGGGAAGAACGATGGGCGTCTACAACAGCAGCTATAGAACGACGAGAAAGGAAGCTATAGATGAAGGCACAGATAGAAGGATAGAAACCGTCAGAGGGTAGTTTGGAAATTATAGATTTATGTCAGCCTCGATCGAAAGCATTTGAGATGTTAAGTGCAATGGCAAAGCTTTCGCCAAAGTTCCGAAAAGAGGATGACCATGAATCTGATATGTAGGTGAGAAGATCGCCAGTGGAGCGTCTCTGACGGAACCCATACTGACGATCAGAAAGAAGGTTGTGATAAGGATGTGCTTTAAAAATTTTTTTGTTAAGAACTGACTCTAAAACCTTTGAGACACAGGATATTAAAGCAATTGGATGATAGCTAGAGGATTGGGAATGGTCACCCATTTGGGACTGGCTGCATGAGAGCAAACTTCTAGCAAAGAAGGAAAGGTACTAGTTGACAGACAAAGATGAAAGAGTTTACCTAGGCAGGGTGTAAGCACAGAAGCGCAGTTCTTGAGGACAACAGGAGGGACTCCATCAGGCTCATATACCTTGTTAGTATTGAGGCCAGTGATGGCAGAAAATACATCAGCTGGAGAAATTTTTATGTCAGCCATTAGGAAGTCTGATGGGGGAAGTGATGGAGGAACAGCACCGGAATCGTCTAAGGTGGAATTGGAGGAGAAAGTCTGAGTGAAGAGATCTGCTTTATCAGTTGAAGAAACAGCTACAGAACCATCAGAATAGAAAAGAGGAGGGAAGGATGATGAGGTAAAGTTGTTAGAAAGGTTTTTGGCAAGGTTCCAGAAGGAGCGGGAAGAATTCGCTCCCCCAATGCTTCTTCAGAACCCAGTGTATGTGACTCCTTATCCACACAGTTGACAAACCTTAAACTTACTCTTAGTATTGAAATTACCGTTTTGGGTGATGTTAACGTACATAATATAGAATGATTATTGTATTCAACCAGGACTGACGATATTGGTCTAGAATGCGAGCTGGTCGCAGAATCATTTAATCTCACACAGCTGGTAAATTAGCCAACCTAAATACCAGATAACCCTGACCGTAACGCTTATCTCTTGGATCTATTCCTGACAGAAAATCCAGATCAATACAGGATAGTACTGTCACCACTTGGATGCTCTGACCACAATCTCATCAAAGCCTCATTAGTCAGCTCCTCCAAACCTCCCCATTCTGAACCAGTCAGGGTGACCTAATGGCACTTTGATAGGGCAGACCGGGATGGATTCAGAAGTGATCTTGCTGACATTCCATGGCAGTCTTTCTTCTCTACTGACATCAAATCTACCAGGACCACATTAATGGCAATACAAGCTGATAAGGAATTGTTCATACTGCAAAAGCAGTAATAAATTGCTAAATCAAACTTTCTTCAGAACGAAGCATCCAAACTGTTAAATAATCCCAGTGACAAGGGAATATTCTGGTCAGCTATCAGTTCCTTCATGAATAACATTAACAAGCCATCACCCATTCCTCCACTAAAATCTTCAGACGGTAGCATTACAAATGACCCACGTGGTAAAGTGAATATCCTTGCCAGTACATTTGCCAAAAACTTTATAGTAGAGAAAATGAACCAGAACGTCCCAGCACTTGAACATAACTTTACCAAAATTGCTCCACTTAAAATAGTGACTAGATACTTAATCCGCCCCATCCCGACATTTTCTGGGCAGTGGTACACCCCAGTCCCGACATTTTTGGACCTTATTTTTTTAGGCTCAAACATTCGCTTTTGGTGAGAAACATTGATAATTCATAGAGAAATCGCTCACCTGAGGTTTAAAATACTCGATCCAGGTACGAGTACCTCCTTACCTGACTGGGTTTTTTAACAGGCTGGCACCAAAGAAAACGAGTTCTATGGGAGGGTAACTATTTTATCCACTCATAAACAGTATTTAATTATTTACTTGGTACGAATTTATATGTAGTACAAGAGTATATTGGTTTTCAAACAGCAATATAGGCATTATAAGCATTGTTTCACTCACTAACTCATCACCATTCATAACCTTTTTTTCCCACATTACCTGATCATCATTTCTGACTGTTTCTTCCTCTAATGCTATGTAAACTTTGTCCTTCACACTGTCATCGATTGGGGAATCACTCTGGCCCTGAATGTCTTTATTGGCCAGGTCATTGGTAACAGGTGAATTGCCGAGACAATGGCGTGCAGGAGGGGGGGGAGAGGTTATGTGGTGTAAGGCATTGTCCCTGCTTGGCATCTTGTAGAGGAATAGAGGAAGGTGTCCCGTGTATACGTGCCAAAAATCACTAGCAAAATCACTCGCGAAAATTGAAAATTTTGCAAATTAGGGACCTTGCAATGTTGTCGCGTTAATTTACATCTCCGGGATATGAGTGCACATCATGTGAGGACGTGAATTCACGTCTCCGGGACGGGGCGGGTTAAAATCCATCCTAGACAATTTACCAACCAACGAAACTCCAGGTCCAGATGGAATTCCTCCATTTGTTTTGAAAAGTGCTCCCCAGAACTTGCTTCTGTTCTAGTTAAATTACTCAGACTAAGCATACGTACTTCTTCATTCCCTAATTCATGGGAAGAAGCCAATATCCACCCAATTTTGAAGATAGGAAGTTCCCCTGACCTCTCTGATTACAGACCAACAGCTGTCACATCTTCTCATGGTAAAGTATTAGAAACTGTAATGCATAAGCACATAGTTCAACATCTTGAATCCAACAGCTTAATTTGTGGTACACAGTATGGTTATCGCCATGAAAGATACATTGATATACTCAATCTCCTGATTCTCATCATCCATCAGTCAATTGACCAACATGGAGAAACTCATGCAGTAGCCCTTGATATTTCTACAGCTTTTGATAAAGTGTAGCACAGTTCCCTGCTATCCAAACTCCCTTGCTATGGAGTAAAGTCTTTTGTTCCTCTGATTTCCTCTTATCTCAGTGACAGAAATATAGCAGTAAAAGTAGATGATATACTGTATATTCCAATTTCAACTCAAGTAACCCTGGCGTGCACAAGGATCAGTTCTGGCCCCAACCCTATTCCTAATTCATATTAACGATCTCTTATTTCTCACTCAGAATCCCATCCATTCATATGCAGATGACTCAACATTTCACAGTTCACTCACACTTAAACACCCATTCACAAAGTTTAATATCTCTAACTCACAACTCGGTACAGCCATCTCCATAAATCAAGACTTATCTAGTATCACTGAATGGGGACAAAATAACCTTGTCTCATTTAATGCTAGTAAAACCAAATATATACAATATACTAATACACAGTTATTGCCAGATTCCTATATTACCTTCAATCCTACTAATATTCCTATCTCCAACGTATTGAAATTCTCTGTGCGTCACTTAACAATGCTCTCAGCTGGACCTTTCATGTCAGATCACTTGCTATAACTGCCTCCAAAGTTATTGTACAGAGTTCGTAGCTTCTTTACTGACTGGCAGTTAAATGTAGTTTATTTAAGTCATGTGCACTCTCAGCTGGAATATTATTACTCATGTGGAATGGATGTCGAGAGGTTGCACTAAAACAACTAGACAAAACTCAGACCAAAACTGTTAGAATTATTAATAACTTTGCTATGACAAATAAACTACCTCCTCTACAGGTAAGAAGAAATGTTGCCTTCCTTGCATTATTTTACATTATTTTACAAATACTTTCATGCCACCTCTCCTTGCCTTTCCCTGTGCTACACGGGCATCCGATAGCACTCATAACTGGACTGCCACATTGCCATATTGCAGAACTTCCGCCTGTCAGAAATCTTTTATTCCCCGTACTGCATCTCTTTGGAACTCGCATCCCCAGATATGTTTCCTTCCAAACCTCAACCAATAGCTGTTCAAGTCCAACTGTTACAGATTATTTATGACTGGAATACACCAGTAATCTGATGTATGGATTATTTTTTAATTTACTTTTTCTTTCCTCTCCAGTATTTTATTAATAACTTCCACATATGTCTGAACTTTTTGTTTGTAAGTGGTTTTAGACCTGAGACTGTATACCTCTGGTGCAAGTCCATAAACCCCGCGTATTACATCTTTTACCACCTCATAATCAGCATACTAGTCAGCTGATAAAGCAATATAGGCCTACTGTGCTGTACACAAAGTGGAGTCTGAAGTAATATCGATCAAGAGTTACTAGGCCAGGAAACACGAGCTGCCACCTCAAACATTTGGAAATATTTAGTGACACCTAACGCCTAACGGAAAGACTAAAATTTCTCGGCAGCATCAAAAGAGTTCCTTCAAGAGGCATCACAAGGACTAAATGAACCGCCAAGCTGCCTCAGTCTGCGCTCATGAATTAGTTCATGTTGTTTCTCTCGTGCTGGAAGTTGTCTCATTTGCAACTGAATTTTAGCAATTTCAAGTTGTTCCCTGACATTAGTATTTAAGGCATTAACATCTATTTCTGAGTAGTATGATTGTGAATATGTGGCTGTTGGTACAGTACAAAAGTTTAGGATGCTGAACATTGTCAACACTGTGAACAGATGGCTCATGTTCCCCGAGATCATGACCAGATGTAGTTTTATCAGTTTCAACAGCTTCACTCACTCTAAACACTGAGTCATGAATCAAACTAATTAAATTAAGCTTGTTGTTACTGAGAAGTTTCACTCATAAGACTTGAGTTGTCAGCTTAAAGTCAAATTTAGCAAGATTTTCTGCTTATACTGCCTAGGGTCAGTTTGCAAACATGCTCTAACATCACCAATATTTGTCAGTATCATGATAGATAATTATGTAATTAGGTTCAGACAAAAATCATTAGGCTATCCTGGCAGAGATCGCCATTTTGATTCTGCTATGGGCATGGCCATTACATAAAGGCGTCCCCCTCCAACATCTTCATTTACCTTAAAGAGACCATTCAACATTCAACTCGAGAAGTTGGACATAGCCCTTGCTAACTTGTCTAGTACGAAGTTACTTCTAAAATAACTGTAATCGTCTGGCAGGTGTAAGACGAACAAAATACGGCCATATGCAGGGTATTGTGGAAGAGGGGCATAGCTTTGGGAAATAGAATATGAAGTGATTCTAAGTAAAACATGGGCAACACTACAGTTTTATAACTCTCCACCTGACAAATCACATACCCCCCACCTCCCTGCACACCTAACAAAGCACATAACGGCCCTCACTCCCCCCAATCTTTTCTTTTAAAGGTGGGAGTAAGGAGAACGCCTTGAGAATCCATAAAAATTGGCCCTTCAGATTCCTTGTGCAGGTTGCATTGAAATCTATGGAAAAATTATTTTTGCTACTTTTTCATTAAAAATAAAATAACTACTTAAGACACAGCATTCTGCCTATCAAAAGGCACCAGTTCACTGTAAGACACATAACACTGTGAAATATCATGACTCTGTAGGGAATACTTTCCGAGTTCTGGCCCGGAAACGAAATCTCAACGCCCAGGCAGCCGCCCTGCCACCCAGCAGTTATTGATCCCAGTGATAACAACATACTCCTCAGACTCTGTCAGGTGAAGCGTATAATGTTGATCTACATGGCTTCAATTCTCAGTCATTACCGAGCTACATTTACTGAAGACCTTTACCAAGCTATGGTTACTGAAAACCTTGTGAGGAAGACCTTATGGAAGACCAATTTCCCCAGTTATTTCATCTATTCACAAGCGAGGGTGTGACATTGCCGAATCATTCACACTTAACTCACTCCAATACTGCCATAGGACTGAATGAGTGAGTGCTGCCGAAGAAAAAAAAAAATGCGGCCAAGGTGAGGTTGTGTTTGGTGGGGTGAGTGAGTAGGTGGATGAGTGGGTAGGTAGATGTGTGGCTCACCAGATAACAAGGCAGGAGATGGACTTATACCGCTAGTAATCATATAATATGTCTTTCTTACCTGGATTTTAGTATATCGTTTAGAAGACGATGGACAAATATTTGAATATATATGGTACACTTGGGTCATTTTACAGAATCCTGCTATAACTTCAAAATAATTTCTTTACATGGAAGTGAAGGTGCGTCTATGCAATTAATGATAAACCTAATAGGGTAAATGAAACTATTATTTCACGAGAGAGAGAGAGAGAGAGAGAGAGAGAGAGAGAGAGAGAGAGAGAGAGAGAGAGAGAGAGAGAGAGAGAGAGAGAAGCTTTAGATCTCCAATTCATCCACTTTGTAAATCAGTGCTTTGGTGGGGATAAGGAGAGTATTTCTGTGTGTGTATGGGGGGGGAGATGGACATGTTCGATTAACCTACCCTTTAGTGGCACACTATTGGTATTCTCCCTGTTTCTTTATTAGCATTCACTGTTGTGTCCGTCCCTGTGGCGTAGGGGACAAAATCTAGCAGCATGATGGGATGGTACCACCACTCTGCGAGCAGGTTGTGTTAGGAAGAATTCTGCCATCGTATTCCCTGCGTGCCATAAAAGGCGACTAAAAGGGACGAGCTGAAGGGACCAGGGATCCCCTCCTCTGTGTTTTTAGTTCCTACGGTGGGACATGGTATAGAAAGAGAAGGAGGATTGAGTTATCCCAGTACCCTGAAGACTGGGTCTATGAATGTGCGTGGATGTTGTACACTTCAGGCTAAAAGGGAGAAGATTGGGATAATGTTTGTGAGAAGAAGCTTGGATGTGTTAGCTCTGAGTGAAACAAAGATGAAAGAGAAAGGTGAAACTACTGTACTGTAAGTTTGGAAGTGTGACTGGAAGGATGTCCGGTGTTGATAGAGGAAGAGTGAGAGAAGGAGTGGCCTTGATAGTGAGCCCAGAAGTGCAGCAGTGTGTAACTGAATGGAAGGTGTCATCGAGACTGACGTGGGTGTAAGCGAAATTTGGACGTGAGCTGTGGGTTTTTGTGAGTGCATATGGGCTTGGTAGGGAAAGGGATGAAGAAGTGAGGGAGTTATTCTGGAATGATGAATGTTTGCAGAGTTTTGGAGCAAATGTGAATGTGGAAATGATGGGAGATCTGAATGCTAGAGTGGGAAATGTAGCAGTTGAAGGTTTCGTTGGTATGCATGGTGTGCCTGGAATAAATTTATAATGGGGAAAGTGTGATACGGATGTCTGTTGAGCAAGAGACGGTGATTGGAAATACCTTGTTTGGAAAAAAAAAGATATAAATATACATGGGTATAACAGGAAGGTGGAAGAGTTGCTGATAGAGGACTGATGAACTATGTGGTTGTCTCAAGGAATGTAGGAGAAAAATTCCTAGATATGAATGTTTTGAGACAGGAGGGTGGAGGTATGTTTGACCAGTACCTGGTGGAGGGAAAGATGAGGATAGGTATGAGGTGGGTGAGATCAAGGAGACTTAGGTGTGATAGGGAGGTTTTGAAAATCAGTGAGCTGGATAAAAGAGAGAAAATGATATAGTATCAGGAAAAGTTGAAAGATGAGTGGAATGCAATGAAAGATCAGGAAAATGGCGGTGTGGAGAAAGAATGGCAGTTGTTCAAGTGTGCTGTATTGGGGTATGCGGAAGAGGTATGTGATGTGAGACGAATAGGTAGTGGTGTAAAAAAGGGAAGTGGATGGTGGTGTGAGGAAGTATGGCTGTAGCTGAGAAGAGATGTGCATATGAAGTGTGGCTGTAAAGGAATGATGAAGTGTCATATGGGAGAGATAAGGAAACGAGGAATAGCGTGAGAAGCGGTATGGACGACGCTAAAGTGGCAGGATATGAGAGGTGGGGTAGGTGGTTACAGAATTTTGAAGAGAAAAAGAAAATGTTTTGGAAGGAGGTGAAGAGACTGCGACTGGGGAGAGTCTGGGAAGGAAAAGCGAGTAAAAGCAGAGGATGGAAGGATGTTAACTGAGATGGATGCAGTAAGGAAGTGATGGGCAGAGTATTTTGAAAGATTTTTAAATATAGAGGAGGAAAGGGAGGCTGAGATTGTGGCAGATGGAAGGGTGCAAGGAATAAAAGTGTTGGGAGAGCTGAATGATTCTTTGATCACGACTGAGGAAGTGCAGGAGGCAGTCAAGGAGATGAAAGCAGGGAAAGCTACAGGTGTGGATGGGTGTGCTATGGAATGTCAGAAAGGTGGTGGAGCTACTATTGTTGTGTAGTTAGTAAGATTGCTGAATGTGTGTTTTGTAAGCTGTATGGTGCCGACTGACTGGGCAAGTGCATGTGTGGTTATGCTGTATAAAGGTCAAGGTGATATGTATGACTGTAACATTTCTAGGGGTAGAAGTCTGTTGAGTGTTGTAGATAAGGTGTATGGTAGAGAGTCAAGAGAGTTAGAGAGGGTACAAAGGGAGTGATTTTTATGAGCAGTGTGGTTTTAGGAGAGGGAAGGGATGCATGGATCAGGTGTTTGCTGTGAGACAGGTGTGTGGAAAGTATTTGGCGAAAGGTAAGGATGTGTTTTGGGCGTACATGGATTTACCATATGACAGAATTGATAAGGATGATTTGTGAACTGCTTTGAGACTATATGGACTTGATGGTAGATTGTTAAAAGTAGTGAAAAGTTTTTATGAAAATAGTAGAACTTGAGTAAGAGTGGGATATACTGTGAGTGATTGGTTTCCCGTGAGAGTGGGGCTGCTGCACAGATGTGTGATGTCGCCTTGGTTGTTTACCATTTATACAGATGGTGTTGTAAGGGAGGTGAATGCGAGAGTGTTAGGTGAAGGTTTGAGTCTAGTGAATGCTGATGGTAAAGAGTGGAATGCGAGTGTTAGTTGAAGGTTTGAGTCTGGTGAATGCTGATGGTACAGAGTGGAATCTGAATCAGCTGCTGTTTGCAGATGACATGGCACTGGTGACTGATTCGGTGGAGTGGTTGAGACAGTTGGTAGAGGTGTTTGGAAGGGTAGGTGAAAGGAGGAAATTGAGAGAAAATGAGAATAAAGGTAAAGTGATGAAGTGTACGAGGTTGGTTGATGGTAGAAGGATGAATGTAGTTTTGAATGGTGAGTTGTTTGAGGTGGTAGAGTGTTTTGAGTATTTAGGGTCAAATGTTGTTGTGGATGGAAAACTAGATGTAGAGGTGAAGTTTAGAATATATGAAGTAGGAAAGGTGTTAGGAAAAATGAAAAAAGTGTTTAGATGCCGTTCGCTTAGAATGGATGTAAAAACAAGGCTGCATGAGGGTGTAGTCGTACAGGCTGCATTATATGGGGCTGAAACTTGGATCTGGGGTGCAGCAGAAAGGAAGAGTTTGAATGTAATGTACATGAGGTGTCTGTGGAGTATGTGTGGAATGACGCATATGGATTGAGTGAGAAAAGATGAAGTGAGAAGGAGAACTGGAGTTATGCGGGAGATGGCTGATCGATTTGAGCAGTGGTGTTGCAATGGTTTGGGGATATTGAAAGAATGGATGAAGAGCGATTAGTGAGAAAGATAACTGAATCGGATGTGAGAAGTGTAAGGCTGAGAGGAAGACCACGAATTGGATGGATGGACAGTGTGAAAAGAGTGTTAGATGCAAGAGGGACGTCTGTAGAGCAAGGAAGAGTGGCTGCACGTGATAGGGATGACTGAAGAGAAATTGTGAATGAATAAATGGTGACGCATCTGCGAGGGGATATTCTCCCACATTTGGTCTGATCAGTTGATCAGGTCAGGTGTGGGTAAGGAGATGGGTCCATCATGATGTGGCAGGGGTAAACCAGCTCTGCTGTTGGGCCCTGCTGCGGATGTCACTGATTGAACTGTGCAGTTGACCCTGGTGCGGTGTGGTATGGTGAGGATCTGTCCCTTCTCCCCTTCCGGCTAAGATATGAGTAAATGCGTGTATGTGTGTGTGTGTGTGTGTGTGTGTGTGTATGTGTGTGTGTGTGTGTGTGTGTATGTGTGTGTGTGTGTGTGTGTGTGTGTGTGTGTGTGTGTGTGTGTGTGTGTGTGTGTGTGTGTGTGTGTGTATGTGTGTGTGTGTGTGTGTGTGTGTGTGTGTGTGTGTGTGTGTGTGTGTGTGTGTGTGTGTGTGTGTGTGTGTGTGTGTGTGTGTGTGTGTGTGTGTGTGTGTGTGTGTGTGTGTGTGTGTGTGTGTGTGTGTGTGTGTGTGTGTGTGTGTGTGTGTGTGTGTGTGTGTGTGTGTGTGTGTGTGTGTGTGTGTGTGTGTGTGTGTGTGTGTGTGTGTGTGTGTGTGTGTGTGTGTGTGTGTGTGTGTGTGTGTGTGTATGTGTGTGTGTGTGTGTGTGTGTGTGTGTGTGTGTGTGTGTGTGTGTGTGTGTGTGTGTGTGTGTGTGTGTGTGTGTGTGTGTGTGTGTGTGTGTATGTGTGTGTGTGTGTGTGTGTGTATGTGTGTGTGTGTGTGTGTGTGTGTGTGTGTGTGTGTGTGTGTGTGTGTGTGTGTGTGTGTGTGTGTGTGTATGTGTGTGTGTGTGTGTGTGTGTGTGTGTGTGTGTGTGTGTGTGTGTGTGTGTGTGTGTGTGTGTGTGTGTGTGTGTGTGTGTGTGTGTGTGTGTGTGTGTGTGTGTGTGTGTGTGTGTGTGTGTGTGTGTGTGTGTGTGTGTGTGTGTCAATGAGTAAATTGGAGGTGTGTTGTCCTGTCTCGGCTATCCCCCTTTCTTTGGGGAAGCAGCCTAGGTATATAGATAGATGATTGTTGCTACAGATTATAAGCTTACTGGACTATCTACTGTAGTCATTCAAGCACCACTAAGGAATTCACACTCAAGGCGATTGATTCTAACCAAGCCTCATATAATGCTTCATTTTAGTGACTAAGGATTTTCATAAGCAAAGAACTCAGCTTTATTAAGCCCCATTTGATGTTTCAGTGTAGCTTCCTAAGGATTTACGACTCAGGTTATTAACCCTTGCGAATCCCTACATGGTCCCTGACTTTATCAATATCCCGTACAGTCCATATGTGTACTACATTTGTACTTGTTCAGTGCTGTAGGTAGGTTTCCTCCTTTGTCGTCGTGAGCCACAGTGGCAGTAGTTACTTGTATGTTTAAGAGTTGAATGAAAAATTCTGAAATACTTGATGTCTTTATCTGAACCATCTGCTTCATTGATACTGTTGTTGTTGTTGTTGTTGTTGTTGTTGTTGTTGTTGGTGGTGGTGGTGGTGGTGGTGGTGGTGGTGATGATGATTTTGTTGTTGTTGCTGTTTTTGTTGCCGTAGGTTCATCTGAATATGAACTCAAAAGAGTGAATTTTAAAGCTATCCTTTTCTTGAGATCCAGCATTGCCATTTCGGGGGACAGGGTGTTAAGGGACGTTTATAGGAAGGCAATGAAACTGCCCAATTATATCGATGCCACATCATGAAGGCTTCCTTCTTTAATACCTCTCGATAATAGGCTTGTCATATGTCAACAAAACATTTCTATCTTGCTGTACTGGCACCAATTCAATGCATGAAGGGTGAAGAAGAAAAAAAAGACGCATTTCTATTTTCTGCTATAAATAAAATAGTAAAAAGTATGTTAAAAATTAGGGTCATATCTCTTTCACTTTATAATATATTCTTTGCCTAAAAGTAGCAAGGATAGTTAATGTTAACACCTTTCTGTTACGAGCTGTTACAGACGAGAAAAAAAAAAAGTGAATTAATTCGTTTTTATTTTTTCTGATTCTGACTTTACATACCCCTCATAAGAGTAAGAGGACTTGAGAACAAGTGTTTTCTTCTTTGGACTAAAAATGCAATATTAATACACAGTGTACCCCTGGATGCCTTTTCTACATTATTCATGTTTCCTGCAAATGATTACTAATATAATGAATGCAACAGTAATGATGCCCCAAGGCTGAAGAGGTCAGATACTAACTTATGTTAGGGCTTGTTTTATGTTATTAAAAACCTGCGTGCGGGAGTCATATGGAAAATTAATCAGTCTAATATTTGTCTCGTAGGTCCAGGTGTATGTGAAGGGTGAGGCTCCGACACCAGCAGCCTCTCCACTACAAAGGCCACACTGCCCAGGGTGATGCCCACCAGGAGAAGCAGCAGAGGTCCCTGCACATGGATAATAGACAGACTCCTGAAATTAGTTTGGCTGTGTTGTGTTCCATCCTGCCCTTGCTGTTTTATTTCTTCCCTCTGTTTCATTCGACTTTCACGTGCAGCAGCTTCCATTGTTTCCTTTTTCCACTGCTCATACAGACCAGCCTGAAAACAGACAATTGCAGTAGTGAGTCGTGGAAGAACCTAAAATAGACTTCGTCAGGTCCTATTGTAGTGAATGTTCTAGTTTTTATGTAAGCCTTGTAGGAATCTCTTAACCAGTAGTATTATAACATTGACATTTACTCTTCTGTATTCTAATGCATTGGACATACTGAATTTATGCGTAGTCATCAGTTATACGCACAGCGGTACATGCACAGTGTTTGATGACAATACATGTTAAGAATCGATTTAATAATATGTTCTACAACTCTGATAAAGTAAATTCATTAAATATAATGCATCAATCTAGGCTGGTCACTCCTGCCTCTCATTCAAAGAAAAGTGGCTGCTCGGGCTGTAACTAAGATAACTGCTAAGAATACTGTACCGGTCCCTCGTACTCAGTGGTACCATCACTACATTTTATCGGGCTGTTTGGACTATTTTGATATACCGTAACGTGGCCTAAAACAATGTGGTCGCTGCTTCTTCCTATGTAGCATGCTTTTGAACAGTGAGGCCACACTGTCAGTATTTATTTCTTTATTTTATTATTAGGAACTTATTCTTCGTCCCCAATTTATCCTTGTTTTACTCTGTGGAAAATGGTACGGTGCATGTGAATCGTACACATACGGTAAAATGTGCAGTATTTCGGAAAATTAAAAACGATATCTTAGTGCAGTGAAATGAGATCTTATATTTTTAATGCTGGAAAATTATCTATATTATATACTGTATAATGAATCTGAAAAGAATGTTTGCTTTGTTACAGGTTTCTATCTATCTATCTATATACCTAGGCTGCTTCCCCCAAGGAAAGGGAGGTAGCCGAGACAGGACGACACACTCCCCAATTACTCATCCATTCAAACACATTCATTCGCATCTTAGCCCCAAGGGAAGAACGGACAGGGTGCAAATATAAAAATGCACTTTTTAAACAACATGAATGCTAATATATTTTCAAGTTACATTCAGTAGAAATATGTAAAACACTGGTGTTTTCTCGCTGAAAGGAGTCTTCTTTGGAACAGATTATCTCATTTAATTCATAAAGCTTTGGTTCAAATATGAACCACATCACATTACCTGTATACAAGTAAATGTCAACAATCCTCAAAAATCTTAATCTTTTCATTTAAAGCATTATTTTCATGTTATGAACTTTTGATAATTCTTCGGTACATAGGCCTATATAGGACTAATGTGATTTATAAAGCCGTTTGATATATTCCCATGTATCTCCACTGTTACTTTTTTTTTTATGCGAGGAAGAAGGAACCAAAGGCAATAAGCCCGCAATAACATTTCCTCCAAGAGAAAAACAAAGTACAATAAAGAGCTAAATTCAAGATCCGATCATTTCGAGATGCCTGGACACACTGCGTTTGAAAGACTGGAGATCATAGGCAGCAGGAAATACAGACAAAGGGAGACAGTTCCAGAGGTGACCTGTTGCATGAATGAAGGACTGGGAGTAATGGTTAACTCTTTCATTGAAGAGTTGGACAGAAAAGGGATGAGAGTTTGCTGCTAGACGGGTGCTACGTGCTCGTCGCAGAGGTGGAGGAATGCATGCAGATAGTTCAGAGGAGCAGTGACCACTAAAGTAGTGATAGTAAAAAGATAAAGATGCAACAGGTGCGGCGAAGAGACAGAGGTTGAAGGGAGTCAGTAAGAGGAGGAGAGTTATTGAGACGAAAAGCCTTTGAGTCCACCCTATTGAGAAGAGCTGTATGTGGGGAGCCTCCCCACACATGAGAGTTGTACTGTCATAAAAAAACTTTGTAGTTACTTGTAGAGAAGTTATATATATTAGACTTGTGGACGAGCGGTTGTTATACTTGAGTTGTTGTAAGTAGATAATCTTGGTTCCCTTTTGTCATGCAATGACAGGGGAGGTAAAGAATAGTATGGGACTATTTTTGTTAGTCTTGGAAATATTAACAGAGTCTCTCACACACGAGTGAGTATAAGTAGAGTCCCGCTAGCTACCTCCTGTCTCGCTCTCTCTCTTTCTCTCTCTCTCTCTCCTCTTGCCCATGTTGCTAAGCCCTTCTCCCTACTCCCTGCCTGTTCTATAGTCTGTCTCCTTCTGAGCTCTCTTTCCTAAATTCTGGTGAAACAGGAGTCGTGTCACGTGTGTTCACTGTGGTTGGAAAGTTCTAGAAGCCTGTGTGAGTATGTGTGTATGTGTGTGTATGGTCACGAGGCTTTGTTCTCCTGCTGTATCGCTGACAAACTAACTGCATCATCTCCTGACTGGCTACTTCGTAATCTGTCGTCAGCTTTTCCTCAGTGTAACTTGCAAGATCATTTCTCATTCCCAGGCTCGCATAGAGCTGTCTATCTGTCTATTTATCTATCTATCTAGTATGATTTGTAAATATAATAATTATGGAGTCCTAACATATGCTCGGTACACGCCACTGGAGGTCCTCCGACAGCAATCATCATTGACATATGCTAATCTATTAGTATATAATATTGATTATAATATTGTATACATATAACATTCATAGTAAATAGCAATTATCCAGTAATAATACATTTTAAACAAGTTGTATACATATTTGAATAAATGCAATGGTTGTTGTATAACATTTTGTAAAATGTGTATGTATAACAGACATATGCATATAATTGTGCAATGGTAATACTGCTAGGTTATACATTACATATTGAGTTATCCCTTTAGTAATGTCTAATATTTCACCTAACTTGTATGATGATACTGGTAATACAGAATTGTGGTATAGTTGTATGACTTATAACATTGTAGTAGCATTGTGGTAATACATAATTGTAACATTTTATGAACTGTTATAAAATATTGTGGTAATGCATAATTGTGTTGGCCTTATAATTGTAGTTACATTTTGTTAATGCAACTGTTACATAAGTGTCTTGGACTTATAATTGTAGTTAAATTTACATAAAAGTTACATCTTGTTAATGCAACTGTTACATAATTGGCAAAGTGTAACATAATGCAATCGTTTGTCGTTACATAATTGTTACATATCGTTTGTAGTTACATAATTGTAGTTAAAGTTACATAAAAGTTACATCTTGTTAATGCAACTGTTACATAAATGGTACATATTGTTTGTAGTTACATAATTGTAGCAAGTGTAACATAATGCAATCGTTTGTCGTTACATAATTGTTACATATCGTTTGTAGTTACATAATTGTAGCAACTGTAACATAATGCAATCGTTTGTCGTTACATAATTATAATATGGAGTTACATAATTGTTACATATCGTTTGTAGTTACATAATTGTAGCAAGTGTAACATAATGCAATCGTTTGTCGTTACATAATTGTAATAATTGCAGTCCTGACATATGAATCCGGTCATGCTGCGGTCGATGATAGTGATGATGTGCCATGCCACTTGCTTGTGGAGACAACAATTTGCTTTTTTGTTTGTAGTTTATGTGGTATTTTGGCATATGTAGTAACACTTACACTTATTTTCATTTGTTTGTTATGTGATCTTACTCTATTTCTCTCTTTTTTCTTTCTTACTTTTTCTTTCTTTCTTTTTTTTTGTATGTATTGATTTTCTATAGTTTGTTTTTCTTCGCTTGTGTACGCTTTTTCTATGTTGTTCATGGTTGCATAATTACTGGCTAATTTCCTTGGGATACTTTTTTAAAGTTTAGTTTATATTGCACAGGTATTACTGAAAATGATATTATATAGCCCCATATTTTGTTATTTTATATAAAAAATATATATACACTATATACAGTATTAACTATATACACTGACTTGTTGTTCACTTGTACCTATCGTGGGCAATATATGTGTCAGCACTGTGTGGAAATCTTTGTCTTCACGATTGTGTTGAACATGTTCATTCTGCCTAACGTCATTTGTGTTGGCCATTTTTTTTTTCTGGTTTTCCTTGTAACTTAATTTATCTGTTTCCACTAGGTAGCTTTAATTAATGAATGTTTAATACAGTTCATTTAATCGCTCACTGAGTAACTGTGATGGTATATTTTCTTTATTACTTTGTAAATGTCATAATGTATAGCTGTATGTATGAAACACTTATTTTATGTAGGTATAAATGGTACTGGTTGGTAGTAAATAAATGTTATAATAAATGAATGAATATATACAGTGTAGAATATTCATTGTTGGTGATTATTTAGTGTTTGAGTTATGCAGATAACTGAAGTAAGTATGTGTATTTAAGCTGTCACTATACAGCACGTTTTATATGTTTGTGCAGAAGCTTATTGTCTATCACTGTGTATTGTATAAATGAAGTAACTATGTAACTCACTAATTTTTACCGTGGTGGGAATGGTGTTAGTGATGGTGCAGGTGGTGAGTTGACTGACGTGGCGTCTTTTCAGCAAGCACGCATGATGACGTCGACTTCCCACACTGGTAGCTGTGGTGAGTAAATGAGTAGCGATGAGTAACTTGAGTGAAGACGAGTGAGTAAGATGAGTTGTGAATATGGACTTGGTATTTGCTTCGTCGTCTTGACCTCTTCACTCCTGCGTCAGCGGTGGAGGTTGGGTGGATGTAGCAGAGAGAGGAGAGTGAGGTCTGGTAGTTGTGAATTGTGAGTCGTGTCTCACTTTCCGTATGTTTGTTTTGTTTTTCTTCCTCGAGGTATTCGTGGTCCTTTTTTCTTGTGATTTACTTGTTGTAGGATGAAGACTGCCGCTACTTGTAGGTGCGTGTAGAAGATTATACAGACGACTCGTAGAGTTTTACTTGTAGTTGATTGTAGATGGTTGTAGTTCGTTGGTTCGTCGTAGAAATTGCAAGATTGTTTGTATCAGTACTTTGTTAAACTACTTGCAAGGCGTCCTGTGACCTCTTCACCTCTACATCAGCGTGATGATCAGGGAGACGGAGGGGGCTGGTTGGAGAGAATACTGTCAGGAGCTGGTTGAGTTGTTGGTTGTGAGAGGTATTTTTTTGTTTTCAATCTTGATATTTTGTAGAAATTCACTGTTGATTCGTAGACGAGGTTCGTATACGTTCGCTGCCACCAAATGTCATGAAAAAACTTTGTAGTTACTTGTAGAGAAGTTATATATATTAGACTTGTGGACGAGCAGTTGTTATACTTGAGTTTTTGTAAGTAGATAATCTTGGTTCCCTTTTGTCATGCAATGACAGGAACGGTAAAGAATAGTATGGGACTATTTTTATTAGTCTTGGAAATATTAACAGAGTCTCTCACACACGAGTGAGTATAAGTAGAGTCCCGCTAGCTACCTCCTGTCTTGCTCTCTCTCTCTCTCTCTCTCTCTCTCCTCTTGCCCATGTTGCTAAGCCCTTCTCCCTACAGCCTGCCTGTTCTATGGCCTGTCTCCTTCTGAGCTCTCTTTCCTAAATTCTGGTGAAACAGGAGTCGTGTCACGTGTGTTCACTGTGGTTGGAAAGTTCTAGAAGCCTGTGTGAGTATGTGTGTATGTGTGTGTATGGTCACTAGGCTTTGTTCTCCTGCTGTATCGCTGACAAACTAACTGCATCATCGCCTGACTGGCTACTTTGTAATCTGTTGTCAGCTTTTCCTCAGCGTAACTTGCAAGATCATTTCCCATTCCCAGGCTCGCATAGAGCTGTCTATCTGTCTATTTATCTATCTAGTATGATTTGTAAATATAATATGGAGTCCTAACAGTACTCCACACAGGGGGGGATGAAACCCCTGTATAGAGTCAACATTTGTGCAGGGGTAAAGGAAGAATGGAGTCGGCTTAGCACAACGAATCTCTTGGAAGCAGATTTTACAAGAGATGCAATATGATCTTTCCAAGATAAGTCCCGAGTAAATGATACCCCAAGCATGTTCAAGGATGATGCAGGATAAAGCTGAATATTATTAAACATTAGTGGGTATACCTGTGGAAGATTTTGTCGGGCTGATAGGTGTAAGAACTGAGTCTTAGATGCATTAACAACAACAAGCTTATTTTTACCCCAGTCAGAGATACGAGCCAAGTCAGACATTAGGTGTGCCATACCCTCATCTCTTGTTTGTTGAAGTAACTGCTGAGATGGGCGTTGCGGGAACCGAATGGAAAGGTGAAGGGTGGAGTCATCAGCGTATGAGTGGATAGGGTTTGTTGTACAACTTAGATGGTCATTGATGAATAAAAGGAAGAGAGTTAGTGATAGGACAGAGCCCAGAGGAACACCACTGTTGATAGATCTAGGAGAAGAGCGATGGCCGTCTACAACAGCAGCTATAGAATGACCAGAAAGGAAGCTAGAGATGAAGGAACAGATAGAAGGATAGAAATCGTAACAGGGCAGTTTGGAAGTTAAATATTTATGCCAGACTCGATCGAAAGCCTTTGAGATGTCAAGTGCAATGGCAAAGCTTTCGCCAAAGTCCCGAAAGGAGGATGACCAGGAGTCTGAAAGATAGGTGAGAAGATCGCCACTGGATCATCCTTGATGGAACCCATATTGACGACCAGAAAGAAGGTTGTGATAGGAAAGATGCCTTAAAAATTTTCTATTGAGAATTGACTCGAAAACTTTTGAAATACAGGACGTTAAAGCAATTGGACGATAGTTGGAGGGTTGGGAGTGGTCACCCTTCTTTGGGACTGGCTGAATGAGAGCAAACTTCCAGCAAGAAGGAAAGGTACAAGTTGACAGACAAAGACGAAAGAGTTTGCCTAGGCAGGGTGTAAGCTCAGAAGCACAGTTCTTGAGAACAACAGGTAGCACTCCTAATCTCATCTGTACTCCCATCCATTGTTGACAATTTAGCCATTTCTCCCCGTTCTTGACTCCCCTCCCTACCTCCCCTCCATTACCCTCTCCTGTCACCTGCCTGGCCACACTGCGCTAAGTAAATCTTCCCTGGAATTTTCCACTGATTTCATCCATTGAAATAAGCCCTATGCCTTATTCTTATACCAAATAATATATACAAAGAAGAAAAAAGGTAAGTGATAGTGCCATACACCTGGAATTGGCTAATTATCACCTGACAACACCTCACGTGCACTCGTTCGTTAATTTTCCGTGTTTATTTCCCCTTAAAATATGTCGTATAATCTATTCTCGTAATAAAAATATATATAAGAAAGGAAGGGAGAAGCCTAAGTGATATTTACATTCCCCTGGAACTACCTAATTTATTATGTATTGTCTTGATTTCCTGCCAATCATTTCACAGCATACATATTAGCAGCTGTCACCACGCTGACATTGGCAGCGTTGCACTCCCCCTAGAACCACCACAGCATTCAGTTTACTGTCGTCTTTCATGGTGAAACTATGTCGGATTCGAGCCTGTCCGATTCCGCCGCTTTTCAGCCCTATGCAAAGGACCCTATGACCTCTACCCCTACTAAACCTCGTGTGGAAAGGGGTAAATGGCTAAGTGACTGCTGTGGAACGTGAACTGGCAAATTTATCAATGAGAATGCTGGTGAATAAAACAGTGCAAGTGGAAATATAAATAATGTGTAAATAATGTGTAAACAGCAAGTGAAAGCAATGAATGTAAATATAAGTGAACAGTGGAAAATAGTTTTATAAGTTACTGCAAGTGCCAGTGCATAAGTGTAAATAAAATAGAAATGTAAATGATGTAAATAAAATAGAGAATGTAAATAGAAATGTAAATGAGTAGTAATATAAGAATACGAGTATATATACTAGGAGTAATGAAAGTGAAAGTTTCACTCTAGCATATATGAACACTATGAGTTATGAAATTGAAAGTGACAGATTCGCTCTCAACGCTAGTATACAGGACGAGAAAGTGAATGCTACGTATTTTACTGAAAGAGAAATTGAATGCCTACAGTGACAATAAATACTATTACTGAAGGAAACTTATGGATAACGACTGTAGATATATATAAGTGTTATATAGTGATAGAAATATAAAGTGTGAGTGTTTTTATGAATAATAAATGACAGAATACTAGCGGCGAACGAGCGCAAATGGGAAGGTAATACGCGCTTGTAATTTTTATTGCTGTCACAGTGTTTTTTTTTGGGGGGGTGGGAGTATGGGTTACAAACTACAGTAAAACCTCTTGGATAGCGATCATATTAGTCTGGCACAATCGTCGCTATCCATGAAACTGCTATCTTTGGGGCAAACTTCTTACCTAAATATATCAAAATATCTGGAGCTTTTTACAATTCACCCCATTTTTCCGTTTTCAGCCAGATATAACATGTATAATGCTTGCAAAATGAAGACTAGTGCATATTAGACATGAAAGAAGGATACATAAACTTACTTTTTATTGGTTTGGAGTGTTGTTTATTGAATATGACACACTAAAAGTTGACTTGGGGTCTACTGGGGGCTGGGGCAGGGGCGAACTTGCTCTCGCTCTCGCTCACATTCTCTGTTGTCATGCATTGCCCGTCTGGCACCACCGGCCCCTCCACAAAAAAACTTTTCAGTCACCTTCAGTGTTGCTTTAATTTCATCCTTTCGTTTCCTGATATTTCTGACACTTGACTCGGGCACATTTAATTGTTTCACTATGTCACATGTCTTCACTCCTTCCTCTATAAGTTTGATAATCTTCTTCTTTTCCTCCACTGTGTACTGTTTCTTGGCTTTACCACGCATATATTCCCGTGACTTCTTCACACTTTTATCACTTTTTGATGTCCCTGGCCTTTCGTCTGCACCATGACCACTATCTTGTCCACCAGCACGACCCATGCCAGAGGTAGAAGCCATTAAATTTAGGGAACAATCGCCGACCGACGTAAGAGCAGGAGAAAAAACCAACACGTGCTGACTAGGGGGAGGGTGGAGGACGTGTGACGTCAGGCTAAATGCCGATCGCCATGCGCACGTCGTCAGGATTGCCAGGGTACCGACATTGGCAACTCTGCTGACCAGGTGGTCGCTATCCACGTGGTGGTTCTCGCTATCCGCCGTGCATGGGGGTTTTTATATCCTGTCGCTACCCCTGAAACCACTATCCAAAAAAATGCTACCTGAGGGGTACCACTGTATTTGAAAATCATAGAATAGTGTTTCTAGTGATAATATCAGGCTGTGGTAATCATATTACGGGGTGTCGGGAAGTGTAAAGTGGAGACTTTGTTACCCAACTTCAGAAGTCTCCACAAGTCCTGGTACTCGACGAAGGCTCAAAAAACATCCCAGGAGAAAGCTAAAGGTATGTGCCATATGCATATATAATTATAATATTCTAGGACTAATAACTAATTTTTGGCAAATATTTTTACAAATTCTGTCGGAGTGCAAATATCCTAGCGGGACACGCAAGTCGAGCCAAAACAACCCCGCGGTTTAGGGGTTACCCAAGACAGGGATATTGATGAGACAAGTCTTTAGATGTTCAAAGGCTTTCTGACATTCGTCCGTCCAGATAAACGTTTCTCGAGATTTAGTTAGGTTGGTGAGAGGTGCAACAATTCTAGTAATGGAGGGGATATGCTTTATACAGAAGCCACACATACCTAGGAAATGACGTACTTCTTTCACTGCAGTGGGTGCTTTCATCTTCGCAATCACCTCTACGTTCTTTGGGTTGGGTTTGCTTCCGTCCACTAAGCTTTTGTGACCTAGCAAAGTAACCTCTTTAACCCTTTAACCGTGGGCATTGTTTTGACCCGACTGGCCCCCCCCCCATGGGGGTTCCAGCCAAAATGTAAACAAACTTTAAACCTGTATAACTCTGCACAGAATAAATCTAGAGCGAAAAATAAGGTACCATTAGAAAGTACTAACCTTCGGCTTCGCAATGATGTAGGTTTCATGATTTCGTTGACTATCACTGGATGGGCAGTGCCATTAGAAGTGAGCGATCTAAAATCACTATTTTTCGCTCACACACCATTACCAAATGCCAACCTCATTCTGATGATAATACTATAAACATATATGAACACTGCACATACGATAAACACCCACTCTGTGTTCACTGAGGCAGGTAAAAGGCACTGTAATTGCCCACACTTCACTGCCACATCAGTGCTGTTGTCACTCACAAAGCTGGACAGATACGATGCGTGTTTGGTCAGGAGTGGGATGGGGGGCCTGGGGGGTGGGAGGTGGGGGCCCGGGGGGTGGGAGGAGGGAGGTGGTGGTAGGCTGGAGTGAAAGAACTTATAGCTACTCTCCCTTGAAACAAATGGCGTGCAGAAAAACGCGCGGTATTCAAAATATTCACAAACATTCCAGAATGACACCCGCGGTTTGGTCCAGTTTTTGCAATTTCATTCTGGAATGACACCCGCGGTTAAGGGGTTAAGACCAAATGTACATGTCCTAAGATTCAGTTTTACACCATTTTCAGTAAGTAGTTGGAAAAGTTGCCTCAGGCAATCTAGTAAAGAGAGAAAGTTATGAGCCCTAAGAATCAAGCTATCCAAATAATTTCTGACCCATCCTTTCTGTAGGTGTGGTGTATGTACTGAAGCCATCCGCCTGGAGAACATCGCAGGGGAGCAGTTAAGACCAAATGGGAGCCGTCTGAATGTATACAAAGTAACTCCATTGCTGAAAATAGTAATATCGCGGCTCTCTTCATCTAGCATGATTTAGAAGTAAGCTCTCACATGTCAAGGGTGACATAGTATTGATGACCAGCTGCTTGTTCTACTAATTCTTCAAACCGAGGAAGAGGATAAACGTCAGTAGCGAGATGTTTGTTGACATGTCGGTAGTCTGAGCACATCTGTTTGCTCCCATCAGGTTTATTCACTAGTACTATAGGTGACAACCAGGCCACTGTTGATCGTTCTATGACCTCCCGATCTTCCATGTCTTGAAGCATGTCCGAAATAATCTGCTTGGCCTGCTCAGGGTAACGGTACATTGGTCCACGACTGGGCTGGGGATCAGCCACCTTAATGTTCATGGGAGGGCCAGTGATAGTCCCTAACAATTTCTCGTAAAGGATGAAAAGGGGGTCATGATTGAGTACTAACTGTGACAGGTCTTTATGCTGAGCCATGGTGAGATGTTGCCACTTTTGTCTCTCGATGAGTTCTTTTAACCTCTGTTCACGTGTCCTGCTCTCTTTCCCTTGATCATTTCGCGGCAGCAGGTCGTTATGGATTTGGGTGGTGGTGTTAATTTTGCTGGGAGGGTTGTCAATTTTCTTGTAAGACCCAACAATCATGCCCTTCTTATATGTCTTTTCCTGCTTAGTGGCACTAGTTAGCAGTAGGTGGATGGTGTTTTCTGAAAAGACTTGTACTAGATAGGGGTGACTGTTATGACTGAACTTGGCTTGCGGGTGAACAATCAAGTTAGTACCTGGGTCTTCTCTTACATGAACGGGCACAAATTTGGACTGGTAGGGACTAAGCTTTTCCACTGTAAGGAGACTGATTTGGGTAAAAAGTTGCGACAGATTCGTGACCTCTACAGGGTTCACCTTCATTCTTTCGACTTTGTTCTTCTGGCGAGGAATGTGATTTACAGTACTGCATAAGAGGCACCTCCGCATACCATGACTCTCCTCTCACTGTTCCAAATAAGGGGGGCTTGACTCAATACGTCACACTCAAGGAGTAGGTCAGCGTTGATGTACGAGTTAGGTACTACTGGGAACCACTGTTTGTGAGTTTTTACGTCACTGACCCCAGTTTCAGTCCATAGCATTCCTAAAATTCTCAAAGGTGCACCTATGACTCCTTGTAATCGAGGAGGGTTTCGCCGTGAATTTATCTCTCCTCCTATTCGCTTGGCAGGTGATTCCTTTATTAGCATGTAACTGCTGCCTGTATCAACTAGTGCCTCTACCACCTTCCCACTGGCAATGATACTAATGATGGGAGAGGTATGACCACCGGCTAATCATGTTCTCGGACTAGGGTCCTGGGAAATGTTCATGTTGGGATTAGCCTGGGTTGAGGCTTCCTGCTCATGTCTGTGGCTCCAGTGGTTTTCCCGGCGACATCCGGGTCTTCGACAATCAAAACAACAACCAGGTGGGGGTTTCCGCCAGCACCCTCGCAGAGTGTGGGACATTGCTTAGCAGTGACTACAATAATTTCGGCGGGGGGTTTCCTGACCACTCGCCTGCCTCTTTCTCATGCGCTCTAGATTTGTTCTCACATCCTGCACTTGAGCTCTTAGTTCTTCCATTTCATTCTTAGTTTCCACCATTCTAATATTACTGGCTGGGCCTTCAGGAATGGAGGGAGTGGAACGTGTGCCGGTCTTTTCCCTGTTACTACTATCCTTTACTGGTACCGCATTGACTTGAGGGGACTGCCTCTCTTCTAGTAACTGTCGTTCATGTTCCATATGGTCAAGGAATTTGCACAATGGGTACTCATCATCTAGAAATCCTTCCAGGTTCTCTCGTTAAGTGGCAGGTAAGCCATACCATAGCTTCTTTATTCATCGGTCTCGATTAGGAAATTTCTCATTAGGGAACTTTGATTTGATTACTGCGTGTTGACAAATGAACCTATGGGTGAAAGCCTGGGGTGATTCTCCCCAATCATAGCTGAACCACTCCAACTCCTGTCATGCTCGATCGACACTGACCTCTATTGCAAACCCTGTCCTAAGGAGATGTTTAAGTGTTAGCCAGGAGTCTGCTCGATGGTTTCTTTGATGGTTGTGTACTAATATGGCTAACTGAACCGACCCTACTCCTAGCAATTTGCTTGTGGGTGGAATCATTTGGGTTGCATTGTTCCACGAGTTCGAAGAACATTTTGATTCTGGCCATTGCATAGAGTCCTTGCAACTGGTGAAGTTTCAGGATTGGAATATCCCGGGGCTTGATGTGAACCTTCTCCTTCATTCTCGTGAATGAGTGAGGAGTTGAATGTGATGACTGAAAAGGAGTGGCAGGGAATAGTGCGGGCTCCATCTCTTCTAGCTCTCTTGCTATTCTATCCCTCACTGATCGCTCATCCTCCCTTTCCTCGGACTTAGGTCTACAACTGGCAGTACCCGTGTCTACCCATAATGAAAAGAGGATGGGGGAAACTACACTCAAGGTCTCCAATGATCGAGGAATCTGGTTATGACCTACTAGAGATGCTTTTAGCATGTTACATGGGACTGTTAACCATATAAGATAGGCGGGCCTCTAGTGCAATTTGGTTACGGTGAATATTATCCCACAGCTCTAGCCACCAGTGTATTGGTAGGAATTTTTAATTAAGCCCACCACTGGACACCAGTGTATTCGTAGGGATTTTTTTTATGTATAACTCACTGGCCACCAGTGTATTGCCGAGAATTCTAATGCATATCTCACCGTTAAGGCACCAGAGTAATGTTACGATGATTCTGATCCTACAAAACTTTGCTGTCAATACAATCTCTCCTCTTACAACAATTTCTTATATCACCACTTAGCGCTGGAGTGTAAATCACCAAGATGCACAGTGAATTTAAAATTGAGATTACAAGGGTGACAGTTGGTAATGGGAATTTAGTATCAGGTGAAGTTTCTATGCCAGTTCTACTTGTCTTAGTTAATCAGTTCAAGGTTGTATTAGGTTTTATGGAGGATGGGAGGTGTGGTAGCGTGATATTCTTTATGGCTAGCAGTCTCTGGACTGACCTTGAGCATAATACTTTTGACTTACCAACGTGGCTGCCATTAAGTTACCGAGCCTGTTTTGTGTAACCCAAGCCAACTGGGGTGTTTTACGCCCCTTTTACTCCGAAATAGATACCAATGACTTACCCGACTTATGTCCAACCTGTGGGATCAGATTCATACTGAATGGGTCAGCATGAATTTAGGTAGGCTTAGGTTCTCGAGTTGTTATTCTCCCTAGTACACCTTGCGAGCCCCCACGTACATGGCCATGAAAGAAGGGTAGTTGGAAACCCGAATTTAAAGAGTATAACATTGATTTTAATCATACTCAAAGTTAGATAAATGCTTAAATCCATTGACTCACTTCCCTAGTTTAACATTGTTCTAATAACACTTGGAACAGAAAGACCATACGAGTTATGAGTGAATGTCGTTCTCCTTGGTCACTGGAGGACTCGAGGAGGGACTATACTAAAACAATTTAAAGCCCACTTAATAATACATCCTGCACCACTCTCCTACAATAACACTTTCACTTCAATGATGAGACTTAATCATAACACTCAATTCAATAAATGATAAGACCCAAAATGACCTAATTCAATATTTACACAACTTCCGAGAATCAGATTACCTTTTTAGACTAATGAAATACCTGTACATTTCGATTACATTATTTCCCTTGTGACTTATAATACAGAAAACTCAAGGCTTAAATTTAGGTACAGTGATTTACATCTTTGCCTAACACAATTAATGGGGTGGGGGAAGAAGTGTATGGTATGTAAGTGTGGTGACACGTTTGGCAGATTACGACTTGATTTGATGTTAATATCTGTGAATCAAAGGCGATGGAGTTAGTCACACAAGAACATTGCTATTAAACACACTATTAATCACTCTATTCTCTATAATTCTCAATGTGAAAACAACGGAAGGGGGGAGATTATGAGGCTTAAACACCGACCTACGAATCAAACAAAGGCAATGGAGTCATGCAATCACATGCTCGACCACGCCTTATATAACCTCGGATACCTAAGTCCGATTGCATGCGAGGATGTTACAACTTTCATGTTAACAAGTATGTCTCGCAACACTCATTTGGGAATTGACTTCTTTAGAGCTTATCGTACCTCACCAGGATTACACAACGATGGAGTAAATTTGAATAGTATCAAGAATGATCACATCACTTAATATTAAGCCTTCGTAATGATGTTCGGATGCTATTCCATCAGTTAACCAACGTGGGAACGCACAATGATCGATATTTCGAGGTAACTAAATATATCGAATATTATGGACTATTACTCCCATTCTGGCACTTTCTCAATTAGCATTTCTAACACTAAAATGAATTGAGACCGAACGATATCTTTGAATTTACTCAAGTAAGAGGTTATGAAGATTGAGCCAATTTAAATGTTCAACTCCGCTACCCGCGTGTTTTATAGATGGGAGGAGGGAGTGCGTATGGGGGGGAGGAGGGAGTGTGGTCGGCTGATGTAATAATGTGAACTACATGAAACATAGATGTTTACTTCTAACTTATCTCTGCAATATAAAAAATCATTCTTATTTTATACATATAATACACTTATAGTAGATTATAATTATTCACACATATTAAATTGTTCTTAATTACTAAAGTACAACTATCTTGCATCTAAGTTACACTTATATCGTAACCTAACTTACTGGTACTACAACTACTCTGATTCCATAACCGTCTCGCACTATTTCGACGCCACCTGCGTCCAACCACTTCAAAGTACTGAGTGACAGTGTCTGTCCAGCCCAGACCTCACACTTCCCACACTCCTTACTAAGCAATTCATGCGGTATCAGAAACTGATTTCAATCATTTCATTCCCCCGCCCTTATTATAACTGTATTGTTTTGAAACTGGTTTATGTTATAAATTAATGAATAATTTTCCTAATGAATGAAAAAAAAATGAATAAAAGGAATTACCATATTTTATCGTTCACTTATTTACTCAATACTTTTTACTCACAGACATATAAACATTTCGGCAATGATTATAGAATATTGTAGAGCATTAATCTGCGACCCATTTCGTAAAAAAATGACACTTCTAGCTATATATATATATATATATATATATATATATATATATATATATATGTATATATATTTTTATGCCATACGGAATAACAATAGTCGTTCATCATGCCTGGCCACTCTGAGTGAACTGTTTGGTATCATTTCATTCTCGCCCGCCTAGGCCTCACGCTCCCTGCATTCCTAACTCAGTATTTTGTGCGGCATCGAAAAATGATTACAGTAATATCAATCCCCTGCCCTAATTTTTAACTGTATTGTTATGAAACTTGATATTACAAACAGACTTCCTCCCCTACAGGTAAGAAGGAGTAATGCCTACCTTCCATTATTTTACAGATACTTTTATGGCAAATGCTCAGACGAGGTTGCATCCATTGTGCCACCTCTCCATACCTTCCCTTGTTCTACATGGGCATCTGGTAGCGCTCATGACTGGAATGTCACACTGCCATATTGCAGAACTTCCGCCTATCAGAACTCCATCTCTTTGCAACTCGCTTTCCAAGAGTTGTTTCCCCCCAAACTTCAACCTTCAGCTTATCAAGCACAACTGTTACAGATTTTTATGAATTGAGGACACCAGTATTTTGGTGTATGGATTTTTTTAGTCATTTGTTTTTCCTTTCTCTGTTTTGTTATTTGAACAAAAAAGTATCACTGGAAGTGCGGAAATGTAGAAGTGAAATCGGAAAGAAATGGGATGGTGTGAAGGATGCAGGTGGTAGATTATTAACCCATGAAGTAATGACAAGATGGAAAGAATATTTTGAAAGCCTGATGAATGGGGATAGAGAGAGCAGAGCAGCTGTAATCATGATTGGTTTTGGGGGTGTGCAGAGAAGGAATGCAGTGCCAGAAGACGTGACACTTGCACAGGTGAAGAGTGCTGTGAAGTGGCTGAAAAATGGGAAAGCAGCTGGGGCTGATGAAATGTATGCAGAGATGCTAAAATGTAGTGGAGAGAATGGGATGAAGTGCTTGTTGGAGATATGTAAGAAGGCATGGATGAGTGAAATTGTGCCTGCAGAGTGGAAAAAGGCTGTGATCGTACCCTTGTACAAAAATAAAGGTGAACGAAGTGAGTGCAAGAATTATCGTGGCATAAGCTTACTGAGTGTGGTAGGGAAGGTATATGGAAGAATTATTAAACAGAAAGTAAGAAAGATATCAGAAGTCCTAGTGAGTGATGAACAGGGTGGCTTTAGGAGTGGCAGAGGATGTGTGGACCAAATATTTGCAGTGAGACAGATAGTAGAGAAGGCATGTGAGAAGGACCCTAATTTGTTTATGGTATTCATGGATCTGGAAAAAGCATATGACAAAGTGGACAGAGAAGGATTGTGGAAAGTTTTGCGCACGTACGGTGAAGAGGGTAAGCTGCTAGATGCCGTCTAGAGATTTTATGATGGTAGTGAAGCATATGTCAGGGTTAACGGGCATCCAAGTGAATGATTCACGATCATTGTGGGCGTGCGACAAGGTTGTGTGATGTCCCCATGGTTGTTCAATGTATATATGGATGGGATGATGAGAGAAGTGAAAACACGAGTAATGGAGAGAGGGATGGCATTGGTAATGAATGGTGATGGATGGAATATCTCAAATTTGTTGTATGCTGATGATGCAGTACTGCTTGCAAGTACCGGACAAGAACTTGGTAGGCTAATGTAGAGTTTTGCTGATGTCTGTAAGCGTCGTTCCATGAGAGTAAATGTAGAAAAGAGTAAAGCGATGGTTTTTGAGAGAGAAGGTGACTCCCAGTGCAATGTAACAGTGAATGTAGAGAGACTGGAATTGGTGAGGGAGTTCAAATACCTGGGTACAGTGATAGAAAAGAGAGGAAAATGTGCAAAAGAAGTTGAAAGCAGAATGACACAAGGAAGAAAAGTAGCTGGTGCAATGAAGGCCTTGATAAGAAACAGAGGCTTGAGTGTTGCTGCACGAGGCTTACATGAGGGAGTGTTGGTGCCAGCTTTAACATATGGGTGTGAAACTATGGTGTGGCATGAAAATGAAAAGTCAAGAGTAAGAGCAGTGGAGATGGGACTGCTGAGGAATGTATTTGGAGTACAGAGGGTGGATAGGATACGAAATAATGTGATTCGTTAAAGATGCGGAGTGAGGAAGTCGGTGGACACCAGAATTAAGCAGAGTGTACTGAGATGGTATGGTCATGTGGAAAGAATGGATAACAATAGAGTGGTATACCTGAGCGAATTCGAAGGAGGGAGGAGGCTAGGTAGGCCAAGGAGAAGGTGGAAAGATATGGTGGATGAATGTGTGAAGATGAGAGGTTTGGAAGTCTGTGAGGCTAGGGAACTGACAGGAGATCGAGCTGGCTAGATGAATTTTGTGAGAAGTGTATGATCAGGGATTTTTGGCACCCCTTTTTAATGTGGCAGCGTATGGATTGACTCTGTCGGATACGATTATGTGAAGCTACAGAAAGTGGTGAATCTTTTTGTCGTATCCAATAGAGTCAGGATTCCGTCGGCTTGAATGATGAGTGAATGGAAGCGTGGCCTATTGGATTGGGCAATTTTGGGCTGTCTGGACATTGCTACTCCTCACCCTGCCCTTGGGTGGGAAAGGAGGTTCGGATGATGATGATGATGATGATGATGATCACTGTACTGTAAGTAAAACAAACTCACTTCATCCTCAAAGCTGCGTTGAGTCCGTCCATATCATCTCCCTCGACCATCATGCTCCCAAGTTTTCTAAAGGCACTTGATTCAGAGTTTAAACAGAACTTCGTGTATGTACCATTAGATCTTATTGTCACCCTGTAACATGTACAAATAAAAATTGTTTAATTAGTATTACTACTGAGGCCCCTAGAATAACGCAACACCAAAACTTAACTTCAAGGTACATTTGGTATTTTATTTGTTAACTTTAAACGCGGCCTAAAATTGCCACATTTGCATATCGAATGCTAACTTGTGACAATTAATTAAAATCAAGATATGGTGCTAGTCACGAAGAAGTGGTGTGGAAAGAATGCAAGACGTAGTATTGTCTCTTCCTGCCACTGAGTTTCGTGAAATGAGCTACAAATAAAAAAAAAGGGAGGGGGGGCAAGTTAAACTGAAAGACCTGTAGAGCTATAGTGTTTTTATTTGGTCTTTCTGTCTACCGTTTATTACAGCACATTCCTTGCATTTATCCTATTGTATTATAGGAATAATAATAAAGTTACACAACTGTCTGAATATATGATACGCAATGAACTGAATAATTTCCAAAGTGCTACAGGATGTGCCAATCTGGTCCACGTATTAAGGCAGACAGTGGAGGAAGCATAAGCGAAAGACCATACGGCAGTGATGTCTCTGGAGAACAATGCATGTGGAAGTGAATAAGGTTACGAGAACGGTGAGCAGAAAAGTAAAGCAAAAAAAAAATGTTAAGCCGGGTGATGTATTACGTGATACTTGAGAATGTCATTTATTGATTCCTTCAGTGTTTCCATGCTTCTGAACAATCAGGGCTGAAAGTACCGTATCGAAGGATTTGAGTAAAACACCCGCTGCTGGGTGAAAACTCACTCACTGTGTAATGTGATGGTTAATGAGGGGAAAAATAGAACTGAGGGTTTAAGAACTTTGATGCAGTGATACAGCATAACCAAAGGGCCCAAAATTAACTTACATTTCAATTTCATCCAGCACCTTTGCATCCAAACGTTTGTTCTTCGATATCTCACCTGTCAACTACTTTGACTAGCTCCTCAACTGTCTTTGGTCTGGGTGGCATCCTTGGGAGGGTGAGGGAAGCGATGAGGCTGGCGCGATATGCTGTGCCCGCCACTACACCAAAGAACAACCAAGTGCCGACCAGGATGTGGTTGGACTGGCTGGTTGAGAGGCGTCCAAACAGTCCCTGGCCCAACAGGGTGCCCACAGACTCCAACACCACCGACCCAGTACTCAGCACTCCATGCCGCGTTTGCCACGTTTTCCTCCTCGTAATCTGTAAAACATACATATACAGTAATATACGTACATATTCAATTATATGAATGTGTAGCTGTTTCTTTATTGTGTCATAGGGGCGAGCAGTGATGTTTGGGACAGTGGAATGGTTTTGATAATACGAGCCATGAAAGAAAGTGCACCTCCTCGCATCTGCTACCGTCAGGAAGGCACACAATTCTAATGAGGTCATTTGCACTATTTTTTTTTTTTTCGGAGCTGCTTGGTATGTCCAGTTTCGTAAAGTAAATTTGATCTTTTTCTGCATTTCTTAATGTAATTTTTCGGCTACATATGTCACGCTCCAAAATAGTGAAAATGTCATGGAATAGACAGATACTGGTTATAGTGAAGGTATGATGTATTATTCATTATTTTAGAGTTCATTTGATTAGGAATGGCTAAAGTTCTTCATCGAAAAACGCAGACCAAATTAAAACTGTATGAAAGCCAAATTAATTAACAATTCCATGCTGTGGTTTCCAGAAATCAACAAGTGTGAAGTAGCCTACCACTTACATGACAGTGGTGGCTGTAGTATAGGCTCGGGGTGGAAGTAACAATCCGAACCCATTCTTTACTCATCTGTACCATTAATATATATTCCAGCAAAGTGTTTAAGGATATGTTGTATAAAAACAGCAATATATATTCTTTAATTTCTTTTTCCATGAATCTAACATCATCCAAGAAGAGTCGTTGTACTTATAGCTGTAAAATGAAACTAATATATTTCCATTATATTTCTTTATCGCTCACTCTGATTTTCACCTGTGAGTCTCATGTTAAACACTCACTTGAACCTATCGTTTGGAGGTAACTGGAAAAGATAATAGAATTAACCTGACCAAGGCAGTGTTCATGGTACCAGAATAAGCAACTGTCTCCATTGACACATTCACCTAAATGTAAATCGTATACTGTTGGGTCATGTTATGTAAAAGGGAAGAACAAAAAACACGACCATGAGAAGGTTAAATGCATCATTGTCCTCGGTGAGTATAAAACAATAAACAATAATGGCAACAGACAGATATGGCACTGTACTGGAATTCGCTAAAATGAAAAACCATATTGTGCTTCGTTAGAGTAAAGCACATTTGTGTAAAAATCCTGAAGGAGCTAAACAGAAGCATTGCCTTGTGAAAATATATTTTAGTGTGTAACTAACACTGGAAGACGACCCCGGGCTGCTAATTGAGAATGTTCGACGTCTAACTTATTGATGATAAACAACAACCACAACAACAACAACAACAGCAATAGCAATACTACTACTACTACTACTATTACTAAATAATAATAATAATAATAATAATAACATAAGGAACCGTTTTCTGTTGCCTGTTATTACTAATACTGGATGCTGCCGTGACTGACCACTTGCATGCTTACCTTGACAAGTGTGAAGCAGACAGTCAGCGTACAAGCCAAGACACCGATCCACACTTGGCCACTCAGTGGGTAGCAGAAGCTCAGCCAACTGGGTGTTATGACCGGCGTGGCCATGGCGAATTTACCAGCAGCTTGATCATAGACGAAAGTGAAATCCCATCTGGAAACATTGGTATAATTAAAGAGGCAACGTCTGTAGATGTTATAGCCATTTGTTGCATCTAACCATAGGAAAGAAATTATTTCGAACAACAATAATAATAATAATAGATAAAGTAGTTGTAGTAGTAATAGTAATAATAATAATAATAATAATAATGATAATTATCTATCTATCTACTGCCGGACGCCTTAATCCCGTTTGGGGTGGCCACAAACAAATTGCCTCCCCGTTGTCCTGTCCCCCGCCATTTCACTGCCCTGCTCCCAATTCACACACCCCTCTCTCATATACCTCTCCACCCCATCCCTCCCTCTCATCCTCGGCCTTCCCCTCCCTCTTCCCCCCTCCACCTCATTCACATACACTCTCTTCGTCAGTCTTTCACCCTCCGTCCTCTCCACATGGCCAAACCACCTCAGTGTGTTCCTCATAACGCTTCCTATCACATCCACATCCACACCACAATGCTCCTTTATATCCTCATTCGTCAGCCTGTCTCTCCATGTGACTCCACAGTCTCCTCTTAAGTAATAATTATAATAATAATAATAATAATAATATAATAATAATAATAAAAATAAATTATTAATAAAAATAATAATAGTTTTAATAATATCAGTAATAAAAATAATAATACGGTAATTAAGAATGAAAGTAAATAATTCGGAATCCGGATGCTAATTGCCCACCAGAATAGACTGTTGGACAATTCCAAGATTTTGGCCATATCTTGATATGCTGAAGGTTTCCTGTTGATAGCTCAAGCCGTTTATGAGATATAATTGTGCCACAGGCATGCTGTAAATAATACTTGATTTTTGGCAGCCATGTTTCTGACCTAAATCTTGACCCCGAGTGCCCATTTTCGAACTCGGCCAAGATTTTGGCCATATCTTGATACCTTGAAGGATTCATGTTGATAGCTCAAGCCGTTCATGAGATATAATGGTACTAAAGGCGGGTGATAAAAAATAGTTGACCTATGGCAGCCATTTTGGTGACCTTGACCTTGACCCCGTGTGGCGACTTTTGAACTCGGCCAAGATTTTGGCCATATCTTGTGGCCCTGAAAGTTTCATGTTGATAGCTCAAGCCGTTCATGAGATATAATGAGAACACACACACACACACACACACACACACACACACACACACACACACACACACACACACACACACACACTGAGGCAGGGAAAAACATTATTGCTCCACTTCGTAAGGTGGGCGATAACTAGAGGCCCTCCCAACGGGGGAATCACACCAGCCGCAAGCCGATACATATCTAGCGCGGCTTGGAATATGACCTTGACCTTGACCTACTTTCATCAATTTCTAACTCGTAGGTTTTCATCACTACAACACACTTGTAAAATTTTGTGATGATATCTTGAGCGGTTGCAAAGTTATCATGGTAACAGACACACAGAGCTTGACCTACTTTCACCAATTTCGAACTCATTATCGATTTTTTATCTACTACAGACCTGTAAAATTTTGTAATGATATCTTGAGCGGTTGCGAAGTTATTGTGCCAACAGAAACACTGACAGACAGAAAGACGGACAGATTGAAAACCATACCAGCTTCGCTATCGCAGATAATAATAATAATAATAATAATGTTATTATTATTACAGCTGAAACTGAAGTCCCATCTGGAAACTACCGAAAGGTTACAGATTTTTTACATTTCCAGCTTTATCATCTTCCCATGGCTCCATGCATACCCTCCAGATTATTTCCTTTACCATTGAACATTGTCAGACTACAAGAAGCTACGGTATATTATTTACAACACCATCGCCATCATCCCATCCATCTATCCTTCCCAGTTCTGTTTATTATGTTGGGAAGACGAAAATAACCAAGAATTAGGCGCAGGTAAAATATTTTTCTCATAGGTGAATCTATAGTCCTTCTTGGATTCACTGCCCGACTATAACATGTTGGTACTGACTTTTTTTTTTTTTTTTTTTTTTTCATCGGCTGAAATAAGATTCTTTTTTAAAAGATGAATTGACCGCGCCAGTTTCTAACCCCTTCATTATGGGATTTACTTTCTTATGCTTACTAATGTTGCTTAGTAACATAAGTGAATCAAAAGAAGTGTCATTACTGTGAACAAGCAAAAGAAGGCAATATATATAGAATGCAGTTACACATTTCTAAGCAGTCATTAGAAGAATGCTCTTGACTTCTGTGCACTGACAGGTTCATTTTCTAGTTACTCCACTTTAGCATGTAAAACAAAATTCAAAAATTATTTTCCTCATCACTTATATTATCTATAATTAATAAGATATTAGGCAATTTCAGATTAGATAGACTATCTCTATCTTTTGACAATGTATAGCTTTTCTTTGCTGCATAAAACTTTCTGCAGTTAAATAGGATTATCAGTAAAAACAATGAACAATGCAGTGCAAAGGTTAACCTTAGCTTAGAATCTCACCTCACTAGTTCTTGTGAAATAACAGGATATACCACTGTTGCCATGAATGATTTACGAAGCTGCACCTGATCTGTAACCTGCAAGTAAATATAACATTAAAATATAAAAATGTTTATATATATATATATATATATATATATATACCCTCTCACCACCTCCCTCCCTACTACCCCTTCACTGGCCTCTAACTACTACCAGTGATAAACAAAGCTCCTGATATCCCTCCCTCCCAATCCCCCTTCACTACCCTCAGAACACTTAGCCAATGTCCGTACACTGTGATAATAACGTTACCAGCAATATCACCGCGCTGTGATAATAACGTCACCTGTATTATCACCGCGCTGTGATAATAACGTCACCTTTAATATCACTGTGCGGTGATAATAGTCACTCCCATATTATTACTTCTAGTGGGCTCCCTGATATACCGATAAAGGAAATTATCCTGTTCTAACTCTAGAAATTCCTCTGACTCTGCATCCCCTGTCTGATTTCGCCAGTCTATCCTTGGCAGATTAAGATCCCCTACAATTATTACTAGGCTGGACTGTGACGCTTTCCTGATTTCTTCCCAAAGGTATTTACTATCTGCTTTACTCATTTTTGGAGATCTGTAAATATCTCCTAAGACAAATAGCTTCCTTCTGTTACTAATTTTAATGCAAACACTTTCTGTTACCCTATTTACTTTAATGTCTGCCATATTGTAACAGTTTAATGAATCGTTTACATAAATAGCTACCCCGCCCCCTTTTCTTCCCAGATGGTTTGACAAAAATATTATCGCCCTTTATCTGATATTCTGCTAGTAATTCTCGAGTCTCTGTATTCAACCAAGTTTCACTAAAAACGGAAATGTCTATTTTCTCTGTACAAATTAAAGCCATCAGTTCATCCATTTTATTACGTAAACTCCTGTTGTTTGTGTAGTACTCTTTCAGGTTAACCCTGGGGTACTGAACTTTGGTATATTATACCCGATGCCTATGACCAAATCAGTGTGCTGGGACCTTCAGTACCCTCAGGGTTCCCCAAGTGCTCAAGGAGGTAGGTCACGTTGCACTGCTGCTTGGCTGGGAATTGTTCATAGTGATGGGTTCGGGTATAGTGTACCCAAGTTTAGTGATAAGCGACTAGTGACATACTTGGGTATATTATACATGGATTGGGGGCTAATAACCCCCTTGAAGCAGAGCCAGAAGTGCTTAGAGGGGTTTGGGGAAGTTTGGGGTAATTTGGTGGAGCTTTTTTTGTGTGATTTTTTTTTTTTTTTTTCCCAAAATTTGGTGACAATTTTACAGTGTTTGATGTTTTTTTTTAAATTTCTCTAAAATACCTCATTTATAGTAATTAAGAGTTACTAACAGTTTAGGTTATATCAAGATGCCTTACATTTATTGTGTAAGTGACAGCTTTAACCCTACAGCACGTCCCATATTTTTTATGACGGCAACACATACTGGGGTAATACTTTACCCAAATTTCGAAAAAAAAAAAATAGTTCTACTCAATTCTTATTAAACCTAAAGATGTCATTTGAAAGTATAATGACTGAACTTTCATTTCCATCTCTAAATATAACCCAAAAAAGAAACCGTGATATTAAATGGGAAACAAAAAAAAATTCATAACTGACCAAAATCGTAAAAGCTTACATGCGCGGGTGAAATTTTACCCCAATGCAATCCTAACATCCACACTAATAGTCACAGCACCAAGCACATACCTCTCACCCACAGAGCAAACACCAAACTGAAGCTATAGCCCTACCCAGCCTGGTCTCTCTATGGCAGCAGTGCCACCAGGAGAGGGGAGGTCGCAGACCAAAATTGTACACGCTTACGTAGGGGGGTGAAATTTTACCCCAGTGTAATCCTAACGCCCACACTAATAGTCACAGCACCAAGCACATAACTCCCACCCACAGAGCAAACACCAAACTGAAGCTATAGCCCTACCCAGCCTGGTCTCTATGTCACATACTGTAGAATGCCACATGATCAAAGGTGGCATTGGGTAAAATTTTGCCCCCAGACGTGTTTTAGGGTTAAAAAATTTGCATATTTACTTTTTTTTTTTTTTTTCCAAACTCGGGTATAATAAACCCATGTTTGGAGATTTTGCTAAAAAAAAAAAAAATGTTTAGTACTCCAGGGTTACGATTAGTTACCGGTATACCTCTACCTTGGGAATTACTATTTTATATTTTGTTACTAACCGGGAACTGTTTACTATACTAATATAACAATTTGTTGTACTCTCACATATCGCCCCTTTATCATCGCTTTTTCTGTCCTCTATCATCGCCTGCTCGTTTTGAGGAGCCTGTGTGGATGTATGTACACTAATGGTTAAAATGTTGTCCTTACTTTTGCAAGTTTTGCTGCATCTATCTAAACCTGATGATAATGATTTCTGAGTGTAGTTGCTGTAACTTCCTGTACATCTAATTCTCACCCCCCCCAAAAAAAAAGAAAGAAAAAAAAACTAACTCCCGATCTATCATTCCAGCTGAAACAGTAACTTCCTGGCTACTAAGATGAGTCTCATCCCAACCATACATGGTACTCCGTCCATAAAACTGGTGCCAGATGTCTATGAATGGTATTGCATTATCTTTCCAATACCTTTCAAGGCGGCAATTAAAATGTATAGCCATGCTCAACCATTCCCTCCCAACTCCCCTCCTAGGCAAATCACCGAGTACTACAGGGGTCCCTACTCTCTCCCAAACCTTCTCCAACATAACCTTGTACTGCTGCCACAGTACCTTATTCTTATGCCTACCAATATCATTGCCTCCTACACTGAGTACCTCACTCTTACGCCTACCAATATCATTGCCTCCTACACTGAGTACCTCACTCTTACGCCTACCAATATCATTGCCTCCTACACTGGGGCACACAGTGGGTTTGTCTCCACTTTCCTTCACGATATTTGAATTTTTTTTCTATCACATGGAAGGAGGAGAAGATGGAGGAGGCCAAGGACGAGATGGAGGGATGGAGTGGATAGGTATACGAGAGAGGGGTGTGTGAGCTGGGAGCAGGGCAATGAAATGGCGCGGGACAGGGCAACATGGACGCGATTTGTTTGTGGCCACCCCTTACGGGATTAAGGCGTCTGGCAATAGATAAACAGATCATTATTATTATTTATAATAACAATAATGATAATAATTCATCCATCTATCCGTCATCCAATCCTATATTGCCCCATTAGAACCACAGGAATCTGAGGCTAGGCAGTACATTTAAGAAGAGAATGATATAATAAAAAATATTATTAACATTAATTTGAATTAGTATTAACATTAATATTATTATTACCATTACTATTTTTCTATGGAAAGGAAATTGACCTATGGGAATATAGATCTCTTGTGGAAACTTAATTACATGAGGAATTTCACCCAAGAAAGAAGAAAAGTCCATTCAGGAAAATATAAATGTGAAAAAAAAAAATGTCTCCATAGATCAAAAATAGTTCCATGTAGTAAACAGATCAAGAAGTTAAATAATTCCATGACGAAAATTAGTCCAGAGAGGGATCTGGTATAAGGGAAACATAAGTTCAGGGGGAGTATAAGTACCATGTAGAAAATGGGTTAGTGGCAAACAACAGGTGTGGGTAAGAGGAAGATAATTGAGCCATGAGGGAAAAAAGTTTCTGAGGAAACAGGTCAGTGGGCGAAAAGGATCCGACGAACAGGTTCACAAGGGAAATTAGGTATGTGCTGGTTGAGTCCAAGAAGGTACAGTGTGAGACCGACTCATATGTGAGTGAAAATTTCTTGTTTATCATGTAAGAATTACCATATATGCATATAGGTATATGTGTGCACTGAATGTGTGTGCATATTTTAAGCAACTGTACCTGCAAGAGGTGTAAGCAAAGAGCTCCTTGCATCACATGCAGCATCAAAGATGATCAGCAGCAGACCAAGCTTTATCATCCTTCGGGCCAATATCTGTGAGGGCAATCAGCCTTTTAACAATGTGGAAAGTTCCTGTATCTGTCATACAATACTCCTTTCCACATCAGTAGATAGGGGTCTGGTGCCACGATACTAAGAACAGGCATTTAAGGCAAGGGTGACAAACCCCGATAAGTACGAGAGGCATCGTTTTAGCAATGATCCCGAAACAACCCTCAGACTGAAACCCTTATGATTTTTGTCCAAAATCCAATAGACCAGAAAGCGTCGATTTGGTTAAATAGTTACCACCCATCATGGTATATGTTTCCCTAGATTAGAAGAAACCATTTGGCTTGTCACTCGGGTAGAGTCACCAGAAAGATGCATTACATGGAGGAAATGGATGGTGGCCACGCACGCCCACCTACCATATTGTTTGTAAATAATATATATATCGCATTGGAAATGTAATAAGAAAGATTTCAAAGGGCTTCCAAATGTATATTAATGTGCGGCTGTTGTATCTTAAGCAAAGGCTCATATCCATGTAATGCACTTCTATAAAAAGTTAATAATTGCTTTTTCTTCTAGTTGCTGTCACTAATATAAATACTGGCTTTGAAGCTGAAGATGAAATCCCTATTTATGCCAAGGAGGATGTTCACCAAAACATTGACAAAACTAACAAACGCGTGTAATATCCCCTCCATACTCTTACTCTCTTACCCCATCTCTGCCCTACCTTGCTCAATGCAGCTGTTTGCAAGACAGGTCATTGTCATAACACCAGAGCACCTTTGAGGAGGACGTGAAGTGGGGTGGGTAATCATGACAAATGCGAACACCCCCTCGCCCCTGACATAAAAAGGCTTTTCACATTCATCTTCAAAGCTGGTGTTAAGACAAGGTTAGGGAGTTTGCGTTTAGATAGCTCCATACCAAAAGGATGGAAAGAGGTACCTTAATACAACAACATATATATATCTTTTTTTTTTTTTTTTTTTGGTAAATTTTAGTGCTTGACAGGAACATATACACTGAGGATCACAGACTATAGCTCGCAGGCTAGGTATAGCACTGGACATTTCAATTGACACGTTCATTTTTTTTTTTTTTCACTGTTTCCCTTTTTTTATGTGGACAACGTGTGTAAAAGATAAATTTTTCAGTGTCTGATTTGATACAAGGCATGTGCATGGTAAGGGGTCCTAGGGCCAAGTTATCACATTGATGGATCGCATAGCACACAAGAGACATACAGTTGGGGCACATTAATTTTCAGCTTTTAACATTATATCGTCCATATTTTATTTTTATTTTTTTCACTGTCATTCGCTTGTGCTGATTTAATTATTTTTTTCGTTTTCTGCCAAGATCACAAACGAACCAAAGAAATAATTTTGTGATAGAGAGCACAAGGGAGGTGCACCGCATTACCTCTGGTGATAACTGGACGCCTGCTGCCCTCCTCTCCCAGTGGTGGGTTGGAGCACATTGCACAGGCGTCTTTTAACTGGTATGGAGTAGCGTGACAATGAGAGAAGGTGTAAGCATAACTTCTGTGAGTGTATGGAGTGCAGTGTTATTTCTCTTGGTTGTTGCCTGGGAAGACACTTACTGCTATGCATGGGGCATCCCCCAGGCCGTGATTTATGTATGTTATGATGAAGGACGTCCCTGAACTTCACCAGCCACCATTTCTGCTCAGAGGAACCTCCCTAGCTACATGCCCTAAAAGAAGAAACAAAACCCTAGGGACAAATATTAGTGGGAGAAGGGCAGGTAGAGGGGGAAAGAGGATTAAGCGGGAGTGTTCCTCAAGGAAGGTACACAGGTGGTCGCCCACCCCTGTTCCTAGAGGAGCTGGGGGTGGGGATCGGCAAACACGCAGTTGAGAACAGAGGAAAAAACATTGAATTACCTACAGAAAAAAATCATGGCAGAAACCTAGGGCCGGAGACCTGGGTAAACATGACATAGGGCAAACAAACTGGGAAGGAGATAGCCTGCCAGGCAGATGCGGACTCCAAGCTGCACACCATGTGGTTAAGGCGATCACCAAAGTAAGCCTTAAGAAGTAAAACCATGGCCTGAGCCCCCGGCTAAAGCAATGACAGCAGTTCTCAGTATTTGCTTAGTGTAAACATTGTGTGCCACATGGGCCAGAAAGAGCAAATGAACTTGGAACTAAAGCTAAGTTATCCGTCAGGAGAAAACAATGAGTGGAGCCTTGGGAATACAAGGGAGAGCGTCGTATGATGGATATAGCTCGTCGTGCCCATTCAGACTGAAAACTGTGCACAATTTTGCAAACCACACACTACGTACTACACTAGACAATTTATGACCTCAGTAAACTTAGCATGACAGAAGAATTATTCTGTCTAGCTAGAATACAGTGAAAAAGTTGTGAACCTCATTCTCAAACAGCATACTAAAAACTACACTATATTGACATTATGAAGAGTAAAAAAACTAAAATCTGGCCTGAGAGGAAAAGTATAGCATGATGGAAATAGCTCGTTATGCTTGGACAGACAGACCAGTGTGTGGACATTGAGGCTTAAGGCAATTAATCCAAAAAGCTTGTCTTACGGAACAGAGAGAGATAATGAACACTTCAAGTGAGAATACTAAAATCACTACTGTCCCGCAAAGTTCCAGGTTCAAAACAAAAGAGTTAGGTAAAATTACAAGTTAAAGTTTAATGCTCAAACCAACAACTAAACATTCAGGACTCATAAGGACATTGTAATGGCAAAAACAGGTTAAATATATGGTTAACTGCAATAGCCTCTATTAACACGAAATTAGCAAGAGTAAATTTATCTAAGTCAGCCCTGATAAAATGAGAAAAAACCGGATAATGCTCAGTTAATGCAAGATATATTATTACAGATACAAAATATTATTACTACTGGCTGACAGTAAAAACTTTACATTAATCACAAAAATCTCGCCAGGCCTACGAATTAACACCTTATGCTATACAGTACAAGAAAAAATGTAATAACACTCATACTCAAATTACACAGCAGCTAGATAGTTGGAGACTTTCCTGAGCACTCACAAAAATAATAACAACTGTACAGAGGAGGACAGAGATGTGAACAAAATGAGGAGTAGATCTAAGTGGCAATTAATGCAGAGACTGAGCTCATTATATAGGGGCCGGCAGAGCTTGATACAGCTTGTAAGAAGGACGTGCAAATGAAGCCATAGGGGACAAAGAGTTGACACTCCTGCTCTGAACAACAGAAAGAACGACTTACTCTACTATAAGGGAGGAGAAGGGGGGAGTGAGGTAGAACACGGAAGCTTGGTCACTATGGAAGCCACGAGGCGAATCGTGATCAAACATGCAGCATACTGTACGTTAGAATTATACAAAGGATGATGAAATCATAGGCTATGTAACACTTGTCACCATGAAAAATGACACAAATGGAGCAAAACATGACGTAGCTCCATGCAAGCAGAGTCTAGGGTAAGCACAGTGCAACAGAGGAAGCTTGCCCTACTTGATTAAATCTGTGCTCCATGAAGAGCCAGGAGTCACACTAAAAAACATATTTTCAGATGTTGTATAGTAAGACAGCAGTCCAATCCCCAACAACTTAGCATGACAGAAGCAAACCACTGCAGTCATATCGACTGAAAAACTGATCACAGTGTGGGGCTGCAAACCAGAAATTAACATACTGAAACTAGGAAAGAGAAATGACAAGAAAATAAAACAAGGGCACTTCCTGCAAGATGCAGGCTTACCATGCAACCATGAAAGTAGTAGCATAGAGTCGAGAAGATGCTAGTGCACAGCTCATAGAGGACGGATGCTGTCCCCAGGTGTTGCTCATGCATTGCATGAAGAAAGAGAATGACTTGCCTTGCCAACACCAGCGTTGAGCAAGGGAAGGACAGTGACGGGGTAATGTGGTAAGGATATGGGAGGATTGTACTCACGTTTCCCAGCTTTCCCTTTTTTTAGGCTGCATTTATTTCTACGATTTTGGAGGTATAGTTCCCTGCTGCATCCAGCATAAGTGAAAGGAGCTAACTCTACAGGTAACTAAATGCTGACTCCACATCTGGTCATATTATTTTATCAAAAGAAAATGGAGAGAGGCACATTCAAACACTGGTACTGATGATACATAGTCTGTTTATACAACACCTTGCAACTCACTCCTTTTCTCCAGGAAGGATGATTGTGGACTACAAGAGAAGGGCACCTTCACTCTGCAGTCCAACGGACTTGCTGAAAGATGAGCCTCTGACAACGAAATCAACATTAAGCCTCCCTCTGTTTGTAATGTTATGGCAAATTGTCTACATGCAACTAGCAGTGCTACCCATCTTTGCTAGAGTTAGCCATATTACGGGAAACTGATGACGGTATTTCAGAAATCCTTAAAGGTAGACAAATTCACAGATAGTCAAAACAGCAATCACACACATTTCTTCACCAAATAACACACCCACTAATTCATCTACTGATCTTGGAGAACTTTTTTTGGGGGGAGGGGGTGATGAGGGATCGAGAATCTGAAGTGAAGGTCAGTATATACATCTATTGGTCCCCACGACCTATTTTAATCCGTATTAACCCTTATCCACTGGGGCCTTCCCACGGTCATCCACTCCTCCTTCTGGGGAATTCTGAGATTTTGGGAAAAGTACCCTGTTTTCAAACCTTGATATCTTCCAAATTATTAGAACTAGAGAATAAAGTATGTATACATAAGACTTCAACTCTTCCCCTTTCAAATGAAATTATCCCAAAGTCTGCAGGTGGTCCGATCAATGAGTAAGGATACGTTAAAGATGACTGTTTTTTTTGTGTTTTGGCGGGCTAATCTGGGTGCGCGCCACTGCCAGTGACCTTGGACTCGCTGGCTAGCATTGGCAACACTGACTGGAGTGGTGATTAACCCGCCCCGTCCCGACGACGTATGGGTACGTTGCAACGATTTGCATTTGCCAGTCCCGGCGACGTACCAGTACGTCGTGCAATTGCAAGGTACCTAATTTGCACAATTTTCAATTTTCGCACGTGATTTTTCGTATGTATACACGGGACACCTTCCTCTATTCCTGTACAAGATACCAAGCAGGGACAATGCCTTACACTGCATAACCTCCCCCCTCCCCCCCTCACGCCATTGTCTTGGCAAAGGACCTGTTACCAGTGACCTGGCTAGTAAAGTTATTCAGGGCCAGAGTGATTCCCCAATTGATGACAATGTGGAGGACAATGTTTACAAGCATTAGAAGAAGAAACAGCCAGAAATAATGATCAGGTAGTGTGGCAAAAATAGGTCAGGTATGGTGATTAGTTAGTGAGTGAAATAATGCTTATAATGCCTTTATTACTGCTTGAAAACCAATATACTGTCATACTACATATACATTCGTACCAAGTAAATAAATAAATACCGTTTATGAGTGGATAAAATAGTTACCCTCCCATAGAACTCGTTTTCTTTGGTGCCAGCATGTTAGAAAACCCACTCAGGTAAGGAGGAACTCCTACCTGGATTGGGCACTTTAAACCTCAGGTGAGTGATTTCTCTATGAATTTTCGATGTTTCTCACCAAAAGCGAAGGTTTTAGCCAAAAAAAAAAAAATCGAAAATACCTCGGGACTGGGGGATGTCGGAGGTGCGGAAAACCTCGGGACGTGACGGGTTAAAACACTGCCCGACCTCTCGGAATATTCCACTCATTCGTTCGACTTTTCCTTACTCACCACCAAAATGATGAGTCATCACCCTGTCCATGTGGCTCCCCATAGCTTTTTCCATCTGTTTCATAGTGCCCTTATGCCAAAGAATAGCTCTCTATTTTCTGCACTCACTTCTTGTGTCAAATATAATAATTTCCCCCTACTACAGCACTTATATTTGCACTTGACATCACGATTACGGGTAATTGCGCATTGAGAAGCATATGCTCTGGCTGTTTCACGAACTATGGTTGAGTATGGTTGTGTCTAATTTGTACTAATCAGAGGCATTGAGAAAATGTTACTAATGTTATACACAACTTACATTTTTTGTACTTTGCATCACAAATACACTAATGCTCACATACTCACCATTATTATCTGAATAAAGAGGGAAAAAATTTATTTATAGCCAATCAGGTGGTCTTTCTCTCCAATGCACTTTTGGTTTTCTTTCATTGTACTAGATAGGGTTACTCAAGGTATTTCCAATCAATGTTTCACAAAATATAACCATAAACAGTAACACTTACTGCAAAGCACATGCAAAACTTATTATAAAACACTTTTTTCATAATGCTAGATGTCGAAAATTATTTATACACTCCTTTGTGTGACGAGTATTAGTCTAACAAGACCTTGCATAAATTCACATAAGTCTCTTTGTAGGATTAGGTGTAACTGATATTCTAACTCACCTAAGTTATTATTCTCCTATCTCCTACCTAATTCCCCATTGATTTGGCCAAAATGATAAGGTTACTTAGCTACTGTAGAATGAGTTGGGCAACAGATGACGACGCACCTGATGTTTTCGGTTAGTTGCCTGGGCTGCCAAGCGTCCTTGAGGTGTGTATTTACAGCGTGCAACTTGAACCAGATCTAGGAGCAGAGTGACTAACATGGCGAGCCTCTGATTCCTCATAGAGATGTAGAGGTGCCAACTATTAATTAATTACAGTCCTAAATACAGTAAGATAACATGATGATATATACAAGGCGAATCTAACTAAAATTAATCTTAGTTTTAATTAAACTAAAGCCAAGCCAAATATTCATTTATCTATATAAATATATTAAACCCACATCTGCTTTTCATTTGATGGTTTTTCATCCTCAGGCCACGTCATCTACCACGCAGACGCAGTTTTGACTTGTATTTACAATATACTTGTCCACAAGGGTTAAATGCATTAGCATTTAATTTATTAATAATAAGAATTATTAAAGAGAATGTAATATCTGGGCTATAAAACCTCTTGAATAGTTATTAACACTCTCCAGGTTTTCCTCTGCTTTTAACCAGGGACGACTATTTTAAAAGTAAAGAGCACAATTGCTCTGGGGGAAAATATTTCTCACGGTTTTGGGGCCGGACGAAAAATGATATGCTGTATCATGTAATGTGACCCTTAGCCAGGAGTTCTCTCCACAGGTCTCGAGAGTCCTGTGCTGCGGCCGTTCTAGGTCGCACATCCTGACCCGTTTGGTCTCCACTATGCACTGTCTCTGGGGTAACCATTAAGTCAAGAGGCACCAGCTTATCAGTAGTTTTTATGATGGTATGTCCCCTACATTTTAGTTTTACGAGTCTCAGCACCCCTCTGAGTCTGGGTGCGTGGAGATCACTTTAGGTAATGGCTACTGGGATCTTGGTTGTTCTGTTTTTACTAAGACCACATCTCCTATATTTATAACAGACTTGTTGCTGGTAGCCTGAGCCTTAGAAAATCTTTCTCATAGGCACAGAAGATATTCTTCGTTCCAATATCTATTCCAGGTGTCTGATACCTTCTTCAGACGTTGATATCCCTCCCGCAGATGTTGTCCTAATTCATTATTTTTTATGGGAGGATCATCTACTTCCTCCTGGATATCCACACAAAGCACATGATGGAGCTTTCTGCTATACAAAATATGAGCCGGTGTCAATGCCTTAACTGAAACGCTAGTGTCATCTAGATAGGTTAGGGTTTATCATTAATCCTAGCTTCAGTTTCAGTTATCACTGATCTTAGTTCTGTGTAAGGTTTTCCTTAGGCAGTTCTTCACAGTTCCACTCATTTGCTCGGTATACCCATTTTGCCATGGTGCTCTTGGAGCTGTGAACTGCCAGGTATAATTTCAGTTTCCGAGTGCCGACTTAACCTTTGGCTCATTCATTATACCGATATTTTAAAGTAGAGTTGCTGCTCCAACGAAATTGGTTCCGTTGTCACTTATTAATATATCAGGACAAGACCTTCCAGCGGCAAATCTTTTAAATACGTTAAGGAATGTCTCTGAACTCAAATATTCTGCCATTTCTAGATGGACTGCTCTTGTGTAGGTGCAAGTAAACAGATATATACACCTTATGGGGAGTTCCCTCACCCATAACAGTTATAGCCCCTATGTAATCAGCTCAGTTACTTTCAAGGGCCGACTTACATTTACCCTAATGCTTGGTAAGCCAGGTGGTCCTGGATAGTCATATGGTCGTTGTTCATACCTTCTACAGGTAATGCAGCCTTTGAGATATTTCTTTATGTCCTGTCTGCCCTTAGGGATCCAATATCTTTCCCAAATTCGGGACAAAGTCTGCAGCACACCTCCGTGAAGAATCAAACCATGGGCTTCCTTTACAATTAACTGTACAAAATAATCGTTCCTAGGTAGTAATATGAGATTTCTAGTTTGGAGAGGCAAATCAGCCTTTATTATTCAGCAACGGCATCTACTGTAATTAGACCCTTTCCGTCTAAGAACAAGCCTAAATCTCTTATCAGCCTATTCTTGTTCCCAATCCCTTGGCCTAAAAGGTCATAAATCTCTCTATAATAATTCCTTTGTATTCTTTTCAGCCAATATTCCATGGGTTCTAACTTCTGAAACCCCCACTTTTTTATTCAAAAATTTAACCAATTTAGTAGTTTTAATACGTTGTCTTACTGATGAGAATCTGCTATAGTCAGTTACTTCTGCCACAGGTACTACAGGATTCATGTTTACTACACCTACCTCAGTAATACTATACTGTTTCTGCTCAGGCCAATCTTTAGTGAGCAACCATTTAGGACCTTTAAACCACAAGTTATCTTTGATCAGTCTCTTTACAGTCGACCTCTCAAGAGGAGACAAGCTGGGTTTTGTTTGAGGATACAGGCATTAATTTAAATTTTGAAAGACAGCTCTTTAATAGCTTTCACTCTATTTCGGACGAAAGGAATTTTAATGAATTCCTTTCCTATCCAATAAAGACACATCTTACTGTCAGTCCATATATACCGGTAGATATCCTCAAACTAAGTATCAAGAGTATTGGTCAAGTATATACCTGGCCAATTTAGTTCCTACTTCTATGGAAGCCAGTTCCATTTGAGGTAGGGTCCTTCCTTTAATTGGCACAACTCTGATTTGGGCATAATAATCTTACTATCCTCTCCTGTTCCGCAAGAAGCTACATCTCCGTATCCCCTCTGAGAAGCATCAAAAAATATGTGTAAGTGTGACTTCTCATTACTGATTATTTTCCTAGGAATACATATGCTTGATATAGTTTCAAACACCCTACTAATCTGTTCCCATTGTTCCACATATGTTTCACTCATTTCACATTCCCAGTCTAACTTTTCTCGCCAAGCCTCCTGCACTAAACATTTGCCCCTAATAACTTTAGGACTGACCAATCCTAATGGGTCAATAACATGGAGACCTGACTTAGCAAGGACCTCTTGGTGAGAGTGACATCAGAGAACTTAATTGGTTTCAAACTTATTTCATCAGCTCTTGAATCCCAGTTAAGACCCAACACATTTTGAGTTTGGGGAATGTCATTATTTGGATAGTCCTCTTGTATTTTATTCCTCAAAAGTGGTGAATTTGTATTCCAGCTCTGTAACGGCAAATTTGCCTTCCCACATTCGGAATTGGCTACTTCACAAGCCTTCAATGCTTCCACCTCAGTATCAGCAACACCTTGCAAAATATCCACGTAAAATGCCTGCCCTATTTCTGGGCATTTGGCATTTCCAAAATGGTGCTTTAAAGTGTTACGAAGTAGGAAAGGACTAGCACAAGAGCCAAAAAGCACCGACCGGAATTAGTTTTCAATGGACTATCCTCATTTTGAGGATCATGAGACCAGAGGAATTTTGTAAATTTCCTCTCCTCCTCTCTCAGTCCTATTCTGAGAAAAGCCTTACTAATGACTGCTGTATAAGCATAGGGTTTCTCTCTAAATCATAGTAATACATTCCATCACTCTCTGTTAGTGTTGGTCCAGAGTATAGGCAATCATTCAAGTAGCTGATCCTTTGGATGCTTTACTACTACACTTGAAAACTTTCCTTATGAGAGTAGTTACTGAATCCTTGCTTACAGCATGATGTGGCAAATAATGTCCCTCCGTATGGTTAACAGGGAATTCTATCTCTCCCATAAATTTATTCTTCAACTGACCTTTTATAATATTATCATATAAGGTCAGATGTTCTGGTTTATCTCTCAACTTTCTTAGAAGAGAATTTAACTGAGCCTTAGCTGCTTGGTAATTTGTAACTCCGAATGGTTTAGTTTCCATGGTAATCGTACCCAATACTGTCCATCATCAAATTCCACTGATTGATTATAAAAATCAAAAGTTATTTTATCTTCAGGGGTTGGTTCCTCAGAGTGTGTTCCTACATTGTCTAGATCCCATAATTTGTGTACATGTTCAAGTTTTTCATCCAGCAAGTCATTTATCTGAGTAGGTTCTAGTTCTGCATCTATTCTAGCTACCATCAATGACTGTGTGGGGGTAACAAAGACTGAGTCTACTAGTTTAGCCTTGTTTTGGAAAAGGTAACTGACCCATAATAAGGTTACTTCCTGGACTCTTGAACCATTGTACCTTATTCTTCTTGAAAGTCCTATGTAGGAATCTTCCACAGGAATCAGAACCAATTGTCATTTTTATAGGATCTACAGTATCTGATTCCACATTCCGTTTAGCGAACTTTATCCCTGAGCTTTGTAAATGGTCAGAGATTTCTTTCAGTCCCTTTATATATATATATATATATATATATATATATATATATATATATATATATATATATATATATAATTATCAAGTACAGCTGCTGTTATACGGCATTTATATCTGCTTATTTGTATTACATGTCTAACTAAATCAAAGGACTAGACTTCCTTAGTAGTTAACAATCCTATTATGGTTAGATTTACCTTGCCAATAATAGGTAACTTTAATTTCTTCACGATGTCTGCAGAAATGAAGGTTTTCTGAGCAACCTTACCAAAAAGAGTACATGCTAGTAGGTTTCTATTCTCAATCACTACCTTCACATCTGCTATTGGAACTGCAGCTAGCATTACTCTTGGAGTATTCCACTTAGCAATTGTCATGTTGACACTTGCACTTTTAGGAATCTCATTTTTCATCCTGGGGCATAAAGCACTACGATGATGATCCCTTTTACATTTGAAACAATGATTGAGTTTAGTCTTGCACTCTGCGGAAGTATGCTCGGAGTTCATACAGAATATACAACACCCTAGTTCCAGAAGATTTCCTACTCTAGAAGCATAATCAGGATAATGTTGACAAGATGCACTGGAATGTTGCTCACCACAAAATGCACAAAGTTTCCCGTCCTTTACCATGGAAGGTTTTACTGCCTTAACTTCACCAGTTTGTCTATGTTTTCTTTATTTCACTCTTCTGTTTAATCTCAGCAGGCTTTAGTGTTCCTTGCAAATGTTTACAGAGTTGCATTAAGCCTTCTTCAATCTCCTCACTGGAGAAATTATCCTTTTGGTACCTACCATACAAGGCATCCTTGCTTTTTTTGTAGAAGCTTTAAGGGCACAATTCTCGAAAGCACCCAATATGCTGCCTAAATATCTTCGTAAGTACCTAAAGCCTTTAAATTACAACCATTGCAATTCTAAAGGTTTGCAAGGAATCAAAATCATGTTTAGGTATAGGTAATTCAGTTAGAGCCTTCAGCAATTCGGTGATAACCTACTCCCTGTCTTCGTGATTCTGTCTAAGGATAGTCAATGCTACCTCATAATTGTTTTCTTCCACTGGTAATTCTTTTATCAGCTTGTAAGGCTATCATGAACTAAGTATTTGAATTGATCCCAAAAGGATTTCCAATTTTGCTCCCCATCAAACTCTGGAAGCGTAATTTGTGGTAGTACAGCTTTACTCTGCTGTTCCACAGCTTGTATTTCCGCGGCAGTCGCAGCCAATTTTGACTCTAGTAACTTCAGTACGGTTAAATATCCTTCTGATTTACCTTCAAATTTAGTAGTCCCCGACTCTAAGAGATCTTTATCATCAGCATTTACTATGGCCGCTTTTAAATTTACATAACCTTCTTCATAGTCGGTCTTTCACTATATTCAGGAGACTATTTAATTTCTCCCTGGACGAAGTTGTTTCATCTAACAATTGTTTGCAATCATTTATGGCTTTCATTACCCATCCTGCCTTACTTCTACAAGATCTCTGTACAAGGATATAGACATGTTGACTGATTTCTGATTTAATAAATTAACCATTAATTTCAACCACAAATTAACCCCAGCTCAGTAATTATCTAATTATTATAAATATTGAAGAGTATGGGGATTGGGTTTATAGTATTAACCCTATCTCCCTGGGTTGTTGAATCTTATCCCTACGCTCAGTCTCCAAATAACCCATATTTCCCGGGCTCAGAGCTAATTAATCATTTTAAATTTTGAAGAGTGTAAGGATTAGGTTTATGGTATTAAACCTATATCCCTGAGTTGTTAAACCTCTAGGTTTATATCTTATCCCCACACTCAGTTTCCAAATAACCCATATTCCCTGGGCTCAGAACTATTTAATCTCTTAGTATACCATAGGCCTACCCATTGCTTGTATAGCATAGAACTGTCCTTTATTCAATTCTATATAATTTATAAATTTCTGCAGAACTGCTTCTCTGCCATGATGATTCCAGTGTATACCATCGTCATTTAATGATGCTTGGAAAGGCTTTGCATTTAAGTGAATAAAATCCTTCCTCTTCCTAATTCTTTGCTACGTCCTGTTCACGGCTCTGCTAATTAATTTACACGTACCATAGCAAACTGGTGAACCATATGGTAGGTCTCTAGGCTCAAGAAGGGTTATGGTTACCGAGGATTTACATGAACCTTCTATGGCACCTGCCACGGCTAGAATGTTTTCCACAGTTTCATTAACTTCCACATCTTCATGAATATCATTTCCTCACAGGAAAAGGATAGTGCGGTCATGCTTCCAATCTGATTCGGCGTTTAGCTTCTCATCATCGGAAAAGGAACTTGCCCTTCCACCCGGAGCTCGATATATACGTATTTCCACGTTATCCACTTGTACAGAACGTGGTAGTAGGCTGTGTCCAACGAATGCAACCTTAAAAACATTCATTGCTTCAGCACACATTGGTTTTCCTCACGGGGGGCACCAAAGAATATGTCGGCAATTATTTATACACTCCTTTGTCTGACAAGTGTTAGTCTAACACGACCTTACGTAAATTCACTTAGGAGGATTAGGTGTAACTGATATTCCAATTCACCAAAGTTATTATGCTCCTATCTCCTAGCAAATTTCCCATTGATTTGGCCAAATCGAAAAGGTTACTTAGCTAGAAAGAGTCGGACAACAGATGACGACGAGCCTGATGTTTTCGGTCGGTTGCCTGGGCTGCCAAGCGTCCTTGAGGTGCGTATTTACAGCATGCAACTTGAACTAGATCTAGGAGCAGAGTGACTAACATGGCGAGCCTCTGATTCCTCATAGAATTGTAGAGGTACCAACTATTAATTAATTGCAATGCTAAATACAGTTAGATTACGTCATGATATATACAAGGCAAATCTACAGTAACTAAAATTAATCTTAGTATAATTAAACTAAAGCCAAGCCAAATATTCCCTTTATCTATATAAATATATTAAACCCAGATCTGCTTTTCATGTGAGGGTTTTTCATCCCCAGGACACATCATCTACCACGCAGTTTAGATCAGTGGAACTTTAGAAAGCAATTACATGTATTTACAATATAGTTGTCCACAACAGTTAAACGCAGTAGCATTTAAGTAATTAATAATTCTATATCTATATACTTAGGCTGCTTCCCCCAAGGAAAGGGAGGTAGCCGAGACAGGACGACACACTCCCAATTTACTCATCCATACAAAAGCATTCACTCGCATCTTAGCCCCAAAGGGGAGAAGGGACAGATCCTCATCGCACCACACCGCACAGGGGTCAACTGAGCAGTGCAATCAGCGACATCCGCAGCAGGGCCTGACAGCAGGGCTGGTTTAAACCTGCCACATCATAATAGACCCATCCACTTACCTGCACCTGACCTGACTAGCTGATCAGACCAAATGCGGGAGAATATCCTCTCAGGGCTGCATCATCATTCATTCATTCACAATTTCTCTCCATATATTTCTGTCATGCACAGCCACTCTTCCTTGCTCAACAGACATCCCTCTTCACGCTGTCCATCCATTCTATTCATGGTCTCCCTCTCAGCCTTACACCTCTCACATCAGATCTAGTTATCTTTTTCACCAAGAGCTCATTATCCATTCTCTCCATATGCCCAAACCATCGCAACACTCTCTGTTCAACTCTACCAGCCATCTCCCGAACAACTCCAGTTCTTGTTCGCACTTCATCATTTCTCACTCGATCCATATGCGTCACTCCACACATACTCCTCAGACACCACATCTCCATTACATTCAGACTTTTCCTCTCTGCTACACCCATATTCCATGTTTCACACCCATATAATGCAGTCGGTACAACAACACCCTCATACAGCCTTCTCTTTATATCCATTCTAAGCGAACGACATTTAAACACTATTTTCATTCCTCCCAACACCTTTCTTACTTCATCCATTCTGAACTTCAATTCTGCATCTATTCTTCCATCAACAGCAACACGTGATCCTAAATATTTAAAACACTCCACCTCCTAAAGCAACTCACCATTCAAAACTATATTCATCGCCTTACCATCTACCAACCTCGTACACTTCATCACATTACTCTTATTCTCATTTACTTTCAATTTCCTCCTTTCACACACACTTCCAAATTCCTCTACCAACTGTCTCAATCTCTCCTTTGAATCAGCCACCGGTGCAGTATCATCTGCAAACAGCAGCTGCTTCAGATTCCACTCTCCACCATCAACATTCTCCAGACTCAGACCTTCACCTAAAACTCTTGCATTCACCTCCTTTACAACACCATCCATATAAATATTAAACAACCAAGGCGACATCACACATCCCTGTCGCAGCCCCACTCTCACGGCAAACCAATCACTCACAGCATTTCCCACTCTAACCAAGGCGACATCACACATCCCTGTCGCAGCCCCACTCTCACGGCAAACCAATCACTCACAGCATTTCCCACTCTTACACACGCTGTACTATTTACATAAAAACTTTTCACCCCTTTTAGTAACATGCCATCGAGTCCATACAATCTTGAAGCAGTCCACAAAGCCTCCCTATCAATTCTATCATACGCTTTCTCTAAATCCATGAATGCCCAATACACATCCTTGCCTTTCGCTAAATACTTTTCACACACTTGTCTCACAGCAACACCTGATCCACTCATCCCCTCCCTCTCTTAAAGCCACACTGCTCATCATCAATCACTCCCTCTGTACCCTCTCTAACTCTCGTAATTAACACTCTACCATAAACCTTACCTACAACACTCAAGAGACTTATACCCCTAAAGCTAGTACATTCATACTTATCACCCTTGCCTTCATACAACGGGACCACTCAAGCACTTGCCCAGTCAATTGTCACCATACCTTTCACAAAGCACATATTTAACAATCCTACTAACCAGTCAACAATAGTCACTCCACCACCCTTCAGGCATTCCACAGCACACCCATCCATACTTGCAGCTGTCCCTGCTTTCATCTCCATTACTGCCTTCTCCACTTCCTCCTTCGTGATTAAGAATCATTCAATTCTCCCAACACATTTATTCCTTACACCCTTCCATCCGCCACAATCTCAGCCACCCTTTCCCCCTCTACATGTAACAATCTTTCAAAATACTCTGCCCATCTCTTCCCTACTGCATCCATGTCAATTAACAGACTTCCATCCTCTGCTTTTACTCGCTCTTTCTTCCCAGATTCTCCCTTTTGCACCCTTTTCACCTTCTTCCAGAAGATTTTCTTAATTCTGTTGAAAATTCTCAGTCAGCGGCCTACCCCACCTCTCATCTGCTGCCACTTTAGCATCACACACAGCCCTCCTCACCCTATTCCTCTTTTCCTTATACCTCTCATATGACACCTCATCCTTCCTCTGCAGCCACACTTCATATGCACGTCTCTTCTCAGCCACAGCCATACTTACTTCCTCGCACAACCATTCACTTCCTTTTCTTACACCACCACCCACACGTCTCACACCACAAACCTCTTCTGGATGCCCCACCACAGCACTCTTACACAACCGCCATTCCTCCTCTACACTGCCGTTTTCCTGATCTTTCACTGCGTTCCACTCATCTTTCATTTGCTCCTAATACTCTATAATTTTCTCTCTTTTATCCAACTCACTCACTTTCATAATCTCCCTGCCACACCTAACCCTCCTACCTCTAACCGATCTCTTACCTACTCTTAACTTTCCCTCCACCAGGTAGTGGTCAGACATACCTCCACCCTCCCTTCTCAGAGCTCTCACATCCAACAATCTTCCTATTACATTCCTTAACTATCTATCTATTGCAAGACGCCTCAATCCAGTTTGGGGTGGCCACAAACAATCGCCTCCACGTCGCTCTGTCCCCAGCCATTTCACTGCCCCGCTCACATCTCACACACCCCTCTCTCATATACCTCTCTACCCCATCCCTCCATCTCATCCTCGGCCTCCCCCTCCCTCTTCCCCCCTCCACCTCAATCACATACACTCTCTTCGTCATTCTTTCACCCCCCATCCTCTACACATGGCCAAACCACCTCAGTGTATTCCTCCTAACGCTTCCTATCACATCCACATCCACACCACATTGCTCCTTTATATCCTCATTTGTCAGCCTGCCTCTCCATGTGACTCCATAGGCTCCTCTAAAATAAATCATTTCCACTGCTCTCACTCTTGACTTGTGTCCTTCCAGCAACGTCCAAGCTTCACTTCAATACGTTAGAGTTGGTATTACAATACTGTCATGTAGTAACTTTTTCACTCCATGCTTACTTCCCTGCTTCTTATCACTGCTTTCAAGGAACCAGCAACCAATCTTCCCTGCTGTACCCTTTCAAGCACTTCACCCTCCAAACCTCCATCCTTACTCATCACACTACCCAAGTACTTAAACGTCCTCACATTTTCCAATTCCTCACCATCCAACCTCGCTTTACATTCACTGACTTCACCTCTCTCAAAGACCATCACTTTACTCTTCTCTACATTCACCTTTAGATTCCGTTTCTTACACACTCTCCCAAACTCATCCACCAAGCCTTGCAGCTCTCCTTCGTCTTCACTCAACAACACAGTATCATCTGCAAACAGTACAGGGAGTTTCCAAACACCACCCTTTCTCACCAGGGCCAATCCAACATCCACTACCCTACCTTGTACCTCTTTTATTACCCCATCCATGTACAGATTGAACAAACATGGAGACATGACACATCCCTGTTTCAACCCAACATTCAAAGAGAAAAATTTACTCAGTTCACCATCCACATGCACTGCAGCCTTAGCACCATCATACATACTCTTCACAGCATTCAACAACTTCCCATCTACTCCATATATTCTTAATACTTTCCACAATCCTTGTCTATCCACCCTGTTATATGCTTTCTCCAAATCCATGAAAGCCGCATAGAACTTCTTTCCCTTCTCTAGAAACTTTTCCACTAAAGATCTAAGAATGAATATCTGATCTACACAACCTCTTCCCTTCCTAAAGCCTCCCTGTTCTTCTCCAACTAATTCCTCTATTCTTTCTCTAACGCTGTCAATAAGTATCCTACCAAACACTTTTCGTATTATACTGAGAAGACAAATGCCCCTATGATTACCACACACTTCTTTTTCTCCTTTTCCTTTGTACAAGGGAATAATTATACCTGACTTCCAATCCTCCGGGACTCTACCTTCCTCCCAGGCCAATTTGCACATTTTCCACATCCATTCTACTACTATCTCCCCCCCATGCTTCAGCATTTCATCACACACTCCATCAATTCCTGGGGCTTTCCCCAATTAAACTTTCTTCATTGCTTCCACAACTTCTATCCTACTGATTTCTTCCTGTCTTCTCACCTCCGTCCTTCTCCCAGCCATACCCCAGCCACTTATACTCGCATTACTTCCATCCTCTATGTTCAACAATTCCCTAAACTGTTCTCTCCATCTGCTCACTTTTTCTCCCTTCTCCACCAGTAATCTATTATTTTTATCATTCACTCCCCTGCTAACTTCACTTCCACCCTGTCTTACTCTTTTCACCTCTTTCTAGAACATTTTCTTACAGTCCCTCCACTTTACACTCAAATTCCTCATCCACTCTCTTCTTACTCTCTCATACTAATCTTTTCACCTCTTTCTTTCTACATATAACTCTCTCTTCCGCCTCTCAACTTCTTCCACGCCCCTATTTCTCATCCATTCATTGTATGCTTTCTTCTTTTGTGCCACAGCCTGTCTCACCTCTTCATGCCATTACGCTGTTCCTTGCACACCCCTCTGTCTTCTCTTCATCCCACACACCACATCACATGCTGCACATATTTCTTCTATGAATATCCTGCACACACCTTCCACGTCCCCCATCTGCTCCAATTCATATTTGCCCAATCGTTCCTCCACTTCTTTCTTATACTCTGCCTTTTTCTCAACCTCTTGTAACCTTTCCACTCTCCTTACAAATACTCCTTCTTCCCGTCCTTCCCTTCTATTTCTCCATCTTAATTGGATCTTGATTCTGGCCACCACCAAGTAGTGGTCAGAAAGTCTACTCCCCCTAGACACAACGACATATTCCATCAAAGCTCTATCAACAACCCTTCCACCCTCTTGTTTCACCCATGTTTACTTATATCTTTCTTCTCAAACAGTGTATTTCCAATCACCATCTCTCGCTCAACACATATCCCTATCATTTGTTCCCCATTTTCATTTCTTCCAGGCACACCATGCATACCAACTACGCCTTCAACTGCTACATTTCCCACTCTAGCATTCAGATCTCCCATCATTACCACATTCACATTCGCTCCAAAACTCTGCAGACACTCATCAACATCATTCCAGAAAGACTCCCTCTCTTTTTCATCCCTTTCACTACCAGGCCCATATGCACTCACAAACACCCATAACTCACGTTCAAATTTCGCTTTCACCCACATCAGTCTCGATGACACCTCCTTCCATTCAGTCACACATTGCTGTACTTCCGGACTCACTAACAAGGCCACACCTTCTCTTGCCCTTCCTCTATCAACACCTGACAATCTTCCATTCACACTTCCAAACATAGCCTCACCCTTCCCTTTCGTCTTCGTTTCACTCAAAGCTAACACATCCAACTTTCTTCTCACAAACATTCTCCCAATCTCCTCCCTTTTAACCTCAATCGTACTACATCCACGCACATTCATAGACCCAATCTTCGGGGTTCGGGGATAACTCAATCCCCCATCCCTTCCTCTGGCCTGTCTCTTTTTAGGAACTAAAAAACAGATGAGGGGGGTCCCTAGTCCCCTCACCCCGTCCCTTTTAGTCGCCTTTTACGACAAGCAGGGAATACGGTGGCAGTATTCTTCCTAACACAACCTGGCTGCAGAGTAGTAGTACCACCCCATAGTGCGGCCAGATTGTGTCCTCCCCCACCACAGGGGGTTATACAACCTCTTGAATAGTTATTAACGCTCTCCAGGTTTTCCTTTGCTTTTAGCCAGGGACGACTATTGTAAAAAGTAAAGAGCACAACCGCTCTGGGGAAAAATGTTTCCCACACTAGATATAACTTATATCTTACATTTCACTTATGTATAAAAAACACACACTTGTGCAAATCTGTTTACTATTTACAATTTCCCACACACCTGCTCAGTCACTGAGCCCTTTCCCCAGCAGTAAAGGCAGAACTTTCGTGGGGGTTGATGATGCATTCAGAATTGGCCGAGGAAGGAAAGGAAGACATCACTCTACACTCTATCAGTGCCGTGTACAGACCGAGCCATGCATCAGTGGGGTACCTTGGGTACTTACCTACCCTAAGGTTGTCATAGAAAATGGTTGTGAGTTCAAATGGTGCCGGGAAGGTGCTTGCAGCATATCCAGTCAGCTGGCGGCACTACACGCCCTGAATCATGACGGCTAGCTGGCACTCAGAGGTTAATGCACACAAGAGATTTAATTCCATCCACTCATCTAATCCTTTCCTGGGGTGGGGATACTCATTCCCGACATTTAAGGAGAAGTTTCATTCCTGACCCTTGAAAACTATTAGTCTTTTTTTTTTTTTTTTTTTTTGGGTGGGGGGTGGAGGGTCAAGGATTAAGGTTGTGCTTCCTCCCCAAGGCTAAATCTTATCGTGTCAAATACCTAATTTAGCCTGTAATCAAATACATCCAAAATTCCATTTTTTTAAACCCAAAAACAATGCATATTTCTAACAGGACAATTAGTGTTGGAGTTGTGCCTCTTCACTTGAAAGTCTAAGTGCATTTCCAGTGGTTCAGTCTAAATGCTTTTGCATTTCTTTGTGGGCACACAATGTTTCAAATTATTTATAAAAACGTCAATAAATTTTTAGTGGGTAGTTGAAACTGAGAACATACCCCCTTTACCAAACCTAAAGCAATGTCCATATAGTGTGTGTGGCCTTCCTCAGGTCTTTATCTATAAATAAACAAATATGCGGTACTGAAGCTTGTAAATTTTTGACATAGATAGCAGACACAGGGAGTGCTGGAGCTCCCATTTCATCAGTCCTCAGGACTAGCTGCTGACCATCTCCTTTTGCTGAACTTTTACTGTGTTTCAGAAACACAGAAAATAGGACACATGCTCTCCAATACAAGTTCCTCTAACTGTCAACACCAAACTACATGCACATTACACACTTCACTTCCTGTTAAAAGTTTTACAAACAAAAAATTATAAATACTGTATTTGAGGCACCCAGGACCAGAGAGGCGTTACCCACAAGACCCTTGTACTGAGTAATTAATCATTAAAGATAGGGTTTAATTACATACATCATTTCGATAGTTAAGGCATTATATATATCAATGGAAATGTCTCATCAAGATATGTTTTGTCACATGTTTTTTAAGGTGTTTTTGTGTATGTGTTTTTTTTTGGTGTTTTTTTTTTTTCACCCCATAATAAACCTACATTATTCATAAAACTTTCCTGCATGAAATTATTGTTACTTTGTAATGTATATATAATGGTATTAGTAACATGTTAAAGTTTTATTATCCTAGGCGCAATAGTTTTTTTTTTTTATGAATTTTTAAATGTTTTTTTTTTTTTGGGGGGGGCAAGACCTAACAAAAACTTACAGACATTATGCCAGTAGTTTCTTATTATTGTCTGGATGTTGTCCCAACCCACAGCATCAACGTGCAGAATGCTTGCAAGGCTCACCCACTGCCTGGGCATTCACGTGTTTATTTGTTGCGCGGCTGAAGTAAATTTCCCCACTATCTCTCTTCCTCTTCATTTCCCTCTTCTTTCAAGTCTCTGGCCGCCTTGCTTAACTTCCTGGCCTCACCATCACTTGCTGAATCACTATCACCCATGACTAACTATTTAATCCATGAAAAAAATGGCGAAATAGAGCAGGATAATTCGCGCGGACTTCAGCCATACGCCACCAAGCGTACCGGTAGCACTGAGTAAGGAGGCAGTCAGCTGTTCACGGGAAGTGCCACGTGATTGGCTGAGACCGGGTGTGTGGCCGCCAGGCGCACGCTCATTGGCTGATGCCAATGCCCCTATGGACCTGTGCCTTCAAGTACCTCTATATATATTCAAGTACCTCTCTATATATTATCCTTGAGGAGTAGACTGTAGCACCAGTCGATCAGGGCAGTATTCCCGAGGTGGATGGAAAGCTGATGACAGGGAGTGATGGAGCACCCGTTTCATCAGCCCTCAGGACTAGTTCCTGACTATCCCCCTTTGCTGAACTTTTTCAGTGTCTCAGTTACACAGAGAGTAGGCCAGCATGCTCTCCAGTACAAATTTCTCCAACTATCTACACCAAACTACATGCACAGTACACACTACACTTCCTTTTCAAAATTTAACTAAAATGGCGTCTCTGCACCAAGCCTTGGAGTCCCCAGAGGGGGGGGAACATAAATGCCCCCACCATCCGCCCCTCTCCCGGTGATGACTCAAGGTGCCTGGAACCACTGTCTGACTCTCTTCTTCTTCATTTCTGCAACATTTGCGGCCTTTCCTCTAACTTTCGCTCTGTTGAGCACCACCTCTCGTCCTCTAAACCTCACCTTCTTTTTCTAATGGAGACTCAGCTGTCTGAGGCAACTGACAGCAAACCCTTTTCTGTATCCTCCTACTTTCTCTATACTCATTTCAAAGCCAAAGGTGGCTGTTGAGTATATATACGCAACGACTTATCTTGCGCTCGTGTTCCTGAACTCGATTCTTCTGAATTCTCTACACTCTGGCTTCGGCTTTCCTGTCATTCTCTGGCTAAATACATCTGTGCTGTTTACTTATCCCCTAATTCTACTGACTATAAAAAATTCTTCGACTATCTTACTTCTATGATGGAACACATTCTATCCATTTCTCCTTTCTCTGAAATCTCCATTCTAGGAGATTTCAATGTTCACCACAACCTTTGAGTCTCCTCTCCTTTCACTGATCCACCTGGTGAACAAGCCTACATCTTTTCTATCCTTAATAACCTAGAGCAGCTTGTACAGCACCCTACCCGTATCCCTGACCGCCTTGGAGAGAGCTCCAACCTACTTGACCTCTTCCTCACAACTAATCCGTCTGCTTACTCTGTTAATCTTTTCTCACCGTTGGGCTCCTCCGATCACAACCTTATTACCTTAACCTGTCCTATCACTCCGGTACGGCCTGTGGACCCTCCAGGGAAACGTCATCTGTGGCATTTTGGAGCCGTGGACTGGTAGGCCCTCAGGCAGTACTTCTTTGATTTTCCCTGGAATGATTATTGCTTCCATGACCGGGAGCCATCTGAGTGTGCCTTGCACATTACGGAGGTTATTCTCTCGGGCATGGAAGCATACATTCCTTTCTCATATCCTTTGACTAATGCAAGAAAGCCTTGGTTTAATCACGCTTGTTCTAATGCTGTCCGCAACAAGGAGAGGGCCTACAAAAGGTACCGGAGCCAACCCACCCCTGAATCACATCATCTTTACATTTCTGCCCGGAATCGTGCTAAGTCGGTTCTTCGCTCTACTAAAAATAATTTCATCCGTACTAATTGCTCTCAACTCTACAACTCGAATTCTTCCCGCTCCTTCTGGCACCTTGCGAAAAATCTTTCTAACAACTTTACCTCATCATCCTTCCCTCCTCTTTTCTACTCTGATGGTTCTGTAGCTATTTCTTCTACTGATAAAGCAGATCTCTTCACACAGACTTTCTCCTCCAATTCCACCTTAGACGATTCCGGTGCTGTTCCTCCATCACTTTCCCCCTCTGACTTCCTCATGGCTGACATTAAAATTTCTTCAGTTGATGTATTTTCTGCCATCACTGGCCTCAATACTAACAAGGCATATGGGCCTGATGGGGTCCCTCCTGTTGTTCTCAAGAACTGTGCTTCTGTGCTTACACCCTGCCTAGGCAAACTCTTTCGCCTTTGTCTGTCAACTTGTACCTTTCCTTCTTGCTGGAAGTTTGCTCTCATTCAGCCAGTCCCAAAGAAGGGTGACCACTCCCAACCCTCCAACTATCGTCCAATTGCTTTAACGTCCTGTATTTCAAAAGTTTTCGAGTCAATTCTCAATAGAAAAATTTTAAGACATCTTTCCTATCACAACCTTCTTTCCGATCGTCAGTACGGGTTCCGTCAGGGACGCTCCACTGGCGATCTTCTCACGTACCTTTCAGACTCCCGGTCATCCTCCTTTCAGGACTTTGGCGAAAGCTTTGCCATTGCACTTGGCATCTCAAAGGCTTTTGATCGAGTCTGGCATAAATCTTTAATTTCCAAACTGCCCTCCTACGGTTTCTATCCTTCTATCTGTGCCTTCATCGCTAGCTTCCTTTCTGGTCATTCTATAGCCGCTGTTGTAGACGGCCATCGTTCTTCTCCTAGATCTATCAACAGTGGTGTTCCTCGGGGCTCTGTCCTATCACCAACTCTCTTCCTTTTATTCATCAATGATCTTCTCAGCTGTACATCTAACCCTATCCACTCATACGCTAATGACTCCACCCTTCACCTTTCCATTCGGTTCCCGCAACGCCCATCTCAACAGTTACTTCAACAAACAAGAGATGAGGCTATGGCACACCTAATGTCTGACTTGGCTCATATCTCTGACTGGGGTAAAAATAATATGGTTGTTTTTAATGCATCTAAGACTCAGTTCTTAGACCTATCAACCCGACAAAATCTTCCACAGGTATACCCACTAATGTTTAATAATATTCAGCTTAATCCTGCATCATCCTTGAACATGCTTGGGGTTTCATTTACTCGGGACTTATCTTGGAAAGACCATATTACATCTCTTGTAAAATCTGCTTCCAAGAGATTGGGTGTGCTAAGCCGACTCCGCTCTTTTTTTACCCCTGCACAATTGTTGACTCTATACAGGGGTTTTATCCGCCCCTGTGTGGAGTACAACTCTCATGTGTGGGGAGGTTCCCCACATACAGCTCTTCTCAATAGGGTGGAGTCAAAGGCTTTTCGTCTCATTAACTCTCCTCCTCTTACTGACTCCCTTCAACCTCTGTCTCTTCGCCGCACTGTTGCATCTTTATCTCTTTTTCTATCGCTACTTTAATGGTCACTGCTCCTCTGAACTGTCTGCTTGCATTCCTCCACCTCTACGACGGGCGCGTAGCACCCGTCTGGCAGCAAACTCTCATCCCTTTTCTGTCCAACTCTCTAATGCAAGAGTTAACCGTTACTCCCAGTCTTTCATTTATGCAACAGGTCAGCTCTGGAACTGTCTCCCTCTGTCTGTATTTCCTGCTGCCTATGATCTCCAGTCTTTCAATCGCAGTGTGTCCAGGCATCTCAAAATGATCGGATCTTGAATTTGGCTCTCTATTGTATTTTGTTTTTCTCTTGGAGGGAACTGTTACTGCGGGCTGATGGCCTTTGGTTCCTTCTTCCTCGCATAAATATATATATCTATATATATATATATATATATATATATATATGTATATATATATATATATATATATATATATATATATATATATATATATATGTATGTATATATATATATATATATATATATATATATATATATATATATATATATATATATATATATATATATATATATATATATATATATATATACCCATGCACAAAAACATGCTATATTCGACCCTCATTCACGACCTGTAGGGGTTCTTTTTCCATGAAATGTTTGTTGTATGATATTTGTGAACCTCTAAGGTAATTTTTCACACTTTTAACTCCGGAAGCTGGGAAGTGTGGCTTACACCCCTATGGTCCTGGGTGCCTCATCTACCAAGCCTCGGAGTCCCCGAGGGAAAGGGGGGGGGGGAGATCAAAACCCCGACCATCCCCCCTTCTCCCGGTGACAACCCAGTGAGATACCTTTAACTTCAATCTGACTCACTTCTTCCTTTCTGCGACATTCGTGGCCTCTCCTCCAACTTTCTCTCTGTTGAGCACCACCTCTCCTCCTGTAAACCTCACCTTCTCTTCCTGAGACCCAGCTGTCTGAGGCGACAGATAGCAAACCATTCTCTGTATCCTCCTTCTTTCTCTGTACTCATTTCAAAGCCAAAGGTGGCTTTTGTGCAGATGTATGCATCTTGCTCTCGTGTTCCTGAACTTTAATCTCCTGAGTTCTCTACTCTGGCTTCTGCATTCCTGTCATTCTCTGAGTAAATATATCTATGCTGTTACTTATCCCCTACTTCTACTGATTATGAAAATCTTTCCAACTGTCTTACTTCTAAGATGGAACACATTCTATCAATTTCTCATTTCTCAGAAATCTCCATTCTAGGAGATTTCAATATTCACCACAACCATTGTCTCCCCTCTCCTTTGACTAATCCACCTGGTGAACTAACCTACATCTTTTCTATCCATAATGACATAGAGCAGCTTGTACAGCACCCTACCCATATCCCTGATCATCTTGCAGAGAGTTCCAACATACCTGACCCCTTCCTTACAACTAATCTTTTGGCTTATACTGGTAATCTCTCCTCTCCATTGGGCTCCTCAAGTCGCAACATTATCATCTTAACCTGTGATATCGCTCCAGTAAGGCCTGAGGACCTTCCCAAGAAGCGGTGGTTGTAGCCCTTTGGACCTGCTGATTGGAAGGCCCTCAGGCAATTCTTCTTTGAATATTCCTGGAATGATTATTGCTTCCATGGCAGGGAGGAATCTGAGTGTGCCTTGCGCATATGTCATTCCCTTTAGTAGGGAATCATACGTTCTTCTCTCATGTCCTCAGACTAATGCTAAAAAAAAAAAAAAAAAGTTCAGTCACGCTCTTTCTAATGCTGTCCACAACAAAGAGAAGGCCTACAAAAGGTACTGGAGTCAACCCAATCCTGAATCTCATCTCTTTTATGTTCTTGCCCAGAATTGAGCTAATTGTTCTTTGTTCAGCTAAAAGTAATACCATTTGTACTAAATGCTCTGAACTCTCAAACTCCAATTCTTCCCGCTCCTTCTGGCACCACGACAAAAACCCTTCTAACAACTTCACTTCATCATCTTTCAGTCTCTTTTCCATTCCGATTGTTCTGTAGCAATTTCTTCTACTGATAAAACAGAACTCTTCTCTCAGACTTCCTCCGCCAATTCCACCTTGGATGATTTCGGTGCTGTTCCACTATCATATCTCCCTTCTTACTTCCTCATGGCTGAAATTAAAATGTTTTCAACTGATGTATTTTCTGCCATCACCAGCCTCACTATTAACAAGACATTTGGGCCTGATGGGATCCATCCTGTTGTCCTCAAGAACTGTGCTTCTGTGCTTACACCCTGCCTAGATGGACTCTTTCGCCTTTGTCTGTAAACTTATACCTTTCCTTCTTACTGAAAGTTTGCTCTCAGTCAGTCTTTCCCAAATAATTTTGACCATTCCCAGCCCTCTAACTATCGACCAATTACATTAACATGCTGTATTTAAAAATTTTTGGTGTTTATTTTTAACAAGAAAAGTTAAGCATCTTTCTTATCATAACCTTGCTTTTCATCACTTGAATGGGTTCCGCCAGGGATGTTCTGCTGGCAATCTTCTCACCTACCTTTCGGACTCCTGGTCGTCCTCCTCTCGGGACTTGGAGAAAGCTTTGACATTGCACATAACATCTAAAAGGTTTTCAATCGTGTTTGGCATAAATAATTAAATTTGGCGTAAATCTTTACTTTCCAAACTGCCCTTTTACAGTTTCAATTTTCTCTGCCTTCATCTTTAGCTTCCTTTCTGCTCATTCTATTGCTGCTGTTGTAGCCGGCCACCGTTATTCTCCTAGAGCTAACAATAGTGGTGTTCCTCAAGTCTCTGTCTTATCACCAACTCTCTTCCTTTTATTCATCAATGACCTTGTAAGCTTTCCATCTGACCTTATCCACTCATACACTGATGACTCCACCCTCCAGCTTTCCATTCACCTACCGCAGCTTCTCTTTCAGCAATTACTTCAGCAAACAAGGGATGAGACTATGGCACACCGAATGCATGATTTGGCTCATATATCTGACTGAGGGAAACGTAACCTTGTTTTTAATGCATCAAACCTCAGATCTTACATCTATCAACCTGACAAAGTCTTCCACAGGAGTACCCCCTAATATTCTATTATATCCGGTTCAATTATACGTCACCATTAAACATACTTGAGGTTTCATTATATCTGGATTTATCTTGGTAAGAACATATCACCTCTCTCGGAAAACAGATTGGGTGTTCTAAGCAGACTCCATGCCTTCTTTACCCCTGCACAGTTGTTGACTTTATACACGGGTTTTATTCGCCCCTGTGTAAAGTACACTTCTCATGCATGGGGAGGCTCATCACATACAGCTGTCAACATGGTGGAGTCAAAGGCATTTCATCTCATTAACTTTCCTCCTCCCACTGGCTCCCTTTTACCTCTATCTCTTAGCTACACTGTTGCATCTTTATCTCTTTTCTATCGCTGCTTCAATGGTCACAGCTCCTCTGAGCTGTATGCTTGCATCCTTCCACCAGTATGGCGAGCACGTAACTCCCGTCTAATAACAAACTCCCATCTCTTTTCTGCCCAGCTCTCCAATGCGAAAGTTAACCACTACTCGCAGTCCTTCATTTATGCAACAGGACAACTCTGTAATTGTCTCCCTCTGTCTGTATTTCCTATTGCCTATGATCTCCAATCTTTCAAACGTAGTGTGTCCATGCATCTCTAAATGATTGGATCTTTAACTTGGCTATCTGTTAACATTGTTTTTGTTTTTTCCTTAAGGAACAACTTGCAGGCTCCCGCCCTTTGATTCCTTCTTCCGTGCATTAAAAAAAAAAATGCATACATACAGTACAAGTGTCCAGACAGACACTCGCAATAATTATACAGTTGAAGGAGGAATGCATTGTGATAAAGATGGACGCCTTTATGCGGTGTCACAGATGGAACCAGGCGGCTCCAACGCCTGGTTATACTCGTACAAATGTCCCTCATCTACTTCCCTGTCTCCCAGAAGGAGAATTTGGAGATGTAGGAGGAAGGTAAGTTTAGTCCCTAGTCCACTGGGTTCACATTTCTGATGAGCAGGGATTTGCAGTTACTGGTACTACCACTAATACTACCTTGATCAGTGAACACACACACACACACACACACACACACACACACACACACACACACACACACACACACACACACACACACATGATAATGCTATATAAATGCATATCAGGGTAGGAGAAAATAGACATAAATGATTACCTAACATATGGGGAAGCATCAGCAAGAGGACACTGCAAAAAAACTGCATAAGAAGAGAGGTGATAAAGACGTAAGGAAATTTAGTTTCCCAAATGGAGCAATTGATCAATGGAATGCACTACCGAATGAAATAGTGTGTGTCAAAACAATTCAAAATTTTAAGGATATGTATGATAAATATGGTTTAAGACACGGGACAATACGAGCTTGACTCATTCCTGTAAAGATATAATTATGTAAGAACAATTAGGTAAGAACACACACACACACACACACACACACACACACACACACACACACACACACACACACACACACACACACACACTTCTGTGACATGTGCTCCTCCGATACCAACCACACATATCCTTCAAATGTACTCATAAGACAGTGCACTGAAACTAAATATGAGTGTAGGTGCATTAATGAATGTAACTGTACATCTTAAGGACCTGGCAGAGATGGGTTCATGAAGGAGACTGTATAATCATCACCAAAAGCCGTGTCGTTGATTAAGTGCCTGCTTCATCACCCTCAGTCAATTAGACGTGTACTCTTGTTGGTTGAGGAAGCTCTATAGCACCTTTTCGTCGGCGATATATTTATTGTTTTACACCTTCCTGTCCTCGTTTGCGTTGCATAAATCCTACCAATTTCGCCTTACTCGTACTCTGCACAAATAACGTAGAGAATAAAGTAACCATCCATATCCAAAAAGATGTCCATAAGGAAGTGGTGATATGGAGCTTCCTTCACTGACGAAAATCCGAGCCTTTGTCATCTGACCTTCAGGTACTCACTGCCGTAAAGCGCTATTGATAATTTTGTTTCATATTAACTCTCCTTATTATTCCCTTCACTTATTCTTGTTCTTAGCGAGTTAAAGAACAATGGTCAGCATCTGCCTTCCCCATAAAAACTGCAGACTGGGAGAGGATGAAAAACCTGAAGACATCGAATTTTAAGGATCTTTGAAACTGACGTAAATGCACTCTTATTTCAAAATTTTCATTCTTTCTGCTGCCCATTTGTAACTCAATCATTATATATAATAATTGTAACTAACAACTTGGTAAAACTAAATTGTGTAAGTAACCAAACACACTATAGTGACTGTATGCAACCTTAATCCAACTTATAATAGGTTACGAGTTGCTGAACGGCAGAAGGAGGAACGGGACTTTCAGAGACTGTAGTGTATTTAAGTTATTGCCAAAATCATATTAATGTTCATTGCGTTTATCAAGTTCACCCTCTGTCAATTTGTTTTTTTATGGGGGAGGGAGATGCTGATCATTTCTTATTATAACGGATAGAGTATATTGCAGAAATTATCCTGGGCTGGCAAGCACTTTACAACGCTGACATATTTTATGAGTACGCCAACCCTTGATATCTCATTACGGTTTTGTTCTGTGACGGACCGGCCCAGGGACCGGTCTAACAGGTCAGTGTTACCGAGAGACCGGTCAGAAATTAGTCTTCCTAGGGCCTCCTGGATGGTTACAGGTACAGTCAGGGAAAGTTCCACATTACCCACTGTTTGAAGCATTGGTGGTCGACGAATAGTCACGAAGCAGCAGCCAGACCCCACATGTCTGGTAACTGTGAGTGCGAGCGAGGGTCGCCGGGGGATGGGAGGGTTTGGAGAGTTGCTCACGTCACAGTATCAATAGCCAGTGATAATGCGTCCGACGTATTCTCAATGTGCAAAAATGATGTGTTGTTTGTATGGCATCGCACTGTTCTCTTGAGCCTGTCTACATTACGACATATAATACATGTGTTCTGTCAAAGGTGTGCTTCTTTGCCTTCGTTTTGTAATGTTCGATAGGAATGATAGTTATAGAAACTGATCTTATAAATAGGACTTCCCAAGTTATTCTGTCAAACGGAAAAGGAAAAGTCTGCTAATTGCTCCAATAGATTTTTTTTTTATTATTACACACTATCCTGGACTCTAAGTTCGAGATGAATAATTACCAGAATAACACTGGAAATGTTTGCAGGTGGATGTTCATAGTGGGATGACAGGATAAATAGTTAAACAAATACACAAGAATTTGAGAGCGAGAGAGAGAGAGAGAGAGAGAGAGAGAGAGAGAGAGAGAGAGAGAGAGAGAGAGAGAGAGAGAGAGAGAGAGCGAGAGAGAATGATTTTGTTTTCGAGTCAGCACAAAATATAAATATGTTATATCGTTATGAATATCTCCTGGGGAAACGTCTCATTTTAAAGTCGAGAGGGAATGGAAGCATTCAAACCTCTGTCCGAACCCAGTAAACTTCCATAACTTTCCTGACTAACTCTACAAACATCGTAATTTTTTAAATAAAATCCTAAAATCTTATTGTCATCAATCCTTACTAAATTAACTCAAACACAACGTCCAAGTCATACATTGCAGACTTCCACGTGATTCCGAAACTATCACCAAACCCTCTTCTGCCCCCAATTCCCCGCCTCCCCCTCCATCACACTCACAGTTACCAGACACATGAGGTCTGGCTGCCGCTTCACATCCACCCGTCTCACATCAGTCCTTCGAGCGGTGGGTAATGCCGAACTTTCCCTGACTGTACCTTCTTAGGATCTCCCAAGATGATTAACATGGATTATTGTTATAATCACAAAGATTCCTGTACGCCAAGAGGCCGGAGTGTCTGGCAATGAACAGCTTGGATGGTTTCGTTTCAGAGAACCGGAGGAACGCAGTGCCAAATTCTCCACCATCTGAGCACTTTAGTTATCAATGAAATTACCTGGAAAGCATGTTATGATACTGAATGAGATAGATGTATACTTTTATTCACTTAGACAATATATTACACGGAAAATCAGGGACCAGTTAAGCAGTTACTAGGACAGGGTACTAATGAGTCACGTGAGATGTATTTTCATCTACTGGTATACGAGTTCACATTCTGAAGATGATGAGCAAACTATATGTTGAAAGTGAACTCATTCACATTGTCTTCAAAGTGGACAGGTTCGATATAACGTTAATCACCCCTTCAATATGAAATGTCTCTCCAGTTGAATGAAATAGGTTGTGGGTTGCTAGAGTAACTAATATATCGCAGTGAGTGGTTTAAGAGATATGCAGTGGTATCCTGCTGCCAAACAAGGAAAGTAACCCGGCACTAATGCACACTATACAAAACTGCTAAATAATTGCAGTGTTATATACTGCAGATTTTTTTTTTTTTAACCTACTGACAAGAATTCCTCCTGCCGGGAAGGAGTCAGAAACATCCTCAATTAAACTCCTTCAGTAAAATATGTTATTAAAAAAATAATAATCTTCAAATGAGAGGAAGACATATGCAGAAGGTAAAGGGATTTACACTCATGATCGTAAACATGGACAGGATATATTGTTATTCATAAAGATTATTGTCTTATTATTTAAAAAACACAATGGCGGCGGTTTCTTGATATTCCTAAAGAGTTTTTAGTGTCTTGCGTTCCAAGTTTCTCCGCCAGTTTAGTCCTGTCACGCTTTTCTGTAACTAAAAATCAAGACTGGCTGGCAACTGATCGAGGCAGGAGACTCCAAGAGATGTCCCGCGAATTTCGTATTTTTTTTTTTAGCCCCACAATGATTATTTGGCGATTCCAAGAGTACTGACTTCTCAAGCATGAAAAGGAAGAGGATATGCGTCCCAAGAGACGATATTTATTTTTGCACAAAAAACTGTGGGCAAGGAAATGAAGTGACGTTGCTGGGATAGTGTGTCGTCTCCTGTCACAATGCTCGTACTCCGGGATGTGGTTCCGAGCTGACGTATTCTCTGACAAGCTTTGGCATCCACGTTTCTCTCCTGCTGCCAGCGCTGAATCCATCTGTAAATCGAGGAGACACTTGCACCAGTCTCCAGGGCAATGTCTCACCGATACGCCTTCCAGCCACATCCTCACTATATGCAAACGATCTGCTATCACAGATGGGTATAGGATTAGACACTTACGAATTTACTTTACAGCGTCAGAGCAAATACTTATGCAGCGTTAATGTGCTAAGGTATGATGCAAAAAATAGATCAAAATAAACCATCATTAATTTCTTGTACGATCTTGTGATGTGGGAGTAACAGCGATGCATATTTGCTCTCTCTCTCTCTCTCTCTCTCTCTCACACACACACACACACACACACACACACACACACACACACGTACTTAAAACTGTCCTTCTGCTATAGAAGACAACGCCTGCCATAATCACTAGGATGGTGTGTTTCTCACTGTCTTTGGTGCCAACGTGTGTGACTGTGCGGACTAATGCTGGATCCACAAACTTTACCCCACAGTCAGCATATCACATCCTGGTTTGATGGGAGAACTCTGTTTTGGTTGTGCCTCCATTGTCTACGCTTTTCTCAGGCCAGTTTCCAATCTTCTTCAAGATGAGTTGTTCCTTCGCTGCAGAGGGCTTGTCATTTGTCCGAGGTATTAGTTTCAAGATCTTTTAGTATGTTATTGCCTTTCTTCAGAGTTGTCCTTGTATTATCTTTATAATTATATTTTCTTCTGTCCCCCTGGGTTGCGCCATGCTGCAGGAAGTTGGCCATACAGACCCTGGCTTGGAAGTGGTGCTGTGGCATGCGGAACATGAGTCCGACGCATCTAAAAAAAAAAAATTAGGACATCATGGTTTCTATTCTGGTTGACTTTGCCCAGTGGAGGATTTGTAACTGAGGGACTTTATCATCCCAATTGAATCCTAGGATACATTGCACGTACTGCATGTGAAATGACTCAAGCTGCTTGATATGAAGCTTGTGGGTAGTCTAGAATTCATCTCCTTATAAGAGAGTGCAGAGACATTTAGATGTAAATACTGAACCTTTCTCTCGATACTCAGGCTGATACATTCAAAGACACTGGGTCTGAGACTTCCAGAAAAAAGCCGAGATGTGGTTAATTCGTGCAAGGATTTCTGCGTCAATGTTATGTTTATCTGTGAACACACATCCAAGGTAGGTAAAATCTCCACCTATTTTACATTTTAGCCATTTACTTTTTTTTATGCGAGGAAGAAGGAACCAAAGGCCATGAGCCCGCAATAACAGTTCCCTCCAAGAGAAAAACAAAATACAATAGAAAGTCAAATTCAAGATCCGATCATTTCGAGATGCGTGGATACACTGCGTTTGAAAGACTGGAGATCGTAGGCAGCAGAAAATACAGACAGAGGTAGACAGTTCCAGAGCTGACCTGTTGCATAAATGAAGGACTGGGAGTAACGGTTATCTTTTGCATTAGAGAGTTGGACAGAAAAGAGATGAGAGTTTGCTGCTAGACGGGTGCTACACGCCCGTCGTAGAGGAGGAGGAATGCATGCAGTGAGTTCAGGGGAGCAGTGACCATTGAAGTAGCGATAGAAAAGAGATAAAGATACAACGGTGCGACAAAGAGACAGAGGTTGAAGGGAGTCAGTAAGAGGAGGAGAGTTAACGAGACGAAAAGCCTTTGATTCCACACTATTGAGAAGAGCGGTATGTGGGGAGCCTCCCTACACATGAGAGTTGTACTCCACACAGGGGCGGATAAAACCCCTGTATAGAGTCAACAACTGTGCAGAGGTAAAGAAGGAATGGAGTCGGTGCAGCACACATAATCTCTTGGAAGCAGATTTTACAAGAGATGTAATATGATCTTTCCAAGATTGAGTCCCGAGTAAATGAAACCCCAAGCATGTTCAAGGATGATGCAGGATTAAGCTGAATATTATTAAACATTAGTGGGTATACCTGTGGAAGATTTTGTCGGGTTGATAGGTGTAAAAACTGAGTCTTTGATGCATTAAAAACAATCAGATTACTCTGACCCCAGTCAGAGATACGAGCCAAGTCAGACATTAGGTGTGCCATAGCCTCATCCCTTGTTTGTTGAAGTAAATGCTGAGATGGACGTTGCAGGAACCGAATGGAAAGATGAAAGGTGGAGTCATCAACGTATGAGTGGATAGGGTTATATGTACAGCTTAGAAGGTCATTGATGAATAAAAGGAAGAGAGTTGGTGATAGGACAGAGCCCTGAGGAACACCACTGTTGATAGATCGAGGAGAAGAATGAAGGCCGTCTACAACAGCGGTTATAGAACGACCAGAAAGGAAGCTAGAGATGAAGGCACAGATAGAAGGATAGAAACCTTAAGAGAGCAGTTTGGAAATTAAAGATTTATGCCAGACTCGATCGAAAGCCTTTGAAATGTCAAGTGCAATGGCAAAGCTTTCGCCAAAGTCCTGAAAGGAGGACGACCAGGAGTCTGAAAGTTACGTGAGAAGATCGCCAGTGGAGCATCCCTGATGGAACCCATACTGACGATCAGAAAGAACGTTGTGAGAGGAAACATGGTTTAAAATTTTTCTATTAAGTATTAACTCGAAAACTTTTGAGATACAGGATGTTAAAGCAGTTGGACGATAGTTAGAGGGTTGAGAATGAACACCCTTCTTTGGGACTGGCTGAATAAGAGCAAACTTCCAGCAAGAAGGAAAGGCACAAGTTTATAGACAAAGGTAAAAGAGTTTGCCTAGGCAGGGTGTAAGCACAGAAGCACAGTTCTTGAGAACAACAGGAGGGACTCCATCAGGCCCATATGCCTTGTTGGTGTTGAGGCCTGTGATGGCAGAAAATACATCAGCTGAAGAAATTTTTATGTCAGCCAAGAGGAAGCCACAGGGGTGAAATGACGGAGGAACAGCACTGGAATCGTCTAAGGTGGAACTGGAGGAGAAAGTCTGAGTGAAGATGTCTGCTTTATCAGTAGAAGAAATAGCTACAGAGCCATCAGAGAAGAAAAGAGGAGGGAAGGATGATGAGGTAAAGTTGTGAGAAAGGTTTTTGGCAAAGTTCCTGAAGGAGCGGGAAGAATTCGAGTTGAATAGTTGAGAGCATTTAGTACGGATGAAATAATTTTTAGCAGAGCGAAGAACAGACTTAGCACGATTCCGGGCAGAAACGTATAAAAGATGTGATTCAGGGGTGGGTTGGCTTCGGTATCTTTTATAGGCCCTTTCCCTGTTGTGGACAGCATTAGAACAAGCGTGATTGAACCAAAGCTTTCTTGCATTAGCCAAAGGAAATGAGAAAGTAATGTATGCTTCCATGCCCGAAAGAATAACCTCCGTTATGCGCAAGGCACTCTCAGATGCCTCCCGGCGATGGAAGCAATAATCATTCCGGGGAAAATCAAAGAAGTACTGCCTGAGGGCCTCCCAATCCGCAGCTCCAAAGTGCCACAGACGACGTTTCTTTGGAGGGTCCACAGTCTGTACCAGAGCAATAGGACAGGTTAAGGTGATAAGGTTGTGATCAGAGGAGCCCAACGAAGAGAAAATTTTAACAGTGTAAGCAGAAGGATTAGTTGTAAGGAAGAGGTCAAGTATGTTGGAGCTCTCTCCAAGGTGGTCAGGGATATGGGTAGGGTGCTGTACAAGCTGCTCTAGGTCATTAAGGATAGAAAACGTGTAGGCTTGTTCACCAGGTGGATCAGTGAAAGGAGAGGTGAGCCAAAGGTGGTGGTGAACATTGAAATCTCCTAGCATGGAGATTTCAGAGAAAGGAGGACATCAGTCGCGAATTTCACATTCGGGGTTTATTTGCATAGCCTTAACGCATCCAAGAGTGGATGGGTTCACAGTCTGACCCCTCACTGATGGCCCCTTCAGCATGGGTAACCGTGTACATCTGTTGAGGCCGGAGGGATCTCCCCCCCACCGATATGGCCCACCAGATTTATGGGGAAAGCTACGCATGCACCCCACAATGACAAGATGGTTCCTGTGGGAAGTTACATCCACCCACGCACGCACACACACACACACACACACACACACACACACACACACACACACACACACACACACAGCATTATTTTTAATTTTCAAGAAAACCTTGAGTCAAGGTAAACTACCTGATATTTGGAAGAAAGCAAATATTGTCCCTTTATTCAAGAAAGGGAATAGACAAAATCCACTCAACTACCGACCAGTATCAATGACCAGTGTTGTAAGCAAGGTATTAGAAAAGCTTATAAGAAAAGCTTGGGTAAATCATCTAGAAGAACACAATATGATAACAGAAAGACAGTTTGGTTTCAGAAAAGGAAAATCATGTGTTACTAATCTGTTGAGCTACTATGACAGAGTAACAGACACAATACAGGAAAGAGAAGGATGGGTGGACAGTATCTATTTAGATTTCAAGAAAGCATTTGACACAGTACCACACCAAAGACTTTTAAGGAAACTGTACCATCAAGGAGGAATTCGAGGCAAACTGTTTTGTTGGATGCAAGATTTTCTCATAAAAAGAGAAATGAGAACAGTACTAAGAGGAAACTACTCATCATGGAAAGAAGTGACTAGTAGAAGGTCACAAGGCTCAGTGCTGGCACCAATCATGTTTTTAGTGTATATAAATGATATAGACAGTAACACTGGAAATGAAAGCTGTCTAAATATGTTTGCAGGTGATGCAAAAATACAAAGGTGAATTACTAACACAGACTCTTGTAAAGAGTTACAAGAAGAATTAAATAATCTTCATGAATGGAGTAATACATAGCAAATGGAATTCAATGTGGACAAGTGTCATGTAATCAAGTTTGGTAAAAGTGGAAAAAGACCTGATTGGGATTATACGTTAGGAAATAAAACCCAACACACATCAGAAAGAGAGAAGGACCTAGGTGTGATTATCAATAACAGACTATCTCCGGCTGACCACATCAGTGAGAAGGTACGGAACATGTATACACTGCTTGCAAATATGAGAATAGCATTCACATACATAAATGAAGACATGCTAAGAAGGATAATAACATCATTCATCAGGCCAACCCTGGAGTATGCATCAGTAGTCTGGAGTCCTTATCTCAAAAAACACATAGACAAGATTGAAAAAGTTCAAAGGGCCGCAACAAGATGGATACCAAGCTTAAGAGATCTAAGCTACGAAGAAAGACTAAATAAACTGAATCTACCAACACTACAGGAGAGAAGGAAAAGAGGTGACATGATAATGCTATATAAATGCATATCAGGGAAGGAGAAAATAGACATAAATGATTACTTAACATATGGGGAAGCATCAGCAAGAGGACACTGCAAAAAAACTGCATAAGAAGAGAGGTGATAAAGACGTAAGGAAATTCAGTTTCCCAAACAGAGCAATTGATCATTGGAATGCATTACCGAATGAAATAGTGTGTACCAAAACAATTAACAAAAACACATGAGCCAAGGGTTGCAACTAATACAATATAATTGTGTATGCTTATGCAGATTATCTCATTTTAATGCTCTGGTTCACAAGATCTGAATGTGCCTTAACCCAGACTAAGTTACCCCATCACTGGACTAGTTCCCGCAATTTACCTTACCTTATAGTAAATTGAAGGTCATTTATAGACTGTGCATAATACGGTGGAATAAAGAGATATTGCTGCATTAATATAGAGGTAACAATACCACTATTACCTCTTCTTTGCTAAAGGATAAGGAAATGTGAGTATACAACCTCCCAGTGCCTGTATTTCTTCCTGCAGAAACAGATTTGTGTAATGACAAAATAACAAGTCTTCATCTTTTATCCTAAATTTTACCACTGATCCTGAAGATAATAGGAGAAATATATTCCACTCTCACAGAGAATATCATACTCCACTAAGGAATAAAGTGTCCTTTTTTTTCTACTTGTACCGAGGTTCTTCACAAGGACACCGTTTTTTTTTTTTTTTTTCCATGTGTACCGAAGTTTTTCACAAGGACGCCTTTGCGTGGTGACACCTATATGACTGGGTGACTCCTTTCTTGGTTAAACAAACGTTGAAAGCTTTCTCCCTATCCCTCGAAACGAGGATGGTGGACTTGAGATGAAACGCAGTTTCAGCCTGCAGTTCACTGGGTTTGCAACCAGATGAACGTGGGAAAACAAACACTCAGGTTACACATTGTCAATTTCGAGGAGTGTGTGAAAGTGGCTCAGTTGTGTTGTTCTTACTGTTAACCCTATACTGCTCTGGAAGCAATACTCCTTTCTTTGAAGGTTTCTGTGTAACGTGCGGATCACTGACGTTTGAAGAAATGAGCTTATTGACTGTGAGCCGATAGGTGAAGAAAGATAGGCTAAGAACCATACCCCCCAAACATTATGTCCAGAATATTCAGGCAAGAAAATGTTGCCAGAGTTCTCTTTAAAAATAAATTATTGATTAACTGAATTATTAACTGAAATAAAATCTTGTGGCGCAACTGCCAGAGTCAAATTCCAAAATAATATGAACATGAACTTCAAAGTGAAAAAAAATGGGCTAGATGGCAAATTTATATAAAACGATGAGCATTACAACCGATCGGTGTATATAATGGCCTACTTACACTGTTTGCTGTAGTTAAATGGAGTCAGTCTTGGAGGACGACCCATGCCAATAATCGAACATCAATATTTCTGAGCCATCAGGGGAGGCGTGTGTCTTGGCTGAAGAGGGACGTATGTAGATGTTGATATCTGTGAGGTGGAGTCAAGATTCTGCAACTTCGAGACGTGAGTGAATGTGAATGAGGCCCATTCAAGCGAGCAAACTTTGGTTAGGTTATTCCTTATATATATATATATATATATATATATATATATATATATATATATATATATATATATATATATATATATAGATATATATATATATATATATATATTTTTATATATATATATATATATATATATAGAGAGAGAGAGAGAGAGAGAGAGAGAGAGAGAGAGAGAGAGAGCATCATCACCATCATCAGCCATAACTAGTCCACTGCCGAACAAAGGCCTTCCCCAACTTTTCCACGAATTCCTTGACTGAGCCAATCGTTGCCACGTTTTCCCTGCAAATTCTCTATCTCATCTCTCCATCTCCTGTCTGGCCTTTTTCTGCTACGTTTACATTCTCTTGGTGTCCAGTCTGTCAGCCTCTTACTCCATCGGTTATCCCTTATTCTTGCTATATGTCCTGCCCACCTCCATTTATGTTCTTTTATACCTTCTATAATATATTTGACTTGAGTCTGCTCTCTCACCCAAGTTGATTTTTTCCTGTCTCTTAAAGATATTCCCAACACTGACCTTTCCATTCCTCTCTGATAACGGATTAATTTATTTTCCATTGATTCTCAGTTTCCAGGTCTCACAACCATATGTCATAGCTGGAATTATACATTCGTTATATACTTTTCGTATCATGCAAACTGGCAAGCTACTTTTCATAATGTCTCTATGTTTACCGAAAGCTTTCCATCCAATTGTAATGCGTCTTTTTATTTCGCTGTCATGATCTTTCGTTAATTTTAGTATTTGTCCCAAGTAGCTGTACTCCTTCACTTCTTCAAGAATTTCTTCGCTTATTCCTATAACGCTCATTGGTGTTTGTGGATTAAACATTACTTTAGTTTTACTTCGGTTCATCTTCAGTCCTACTTTCAGACTTTCTCTATTCAGGCCATTTAACATTTCTTGCAATGCTTCCGCTGTTTCTGAGATTAGGACAATGTCATCTGCAAATCATAAATGGTTTACCTTTTCTCCATCAATGTTCACTCCTTTGTTTTCCCAGTCTAGCTTTCTGAAAATACTTTCTAGGCATGCTGTAAATAATTTTGGTGAAATTGTATCTCCCTGACGCACGCCCTTCTCAATCTTATTTTTTTTTTCTGAGTCCTTGTGTAATTGAACTGTAGCAGTTCCCTTTTTATATAAGTTTTCGAAATGGTTTACAATGTTCTCATTCATTCCTTGTTCTCGCAATGAATTTATAATTGCTATGTGCTCCACTGAGTCAAAATCCTGTTCATAATCAACAAAATCTAGGCAAAGTGGTTTATTATATTCTATAGTTTTCTCAGTTCGCTGGTTCATTGTATGTAGATGATCAATGGTCGAATACCCGCTTCGGAATCCTGTCTGTTCACGAGGTTGGTTTTCCTCCGAAATTGTTTTATTCTGTTCGTAAGGACCTTAGTGAAGAGTTTGTAAATGACTGATAATGAGCTAATCGGTCGATAGTTACTAAGATCTTTTGAGTCACCTTTTTTGTAGAGTAAAATAACTATTGCATTACACCATGTTTTGGGAATTTTCGTCTGTTTTATACAGTGAGTAAATAAGTGAGCAAGCCTATTTTGTACTTCTACTCCGGCATCCAACAATAAATCTGTTGCTATTCTATCTTCTCCCAGAGCCTTCCCTCTTTTCATATTTTTAAAACAAATATTTACTTCGTCTGGTGATACCTCAGGTATTTCACTTGTGTCAACTGAAAAGTTAGCTATTGGTACTACTGTCTTTGATGCATACAGTTCTTTGTAAAATTCTTCAACTCTCTTCATTATCTTATCTCTGCATTAAATGATTTCACCGTTTTTTTCTTTCAGTGATGTCATTTGTTGCTTTGCTAGTGTCATGTTACTTCGGACCTGTTTTAGACTTTTTCCATTTTTGATGGTTTCTTTGATCAAATCCATGTTTCTCTTTCTGTTTTCTTCTCTTTGTCTTTTGTTGATAAGCTTATTTAATTCTGCTCGTTCTGTTTCGTCTTTCTTTGTCTTTACTTTCCTTTCCTTTCGTTTTTTCATAAGCTCGAGTGTCTTGTCTGAATACTTCTTGGCTTTGGTTGTATTAGGTATTCCTACTATCTCTACTGATTCTCTTAACACTTTTGTTAGTCTGTCATTCAGGTCATCGATGTCACATTCAGCGTTACTTAGAGCCTGAAAGCTGTTCCTTATTTCCAACTGAAAGGCTGTTTTGTTTTCATTTACTGTTATTGGGCATATCTTTTTATTTTTAATCATCTTCTTTCATTTCTGAAATTGAATCTGGCTGTGCAACCCACCATTCTATGATCACTACCTATATTTACTTTGTTGATAACTGTGACATTTGTGATCGTGTTATTCTTATCTGATATAATGAAGTCGATTTCATTTTTTGTTTTTCCATTTGGGCTTCTCCAGGTCCACTCTCTTCCTGTTCTTTTGTGGAAGAATGTGTTCATTATTCTCATGTTAAACATTTCAGCAAAATTTACCAGCATTTCTCCTCTTTCATTCCTTTCTCCCACTCCAAATTTTCCCATACATGCTTCTCCATTATTCGACTTCCCAACTTTTGCATTGAAGTCTCCCATGAGTATGGTATATGCTGTCTTTTCTTCTTCCATAATCTGGGAGATGTCATCATAGAATGTTTCTATTTCTTCATCTGGGCTTTGAGAAGTTGGTGCATATACTTGTATGACTTCCAGGGTATATTGTTTGCATAGTCTAATGACAACAAATGCTGCTCTGTAAGATACACTGTTGAATTTAACGATGTTGTCTGCAAGATTTCTGTTAATTAGAAACCCTACACCACTAACTCTTTCATTTTTCCTTCCTCTGTAGTAAAATAGGTGTTTGCTGTCTTCAAGCTGAATTACTTCTTCTTCTTTTCTGCAGATCTCACTCAAACCTACAATATCCCAATTAATGTTTTCCAGTTCAGTCATCAGGTTATTAAGTTTGTAATTTTCTGCGAGGCTTCTTACATTGTATGCATAGATCTTGATCGATTTAATTTTCTTTAACATCCTAGAGTCTAATTTTCCAACGCAGTGCCTACTCACTTTCGGTGACATACTGCCCATAAGCACAAGAGGCAGTGCAATTGGACCTTTAGTAGACGATGATCCAACAGGAACGCCCGTCAAATCATTTGCAACAGAACTCATGTTTGGTTGGGAGGATTTTGGCAAATAATCTCACCTCCCTGCCACATAGTTTCTGGTGAGATGTAATTTTTTGCCACCTTATTCGTTATATTCGGTGGAGCCCTATATATCTATAGGGGGTCCCATGGTCTGCACCATCTAAGACGATACCTCGTATATCCACATGGCTTCCCCTATCCGCCACCCGGGGACGCACCAGGTAGCAGTGGGATCCTGCCCCTATATATATATATATATATATATATATATATATATATATATACCGTATATAGCCAGACACTTTAATCCTATAAGGGATGGCTACAAACAAATTGCCTCCATGGCGTCCTGTCCCCTATCCCCCACATAACAAGAAGGGAAAGGTGGTATAAATGGTGATGATGATGATGATGAAAAACTTTATGCATCCAAATTGCGGGCAGACCTGCCATAAAATACAGTATTTATCTCCTGTCCGATGACGCCCTTTCAGTGTACTGTATTTGTGTTCTCTCAAAATAATTTAGTTTGAACTTAAAAGGATTTCAAATTGTAATGGAGTCAAGGTAGTTTGGGAAACCACTGCCAATACTGACCGTAATCGTCTGGTGCTGTTAGGATTGAGTGATTGATTGATGAACCTGTAGAAAAAAATGACTGCGCAACTCCCTTGTGTGGCACCGGACAACAGTGAAACAGATGGTACGATAAAGTAAAAGGAATACAATTAAAACACTAAAAGCACTAAACACAAAAACTTACAAAGGAGTCTGGGTGCCTGCACAAAGGAGAGGATTCCCCTATACCTCATCATAGCACAAGCACCGGGCTGTGTTTGTAATAACATAAAGACGTAACACGAGGGACAGGGTTAACCTCAATCCGATGAGGTCTTTTTCAATTTTATCAGGCCTTCACTAAACAGTTTTACTGCAAGTACGAAGGACAGTTATTGATGAGTTTATTGAAGGTCATATCTAGTCTATTACAAGCTGCACAAAACCTTCAAGATTATTAACATGGTTACTACGATGGTGTCATAAGTTTATTGTTACCCCCAGAAAATAATACTAAACTCAGGAAGAATTTCTCATATTCAAGGGGTACATGAAAGATACATCTGACCGCCTAAGATCATGTTCAGATTGTTTTCTCCCAACCTCAATAAAATCGCCTGGAGATTTCAAGATCATATTATGAAAGATATTTATTCTTATATCAGCAAAACCACAGTTCCTGTGTTTGCTTATTAACCCGTCACGTCCCAAGCTATTTCGCACCTCCGACACCCCCCAATCCCGAGGTATTTTCGATTTTTTTTTTTTGGCTAAAACCTCTGCTTTTGGTGAGAAACATCGAAAATCCATAGAGCAATAGCTCACCTGAGGTTTAAAATACTCAATCCAAGTAGCAGTACCTCCTTACCTGACTGGGTTTTCTAACAGGCTGGTATCAAAGAAAACGAGTTCTATGGGAGGGTAACTATTTCACACCACTCGTAAACGGTATTTATTTATTTACTTGGTACGAATTTATATGTACTACGAGAGTATATTGGTTTTCAAACAGTAATATAGGCATTATAAGCATTGTTTCACTCACTAACTCATCACCATACCTGACCTTTTTTTGCCACATTACCTGATCATCATTTCTGACTATTTCTACCTCTAATGCTATGTAAACATTGTCCTCCACATTGTCATCGATTGGGGAGTCACTCTGGCCCTGAATGTCTTTAATGGCCAGGTCACCGGTAACAGGTGAATTGCCGAGACAATGGCGTGCAGGGGGGGGGAGGTTATGCGGTGTAAGGCATTGTCTCTGCTTGGCATCTTGTAGAGGAATAGAGGAAGGTGTCCCGTGTATACGTACGAAAAATAACGCGCAAAAATTTAAAACTGCAAATTATGAACCTTTCAATTGCACGTTCCAGTACGTCGTCGGGACTGGCAGATGCAAAATGTTGCAACGTATCCATAAGTCGATGGAACGTCTCGGGTTAACTACCATTATTTATTTTTTACTCTCACCACCAGATATTTCTTTTCGCAATAGGATAAACTTTTCGGATTGGTGTTTGTATTTTCGTCGGTTTAGGACCTTCATAACTGCTCTTCCCTGATGATCTATTTTACTTATCCGGATACTTCTTACTGTCCTCCTCTGCTCATTAAAGTAATTAAAATACTCTCATTCTTAGCACAAATTAAATACAAACTGATATTAACAAGCCTTGTCCAAAAACAAATCACTTAAGGAACAGGTATTAGGGAGCTTTTTTACTTGATAATGTGACCCTGGGAGAGTGAAATATAGTCTTCATTAACTTCACCTCTACTAATAGTCTCACTCCAAATAATATTAACTGCCACCAGGAAAGTACAAAGTCTCGCATATCTTGGAGGAGGTGAGTCGGGTATGGAGCGAAACAGAATGAGATGATATCTGGGGGGGAAAGAGTTGAGAGTTGCGGTCAACGATCTGTAGCCAGAGAGAAGTGAAGTGACCAGAGTAAACGGTATAACAATCAATGGTGTCTAAGTACATATTTGAAGTTGATGTACAGAGTGGTCGAGGAAAAACATAAGGAAAAAAAAGGCAAAGATAATTCCCGACTGCAGACGAGAGTATTGTGCATATTTTTGGGAATATGTTAACGATGCACTAACTATAGTAGGTTCGCTTCTAACTAGGTTCGGTATTAACTAACTAGGTTCGCTTCCAGTCTTTTATATTAATTCTTATGGCATATATAGTCAGTTACAGCACAACATAGAGAATACACCAGAAATTTCACTGGGTTAAGATGATAAAAACATTACCTTTAAACTGAATAATAGTATTTTGGTGACGTAGTGTAAAATTAATTAATCAGACAACCGTTATTTAACAGAGAGAGAGAGAGAGAGAGAGAGAGAGATGTTGGAGCTGTTAAAAATCACAAGACGAAGTATTAACACACCTCTTTAACCCGTGGCGTCCTGTCGACGTACTTCCACATCCTCACGTTTTGTCACTGCCAATACTGTTGACGTACTTCAACGTCCTGCAATTGCAAGGTTCGTAATTTCCACAATTTTCAAAATTCGCGCGAGATTTTCGATTCGCCCACCTACCCAAGCCTTCCCTACCTGCCACCAGGCAGGCAGCGTCCCAGACCCCACATGACCCGCGCTCGCCCTTGTCTCGGTCACTCACCTGTTAGCAGTGACCCAGGTCAGACATGGCGCGGAAAGGTCTCTCAGACGACGAAATAGCATCCGCCCTGGAGGCCTTCACTGGAGATAGTGATTCTCCACTTGATGATGATGTGGTGGATCGAGATTACATCCAGCCAGAGGAAGAAATAACAAGCAGTGATTAGGAGGTCCCTTTGCCCCGGAAATAGTGGTATTTGACATATTGTAAGGCAAGGGAAGGCCAGCCTGCACCCAAACCACCTGCGTGGACCTCTCTCCATCCCCTAGAGAGAGATTCTGATGAGGACGATGACGAGGACGAGGATGGCGGCTTAGGACGTGATGTTGCCTCGTGGTTGGGGAAGGAAAAAATCTCACCCCGAGGATCAGAAGGTGGGGCGAGAAGGCAAATAAGGTATGGTCCTAGTGTTTTGTCTGGGGAAGGCGAAAGTGGTGTGGTGGAAGTGCGGGGTGAAAGGGAAAGTGGTGTGGCGGGAGCGCGGGGTGAAAGGGAAAGTGGTGTGGTGGGAGTGCGGGGTGAAAGGGAAAGTGGTGTAAGGGAGGCAGCATGAGCATGTGGTGCACGTAGGCCTAGGGGAGAGGAGGTGGAGCCACTCCCCAGCACGTCTTTCGCCACACAATATTCCCAAACTTCCTCCCCACAGCCCCAGGATGTGGGGAAAGGAAGGAAAGGGAAGGGAAAGGGTAAAGGAAAAGGGAGAGGGAAGAGAAGTGCGAGTGATGAAAGGCGCCGCTCTCCACCTCCCCAACCTCCCCCACCACCACCAATTTTGCGTTGTGCCTTCAGCCATGTTTCAGAGAGTACCATAACTTCCTACACTACTGAAACTGTGTGGGATGGCGATATGACGCTCAGTATATTGGTAAGGCCAGTTAGTATTTTCTAAGTCTTATATAAAGTTGAACTTGTGTAATGTTTGCAGGAAAGTAATGTATAAGTTGAGAAATAGTGTAAGTTAAAAGAAGTGATATCAAAACTACACCCACTGTGTAAATATGCGAATATATGACGCTCAGTATAACACTCTGGTCAGTAAATATGTGATAGCAAGAATATAAAGTGGAAACGGGTGTAATGTTAGCAGGAAAGTAACGTATAAGTTGAAAAATAGTGTAAGTTGTAACAAATGATGTCACGAGTACACCCACTGTGTAAATCTGCGAAAATATTACACTCAGTAGAACATTCTGGTCTGTAAGTATGTGATAGGAATGATATAAAGTGGAAAAGGGTGTAATGTTAGTAGGAAAGTAATTTATAAGTTGAATACTAGTGTAAGATGAAACAAACGATATCGTGATAACACTCACTGTGTAAATATGAGATAATATGATGCTCAGTAGAATAGTAAGGTCTCCTATTATGTGAGAGCAATTATATCAAGTGGAAACATGTGTAATGTTAGTGGAGAAGTATTATATAAGTACAAAAATAGGTTGTAAGCTGAAATAATACTCATAGCGACTTCACCCTCTGTGTTATTATGCGCTATTATTACGCTAAATATTTACATAAGGCCTGAAACTATCTCAAAACAGTTCTCTAAAGTGGAAAAGTGTATAATGTTATTAGGAAAGTATTATGTAAGTTGAAAAAACACAATACGAGTTGAAACAACAGTCACAGCGAGTTCACTCACTACATAAATAAGCGCTAACATTACGCTAAATGTTATCGAAAGGCCTGTGAATACGTAAAAACAGTTCAATAAAATGTAAAATGGTATAATGTTATTGGAGATGTATTATGTAAGTAGAAAAAATGATATGTATCATGATTCAGCAATGTTAGCGATTCATCGTGAACAGTTTGGCCGATTTCGCTCAGTTCGCCCGATGGTACAATGCTTATTTCACCTCTATTTTTATATAAAATCCAATTTACTCTTGTATCACATGTTTTTATGTTTGTAATAAATACATATCTACTTACTTTCATTGGTTTCCCAGACTTATAATACCATAGAAAACGTGAGAGCCTCAGACCACCTACAGAGAACACGATACCAGATGTGACGAAGGTATACCTGTTTAGGCAACTTATGGACCCCGGTGAACACTTTCTTCATGACTGACCATTGTTTCTGACCAAAAGCGAAAGTTTTAGCAAAAAAAATTTGGGTCCAAAAATGGTCGGGATTGGGGGGTACCAGTGGTGAAAAAGTGGTCGGGACGGGATGGGTTAAGGGCATGGCAGGCCCTACCTTGTCTTCGTAAGGATTCCAAACAGCAGAAACTTCCATCACTCGGATACCTTCCCTACTGAGTGTCTTCTCGATCATCTCTCTTTTATACATCAGTGTTAGGCACAGAGCGACGACACAGAACATGCTCTGCTCTGCCGCATTTTGCTTCGGTTGACATTTTTTCCGGGTTGAATAAACAACGTGACGAGAACAAAAACAGCAGACTTACCTTAAATAACAGTAAATGCCTTCCAAGAGAATTGATCATTGTTATTATTTTTTCTTTAGTGTATCGAGTCTGGATAATAAAGAGTCTGGTATCTGGAGGAATATTTTAGGGCACATATCCATAGTCAAGCTCACGTATGATGCCATGTAAATGTATATGAACATAGTCTCATTTGTCCATGTAATTATGCTTGCTCCAAAATTATTTGCATAGAGTGGATTAATAAATTATTCTTTTGGTTAATCCATGCAAAATATTTACGTAAAACATAGAATGGGACATATCATTTTTAAGTCACGTTAAATCGTAGAAGTAATACAATCTTACCTAATTGTATCTTTACAGGAATGAGTCAAGCTCGTACTGTCCCGTGTCTTAAACCATATTTATCGTACATATCCTTAAATTTGTGAATTGTTTTGGCAACACTATATCATTCGGTAGTGCATTCCATTGATCAATTGCTCTGTTTGGGAAACTGAATTTCCTTACGTCTTTATCACCTCTCTTCTTATGCAGTTTTTTGCAGTGTCCTCTTGCTGATGCTTTCCATATGTTAAGTAATCATTTATGTCTATTTTCTCCTTCCCTGATATGCACTTATATAGCATTATCATGTCACCTCTTTTCCTTCTCTCCTGTAGTGTTGGTAGATTCAGTTTATTTAGTCTTTCTTCGTAGCTTAGGTCCCTTAAGCTTGGTATCCATCTTGTAGCGGCCCTTTGAACTTTTTCAATCTTGTCTATGTGTTTTTTGAGATGAGGACTCCAGACTACTGATGCATATTCCAGGGTTGGTCTAATGAATGATGTTATTATCCTTCTTAGCATGTCTTCATTTATGTATATGAATGCTATTCTCATATTTGCAAGCAGTGTATACATGTTCCGTACCTTCTCGCTGATGTGGTCAGCCGGAGATAGTCTGTTATTGATAATCACACCTAGATCTTTCTGTCTTTCTGATGTGTATAGGGTTTTATTTCCTAACTTATAATCCCAATCAGGTCTTTTTCCACTTTTACCAAACTTGATTACATGACACTTGTCCACATTGAATTCCATTTGCCATGTACTACTCCATTCATGAAGTTTATTTAATTCTTCTTGTAGCTCTTTACAAGAGTCTGTGTTAGTAATTCTCCTTTGTATTTTTGCATCATCTGCAAACATATTCAGATAGCTCTCATTTCCAGTGTTACTGTTTATATCATTTATATACACTACAAACATGATTGGTGCAAGCACTGAACCCTGTGGTACTCCACTAGTCACTTCTTTCCATGATGAGTAGTTTCCTCTTAGTACTGTTCTCATTTCTCTTTTTATGAGAAAGTCTTGCATCTAACAAAACAGTTTGCCTCGAATTCCTCCTTGATGATACAGTTTCCATAAAAGTCTTTGGTGTGGTACTGTGTCAAAAGCTTTCTTGAAATCTAAATAGATACTGTCCACCCATCCTTCCCTTTCCTGTATTGTGTTTGTTACTCTGTCATAGTAGCTCAACAGATTAGTAACACATGATTTTCCTTTTCTGAAACCAAACTGTCTTTCTGTTATCATACTGTGTTCTTCTAGATGATTTACCCGAGCTTTTCTTATAAGCTTTTCTAATACCTTGCTTACAACACTGGTCAGTGATACTGGTCGGTAGGTGCGTGGATTTTGTCTATATCCTTTCTTGAATAAGGGGACAATATTTCCTTTTTTCCAAATATCAGGTAGTTTACCTTGACTCAAGGATTTCTTGAAAATTAAAAATAATGGTTTACTTAACTCCTTTGCACATTCTCGTAGTACCCAACATGAAATTTCATCAGGACCACTTGCTTTTGCTCTGTCTAATCTACTTAACTCCTCCTGTATTACTTTTTCTGCTATTTGTCTATCTGGTAGTATGTGTGGACATGCATGTTCCACATAGTCCCTCTCAAAATTTTTTTCTTCTGTAAAAACTAATTGGAAATTCTTATTTAGTGCTTCACAAATATCTTTCTCTTGTGTATAAGTGATTCCCTCGTCCGTAATGGATTGTATTATATCTTTTACTTTGGTTTTGCTTCTTCTTGTAGCTGTAAAACAGCTTTGGTTGATCACTACTTTTATTTATTATATCCTCAAACTGTTTTTGGGCTTCCCTCCTTATTCTTGTATACTCGTTTCTTGCCTGTTTGTAATTATTATATGCCCTTTCACTATTGTGTCTTCTGTATCTATTCCACAACAAATCTCTTCTTTCTTTTCTTTTTTTACATTCTGTATTGAACCATTTCTGTATTTTCTTATCTGCTTCTTTGTGCTGTGGGATGTACTTCTGGACACCTATTTCATAAGATTCACAGGATTTTTTATATACAGCATTAAAATCTTGTCCTCTAAGCTCATTTTCCCAATCAACTAATAAGAAATACTTCTTTAGGTCTTGATAATTTCCCTTTTTATAGTTTAGGCTCTTTTTGTAACTGTCATTGCTGTTAACTATGTCATACGCTATCCTGAAGTTATAATTTAGTACTGCATGATCGCTTTTGCCGAGTGGAGGGTGATATATTAAACTGTCAATATCATTTTCTTGCCTAGTAAATATTAGATCTAGCACGGAAGGTACATCAAGTCCTCTTTTTCTGGTGGTTTCCCTCACATGTTGCGTTAGGAAAAACTCTTGCACGAGATCCAGGAGCTTTTGGTCCCAACAGCTTTCTTGGCTAATTATATCTAGAGTATTCCAATTTATATTTGTATTAAAATCCCCAGTTAGTATAATTCTTTCCAATTTCTCTTCCATTTTATGTAGTAATGATCTTAAACTCTGAGTTGTACTCTCTGCCAGGTCCTCATATTCATCTCTTTCCTATGTGTTTGATCTGGGTGGCATGTACAAATTGGCTACAATTACTTTCCCTTCAGATGTGTTGATCTCTACTGCAATTAGTTCTACTTGTGATGGTATATCTAGTTTTATTTCATTGACTTTTAGATTTTTCTTAGTTAATATTATAATTCCTCCTCCTTTTTTTAAATTTCTGTCTCTTCTCCATATATTGTATTCCTCTAAGTTTAGTATGTCATTGGATATCCTTGGTGTTAATTTTGTTTCAGTTAGGCATATTATTTGTGGTTCATTTTCTCTGACATAATCATTCATCTCTAGTAATTTAGATACCATTCCATCCATATTTGAGTACGTCAACTTTATCATCTTGTTTATATACTTGTCATGACATGGTTTTACTACCTTCCTCCTTTTTATTTCATCTTGTTTGTGTACCACTTTCGTACCTGCAATCCTATTACTTTGTAAAAAAATTTCTTCTTCTCCTCTTCTGATCTTCCCTCATTTTTTTTTTTTTTTTTGGTTCCTCCCTTTTCTCTTTCAGTAATTCCAGTTCCTCTTGTGTTAGGCATCTTTTTATCCATACATTTTTGAACTCCTCTTTTTCCATAAGATTCTTTGCATTTTTTAGTATCTCTTCCACAGTGTTTACACTCTGGAAAGTCACCTTTAGATGTCTTGTCTTGCTTTTCTCGTATTTCTCTAACCTTTTGTGTTCCTCTATGTCTTTACTACAGATTTCTTCTGATACTTCTTTCAGTAAGCTCATTACATTTGCCATCTCCTTTTTGTCTCTTGTGATCTTGTTTTTTATTTCTTCCTCTTCTATACCAGTGATTACTATAGATTTGTTTATATCTACTGACTCTCTGACTAACTTTGGATTTTTTGGATTATTCTTTTCACTTCCTTTTTAATGTTTTTTTTTCCTCTGCCCTTGTTTCTAAGTCTTTCTTTACTTTCACCATTTGAGCATACGTGGTTTCCACATCATTTTTGTAACTTTGCACAGCTTCATTCACTTGTGTTATCTTCTCCTCAATATCACTGCTCTGGTCTATAAGACTGCTTACTTGCCTAATTGTCTCTGTGTCATTTTTGAACTCTTCCATAACACTCTCGTGATTGACTACTGTACTTGCCATTTCACTCATTTTCTTCCTAAGTGTACTTAATTCCACTGTTAGTTCACTGATGGTTGTGTCTTTCTTGTTGGCCTCCCTTCCTAGTTTTTCTATTTCTTCCTTTTGCAAGTGCATCTGCTTCTTTATTTCATCAATTTCATTTTTGAAAGCCATTTCTAGTTTGTGTACACGTTCAACCAGTCTATTGTGAGTCTCCACTTCAACCAGTTCTTGGTAGAAATCATCATTTTGCTTTCTATCTTTATCCCTTTTCTTTTCCAAATTTGCTTTACTAAAGTATGTATCCATTTTGCAATACTAAAAGTACAGAGTATGTACTTACATTCTCCGTGCTGCTGTAGTCTAAACAAACCTCAGCTGACTCAGCACATTCTTTCGTCTTGGTTCTCTTTTCTGTTTGAACAAGTTTTGTTTAAACTTATTTTTTTTTTCTTTTAATAATGAAAAATCATTTAGTCTAACCTGGTACAGAGCTTGACTCATACAAAGATACTAATTTAGGTAATGCCACTGGCCATGTTGGTTCGGTATGGAGCGCCGATGTCGCACGTCCGCCTAGATTGAATCCCACTGTGTGTGTGTGTGTGTGTGTCTGTGCGATAGATGAGTGATAATTTCTTACTATACTGTATATTCAAAACATGAACGAAGCATTTCATAACAAATCAAGATCATATAAAATACTCTTCTAACATGTCGATCTGACACTAAGAATCGGTAATAGTTTGGGAGGTCGTGACATCAAGGTTTTCGTGCAAAACCATGTACTTGGCCAGTCCAATGTCAAGTCATCCACTTTGACCGTATGGCACATAGGCTGAATGTCAATGATTATGTGATTAAATAATACATTCAGAGCAGAAAAAAGCGATAGAACGCTGCACCATTTTTCAGGTAACAAATTTCCTTACTGTTACTGAAAAAGTCCTACATAAAACAACGGTAGTAGAACGTGGAAACGAAATTATGAACGATGATCTTCCAGACCAAATATAGCTTTTTGTTATACCACCAATTAATTCTAGCTACTTCATACCGCAGAAAATAGAAATAATTTTTGCATGCTTAATAATACACACATTTACATACGCAGTAAGCAGGAAGGTGCGGTCCATGACAGGAACGGATTTTTACTTTCGTGTTTTTCATCTCAAAGAGATCTTTGCTTAAGTCACACTGAGAAGATTTACTGTACTTTCTTCCTTAGCCCTGCAACCATCACACTCAGTTCCACCTACTTCTGCATTTCCTCTGTATCCTTAAAAACTTCCCAACAGCATATTTTTGCACCTCTACTAAATCAGATCACCCACCATCTACACACTGTATGAAATGTTGTCTTCAGGTGACACCACACTGACTGACAACCCAAATGGTTTCGTGTAGTCCAAACAGTGGCATAAAGGCCTGGCGGTCTCCTGGTGAAAGTACTACCATCGGATGTGGCCTGTAAGGCAACCAATGAGTGTTTGGAATTTGTGGGCAGGAGGTGGCCGAACCCGTAGAGTTGGCTTGCAGTCCTGCGTGGGGCAGGGAAGAGTTTAAGGATGTGAATTTCTTTTAAGTAGACTTTAATAATCGGCTGTAAGACCCACCCACGTGTGAAAATACCCATGTTAATATCAGTATACTAGTCCTGTGATGATGCAGGACGTGGTGGTGGCTGCGTCAGGAACTGTCGGATCATTGCTCGCTCCTTCCTCAGGCTAGCTTTACACTCTATTTAAAAGATCTTTATAATAATAATAATAATAATAACAATTATTATTATTATTATTATTATATTACTACTACTACTACTACTACTGCTGCTGCTGCTGCAGCTACTACTACTACTACTACTACTACTACTAATAATAATAATAATACCACTAATACTACTACTAGTACTACTACTACTAATAATAATAATTTCATTCATCATTCATCATCCAATCCTACGTTGCCGCATGAGAAGCGTAGGAGCCCGGGGCTAGGCAACTTGGTTCTGACATGTAAGAGGAGAGTGACCAGCCCCACTCATCCATGAGTGGCATTACGTGAGCAATAAACGCCAACCACTCCTTGGACATAAACCTTCACCGGCTCAATCCAACTGGAGCGCCGTAATTACCCACTGAACCACCAGGCTCCAAAATTTGGTTATATGGTTACCACCCAGCGTAGTAAATGGTTTCCTGGTGTACAGGAAACCATTTGGCTTGTCACTCAGTGTAGAGTCACCCACAGGTAGAAGGAAGAGGAAACAATGAAGAAAAGAAAGACGGAAGAGGGAGTGTAAAGTCACCCGTAGGCAGAAGGATGAGGAAAAAATGAAGGAAAGAAAGACAGAAGGGGATGGAAGGAAGGAAGGATGGACGAGAGGAAAGGGCAGACACCCGAGAGCAGCACTACATTGAGTAAGTGGATGGTGAGCACCCCTACTTTACTGTAAGTTACATAAGCACACAGGGTATGGCTGAGAGAGTACAAATACCCTATTGCAGACGAACAAAGTAGTCTCAGCACAATTATAAGTGTCAAGAAAAACAGCAGAGGAACAGCTGAACAAAGGGACCTGGAGCGGTGGCGTCTTCGTCGTGGGTCTACCTCCCAAAGGCTGTCGAAGAGAAGAGGAGGACAGCATGGGGGCCAAACCACCGCAAACCCTCCCCCCCGGCCCCTCACGGGACTCGAGTACCTGGCAGTGGATTCGGTCGCCCAGGCAAGTACCACATCTCCCAACACAACACACACAACAACACCGTTTCTTCTACACCAAGAAATGACTCCCCGGCTGTCATTTCTCGATGACCTCTTCTAGCTGGGGACATTGAGGGCAATCCAGGACCCACCAACAAATACATATGTCCAATATGCTCAAAACCTATCACGTTGAGCAGACAGACAAAAGGTTCTGTTCAGTGCAATTCCTGCAAGAACTGGACCCATTACACCTGCACAACACTTGTAGCCAGAAAACATTACACAAACACCTGCACCTGCTCCTTATGCTCCTTCCCCCCACCCACCAACCCCCCTTCCAATCCTACTCCTACTTTCTTCACACCTCCACAGCCAAACCCACCGATCCATCCCACACCAACCAATACCCCAACTCCTCCCATTCCAACCCATCCTAATCTACCTCAACCCTTACCTCCATCACAACCTCCTCCTACCCCTTCCCCTCCACCCACACCACTTCCTCCCCGTGCTGCAGCAGCCAACACACATCGCACACACAACACAAACATCCTTCAGTTAAATATAGATGGCATAAACACCAAAAAACAAGAACTCACACAATTCACCAAACAACAGAACATACACATTGCCCTCTTACAAGAAACAAAACTACACAGAGCACAGAAAACACCGACATATCATAACTTCACCACCATTCGACAAGACCGGGCCGACAGCGGTGGCAGTGGACTCATCACCCTGGTACACAAATCCATCAACGTTGCAGGTACCAGCACACACACAAAGTCACTTCTCCCCCCTCATGACACCACAGAAATACCATCAGTTAAAATACGCACTGGTAACAAATCACACATAACAATCGCTAACACATACGTTCCTCCCCAGTCATCCCCCACAGTACCACACACTTACTCTCCACAGATACACCAGATCACTAACATACCCAACATCATCCTGGGTGGTGATTTCAACACCAAGTCGTCGGCCTGGCATGTCAACAACCCTGACACAGACAGAGGGCTGGTACTACAATCCCAGACAGATCATCTTTTCATACTGAACAAGGTAGACCAACATACCCATATCCCACACCAAGCCCTCTTCCGTCCATCATCTCCAGACATCACCTTCTGCTCGCCAAACCTCGCCCCCACTATATCATGGAGAGTGGTCAAAATCCTAGGTTCTGATCACCTCCCAATCATCATCACTACCAAAACAAGAATCACCCCAGCTGGCCACAAACACACATACACTAATTATAAGAGAGCCAACTGGGAGGCCTTTGTAAATGAAACAGAACAACATTTCGAAACACTAAACAGTAGGCTACACCCATCACAAACGTCAACACCGCTGTGCACACTTTCAATACAATTAAACAAAACGCAGACAAAAGACACATCCCTAGAGGCAACAGAGAGAGACACTACCCCAACTTCACACCAGAAATTCAAGGCCTCATCAGACAACAGGACACACTGCGACACTCCCCAACACCCCGTACACAAGACACCGTACAACAAATACAAGAACTCAACACTCAAATAAACAATAAAATATCAGAACAGCAAACACTAAACTGGAAAAATTACCTACAAACACTTGACCACAAAACAAACATCAGTAAACGCTACAAAACACTAAACAGCATCACACTTTCCAACAACAACACCACACAATCACACGCTGCCATCACAACAATAGACACCATACCCTCAAACAAACAACAAGTAAACACTCTCATCAATCACTTTTCACAAGTCAGCCATCTAAACTCCCATCCCGAAGACCGACGTATCATCCGACGCAAAAGAGTTCCCCACAGACCCACACTACGCACCTTTCACTTACAACCAGACGAAGCACATCATAAACAACCTCAAGCAATCATCTGCCTGTGGACCAAACAACATAAGCAACATTCACCTTAAACACCTTGAACCACAAGGCATACAGGCACCCACCAACATATCAAACTACAGCTACTCACACAACATAATACCCAACATCTGGAAGCATGGCATTATCATCACTACCCCTAAACCCAATAAAGACCCCATGTTACCCTCCTCACACCGCCCCATCACACTCCTCTGCACCCCCTCTAAAGTCACTGAATGACTGGTACTACAACTAGTCACACCTCACATTCCCCTAGCCCAGTTACAACATGGCTTTAGGCCACTACAAACACCCTCCTTACAGACCTTACACAGAGAGTTTTCGATGGCATGAATTCAGCTAGGCCACCACACAGAACACTCCTAATCACACTAGACATTAGCAAAGCTTTCGATGCCATCCCCTGCCACAACCTCATAAACAAAATACTCAACACAAACATTCACAATAACACAAAAAGATGGCTGGCAAACTACTTAGCAGGCTGATGTGCACACGTAACATTTGCTGGTCAGTCTTCTAACATCAGAAACTCCACAAACGGCGTCCCCCAAGGATCTGTTTTGTCCCCTACACTCTTTAACCTACACATGCACGACATACCCACACCCCACACACCACAGATACACATAGCTTCCTATGCAGATGATATAACATTTACATGTACACTCCAAAACGCAAACACAGCTGCACACATCATTCAGCCTTATCTCAACACACCACACGAATGGTTCACCACAAACAGGCTCAAAATAGCCCCAGTCAAATCTACAGTACCTTTCTCACAAACTGGACAGCGGAACACAGTCACATCCCACACCTCACCATAAACAACACTCCCCTACCACACACACACACACACACACACACACACACACACACACACACACACACACACACACTAACACACACACACAATCCTTGGTGTAACGTACAACACATCAATTAAAATAACACATCACAAACATTAAAAATAAAATAACACCAAGACTCAATGCTTTGAGGTCACTTGCCCGTACATTCGGACACAACAAAGAAACCACCACCACAGTATACAAACAATACATACGTTCAGTGATGAATTATGCAAGCCCTGCCTGGGCTTCTAACCTCACCAAAACACACTACAACACTCTACAGACCATACAGAACAAAGCCCTAAAAATAATCACAGGCTGCACAGCTACTACACCCACAGACCACCTACATCAAGAAACCAAAGTCCTCAAAATCAAGGATCACCTAGACATGAGAGGCACCCAGTTTCTTGCTGCAGCCTCCACAAACCCACAACATCCACTATATTACATGGCAGCACATCCACTCACACCAAGGAACATCAAAACAACACCCAGCACACAGTACCATATACAAATACTGTCATCTCTCCTCCCTCGCCCACATCAGACCAGATTCCAGAAACATATCCACACACAGATCACTCGCCCCTCCATTCACTCACTTAAAGACAACACACAGCTGCATGCACGGCCTCCTGACATCCACCCTTCTGAATCCTATCTCCCTCGTGAGGACAGGGTCCACCTGGCCAGGCTGAGATGTGGGCACCATCCAGCGCTCTTAAGCTACCAGAAGAGACGGATGACTCAGTCGCTGATGCCTGTCCAGGATGCAACACAGCACCCCATGCTATTAAGCACATTATGGAAGACTGCATTGCACACAATCACCTACGCCAACAACACAACATACACTCTTTGAGAGGTCTGTGGGAAAGCCCGGTCTCGGCCATGGCCTTCCTAAGGGACTCGAGGCTGTTCGGCCAGACTGCCTAGGGGACAACTACTACTATTATTACTGAACAAATGTACAAGGAGAGCAGAAAAATAATTTTAATAAAAAACAAAAACAATAAAGTTCATGTAGCAGGATGGTAACATAAGGCTTTACGTAAAATGCACTGAGGTTGCCAGTGCTAAGGGATTTGTCATTTTTCAAATTGCAATCGGTCCTTTTACTGTATGAGGCAAGAAGCATCCTGTGAACGGTGATGCAGAACACCATAGGGCAAGTAGCAATGTACACTCAAAGACAGATTAGTAATTCTGGAAGCAATATACAGAAGCTCAAGGAACATGCTGTGTAAAGGATGGCGAGGGTTTAGTGTTGAATGTTATGGAATGTACACAGATTACTATACTCTGTTCAGACATTTCACGCAAGTTATCACTTGTTCGCCCCTGAGCGATTTTATGTGACCATTTTTTTTTTTTTTCCGACTCTCGGCATAAGTTTCACAGCTCGTTTCCTGAGGCCCATCAGTCTTCTATGTACTAAGCACATATATGTGTCACCCACTTGCGCCAAAAAACACCGTCAATATTGAATACTTGCTAGGGTTGTCTCATCACAGGAATGCCTCCAAGCAGTCACGTTCTGAGGAAGAATTATATACAGTCAGTGGAACAGAATCAATACCTTAGGCAGATTTAATTGTTCCATCATTTAGCTTCTTCATTATACTACTGTATCTCCTTTTCATTTAGTTTTTGCAATTCCCAGACTGTGTTATAAAATCATAAGACTCGTATTAGATATAACGTTCATTATTCCTTTCACCATGCTTGTTTCTTTTAATCACGTTATCTCCAGACGATGAATTTATTTGAATTATTATTATTATTATTTTTTATAGTATTCAAGGAGTTAATAAAGCCTGTGTCTAGGTCCTTCAAGGCAAAGTATCCCCCAAGCAAAATAATATTGTCTGAATGTAGCAAAAATAAGCTTTCAATGACTCCTGTGTGCTAAACGGAATTACCGTTTCAACTGGTGCTGGAGGGGGATGCCTCGCAGTGGCACCGATATTGCTGGTCGACTCACTGCCCTGTTTTACAAACAGCCCTCAGCTCCCTCCCAGTCCCTCGAAAGGGGGATGGTGGACTGGAAGAGGAGGATAGCTTCACCCTGCAGTCCACCTAATTCACGTTCAGATGAGTCAGATGTTGCAACTATAGATTTTCAATTTAGTGATATTCCTTCCAGTAACCTTTTCCCTGAGATCCATGTATATAGTTCAAATTATCACTTTGTGGCGACAGGAATATGATACATCAACAAACAAGAGGGTTTAATCATCATGACAAATAAATGACATGATATCAATCATTTTTACATTTAAGCAGGATACTCACTGTACTGTAATTCCAGTTTTGTTGTAGGTAACATCCCTCAGGGAAACACATAGGCTAGACATTTTGGCAATGCCTCACGCATTTATCTTGCTATTAAATTCGTTAACCCACTGACTCAGCTAACGCATTTTACACCATTTTCTTAATTTCTCTTTCTCCTTAAAACTTTTGTCATCTTGAGAGAGACTTTAAAATGGAAGGGTTGGGTAAGGTCTTCATTAAATGGAAATGGTTAGGTACAGCCTTCCTTAACCCACACACCTCTGAAGCACCCTTCCCAAGCTAAACAGTAACGTTTAAGTAGACATTTTCCGCCTGAGTAGACATTTCAACACAACCTACCCTTAAAGTGGACCACACAATCATTAACAAATGACTCAAGCCCCAGAAATCCTGGGTCCTATATTCACGTTCATCCGATTTCCCTCAAAAATTACAATAAAGGCTTATTTCCTGCTGCTGTAAACAAAATTAATAAATTAGTTACCGTTGGTAACCAATGATGTTCAAAATTCTTCTAATAATTTTTGCTGCGACAGGGGCAGAAGCGGGGCAAGAGAGAGGTTTGGTCCAGGACCAAGGCGATGATCGTCACCCCTTGAACTCCGTCCCAGGCCCCCTAGACCCTGGACGCACCCCCAGCCCTGACCCTCTACAGGACATGGGTGTGTTCGAGGGGAGCGGTGTTCGTGTAGTGGTGTCGCACGGGGAGCAAGAAGTGGTGGGGAACGGGGACCAGCGACCACCCCCAGCCCACCCTCACCCCTAGGATCCCACATACCCCGCCCGCCATCCCCCCAAGCACCCCACACACTCAGACCAGCCCCACTCCCAGCAGGACATAGGTTTGGCCTTTGTGGGGCAGAGTGAGAGGGCCTATGTGGTGGAGCAGGGGGGGCCGGTTGAGGTGCGGCGGGTGAGGAAGGTGGTGGTGCCTATTGTGCTGCCCCTTCCAGTAGTGTTGCTGCCGATTGTATTCGTGTGCTGCTTGTGGTGTTGTTGTCTCCTCCTCCTAAGGGCCCTGCGTTGAGACCTTATTTCCTTGAGTTAAAGAGACTATCTAGCACCTTTTGTTTGGCTGTTTACTTCTCTGCAGTGTGTCCTATTCCCTACAACACTACATATACCTTTATTTATTTGTCACGTTTTCGTACGAGGCCTTGGAACACCTTTACTTCTGGTATTTATTTTACACTGCCCTTAAGTTACATATTAAACTTTGTTTGTGTTGTCTGTTTTTACATGGAGTTGTTATTTTGCTGGCTTAAACTACCGTGTATCACTGTTTGCTTATTAATTAGTGTTGGATTAAACTTCACCATTCTCTTGTTTGTCATATAGGCATTTCTAATATAGTCGTATGGTCATATTCTTGTGGACTTACAGGACTTTTTAGCTGATAATAATGTTGATAATGCCAGGTTAATTATGGGATCGAGCTGGTTGGATGATCAGTGTTAGGAAATGGGTTTGGCATTCTCATTTTAACATGAAAGTCATTGGATTGACACTGGCTGATAGGTAATCATGAAACTACGTGTGGAAAGTGTGCCTGTGAGATGCAGTCAGAAATCTAGAGGCTTGAATACTGAGTGGATGAATGTGTGGTCTACTTCATTGGGTAACCTGTGATTTATTTCTCACTGTCCTTTTTTTTTTTTCGTTTTCTCCCTTGCTTTCTCGACCTTATCTAACACCTGCGGCTAGGAATAAGAGGCGGAATGATGATGATGAAGATGGTGTGGCAAAGGAATCGTGTCTATGAGCAATCAGTGTAATAATTATGTGCAAATAGATGAACTGAGGTGCAGTTAAGATTCGTGAGGCTCGAGTGGCCTATATCACTGGGTACCGTATTTGACAGTTTTATGTTCTGTCCCCTGGAGGAACCATAAAAGGAAAATTAGAGGGACGTTGAAGGTAGGTGAGATATCCAAGAAGGTGCAGGAAAGAAGACAATGTAGCTGATCCATTGTGGCAAGAGGAGGTGTTGGATGGGAGAGAAACACAGGTTAGAGCTTGAATTCTTTATTTTCTCTAACGCGTTGGGCTACACAGGACCCTCGTCTGAAGATGGGTTCTGTGTAGCCCGAATCGTTGAGAAAATAAAGGTTTCAAGATCTAGCCTGTCTCTCTATCTCACCCAGCATTTCCAAAGAAGACTATAGGCCTACTGATATGGGCACGTGATGAGAGGAGATGGAGACTATGTGGGACTGGAGTAATTGTAATGGAGGTAACTAAAAGGAAGGAAAGACAGGAAGACAGAAGAGGAGGTAGATGGACTGTGTGAACGAAGATCTGAAAAAGTAAAGGGCTGGCGGGGGAAGCGGCGCAGGACCGAGTTGAATGGCGAAGATTGGTCAAACACACCGACTCCATATAAAAGCGAGAAAATATGAACAATATTGAAGACTTTTGTACATGTTATTTCCTACTATATAGAACCTTACCACACCCTATCTCTTACGTGAGAATTGGAGTTAGGATGATGATGATAATGATGATGCTCATGATAATGGTGATACTTCGACATAAATGGTTTCCAAGATCAATAAGAAATAATTCGGTGTTAAAAGGAATGGAATACCAACAGACACTGAGACACACCCTCACTTTTGCTTACACTCTCTCTCTCTCTCTCTCTCTCTCTCTCTCACACACACACACACACACACACACACACACACACACACACGTTTGATAATTATCCCCATTGATACCGAATGCATAATATGGTTAGTCCGTGCTCAAGGCTTGGCTGAGGCATGCCTAGCGACGCTTTGCGTCCACAGCTCGGGGCCCAAATTCTCAGCCCTGAAGATGTAGCAGCCGTGGCTCAGTGGGTTAGAGCACTGCTCTCTGGCCGAAGGGTCGGAGGTTCGACTACACCCAAGGGTCATTGGTAGACATAAGGAAAGGTATCCGGTTATAAAGTACTAGGGGAGAGGGTGGGAATATGAAACAGGGTGGTAATATGAAACAGGCCTCATCTCAGCTGAAAAATGCTGCCATTCATTGGTAACTGATTTAAACATAACTATTAGTTCCCCCACAGGCCACCAGAATGTTCTGGAAGCACACACTCGAGGTGAGGTGCTCTGAGAGGATACTGTTTACTTTTCACTCAGTGAAACTTTTTTTTTTTTTTTAGGTAAGATTAAAAACTTGTTATCCTATATAAATTGATATATATGGACTATGATATATAGTGTGTTGATTAGTCATAAGATCACCTTTTAAAATGGCATAGTTACTTTTCTGGAAAAAATTTCTAGCCTAGAATTTCTGCTAATTCATTTTAAAAATAGTGTTGGGTAGCATTATGGAACAGCGTGTTCCATATTACCACCATTCCTTTTACCTTGTTACATATTACCATCATGCCTTTTTTTTTTCTGAATGTATCTGTCAAACAGGCCTACTGTACACAGAAAAGAAAGGAGGTGGAGGAAACAGTCCGAAGAGTAAAATTGAAACTTGTTTTCAAAAAGACAGAGATGAGGATGAAAGTTCTGTCGAAGAAGAAGAAAGAATTAGTCTGTCTTCTGGAAGTCAAACTCGCTACAAGAATTGTGGGAAAAGCAAATCCTGGAAGAGAAGATGCATACTGTCTTCTTTGTTCAGAAAAATTCACGAAGTCCTGATCAGGAGAACTATGGGTTTGCCACGAACTAGCGCGAGCTATTTGTAGGTTCGTAACATTTTGTTTCAGTGTGAAAACCGCGAATTCTAGTGGAAAACCCGCTGAATATCACTCAGTACAACCGTCCTTGCATTCACTCGATTGGGACGGTTTTCAGAACATTTTTCACTATTTCATAAGTGATCATCCTTGCACGCGAAATTAGCGCCTTCGCTGAGTGATTTATTGTGAGCGTATATTGCTTACTTTCTTTCCGTTGACCATTGGAGCAAACGCGGCCGGCCCTCGCCTTCTTTCATAATTCGAACTTAGTCAGGTTTTGATCATCGTGAGAGCAGGTTCCTGTGCCCAACAGCGAGTTCCTGAAATCTCCACCTAGATGGTGAATCGGCGAAGAGGTTCAGCGCATTGCAGCGTCCGTCCTACATATCGGCGCCCAGTCATTCCGCTTAGCCCCTTCTACTGACCCGTATTTCTTTTCGTTTTTCCTATGTTTAAGTTTAGCTTTTGAGTGAGCGGGTGAGTGTATTCTTGTTATTTTGAATTCATTTTGAGACTCATGTTATGTAAAATTAATTCAGTGTAATCAATAAATTTATGATTCTTTCTATCTATCTATCTATTCCCAGACGCCTCAATCCCGTTTGGGGTGGCCACAAACAAATCGCCTCCAAGTCGCCCTGTCCCCCGCCATTTCATTGCCCTGCTCCCAACTCACACCCCCCTCTCTCATATACCTCTCCACCCCATCCCTCCATCTCATCCTCGGCCTCCCCCTCCCTCTTCCCCTCTCCACCTCACTCACATACACTCTCTTCGTCAGTCTTTCACCCTCCATCCTCTCCATATGACCAAACCACCTCAGTGTGTTCCTCATAACGCTTCCTATCACATCCCCATCCACACCACAACGCTCCTTTATATCCTCATTTGTCAGCCTGTCTCTCCATGTGACTCCACAGGCTCCTCTTAAATAACTCATTTCCACTGCTCTCACTCTTGACTTGTGTCCTTCCAACAACGTCCAAGCTTCACTTCTATACGTTAGAGTTGGTATCACAATACTGTCATGTAGTAACATTTTCACTTCCATGCTCACTTTCCTGTTTCTTATCACTGCTTTCAAAGAACCAGCAACCTTTCTTCCCTGCTGTACCCTTTCAAGCACTTCACCCTCCAAACCTCCATCCTTACTCATCACACTACCCAAGTATTAAAACGTACTCACATTTTCCAATTCCTCACCATCCAACCTCGCTGTATATTCACTGACTTCACCTCTGTCAAAGACCATCACTTTACTCTTCCCTACATTCACCTTTAGATTCCATTTCTTACACACTCTCCCAAACTCATCCGCCAAGCCTTGCAACTCCCCTTCATCTTCACTCAGCAACACAGTATCATCTGCAAACAACAGTACAGGGAGTTTCCAAACACTATCCTCTCTCACCAGGGCCACTCCAACATCCACTACCCTACCTTGTACCTCTTTTATTACCCCATCCATGTACAGATTGAACAACCATGGAGACATGACACATCCCTGTTTCAACCCAACTTTCAAAGAGAAAAATTTACTTAGTTCACCATCCACATGCACTGCAGCCTTCGCACCATCGTACATACTCTTCACAGCATTCAACAACTTCCCATCTACTCCATATATTCTTAACACTTTCCACAACCCTTGTCTATCCACCCTGTCATATGCTTTCTCCAAATCCATGAATGCCGCATACAACTTTCCCTTCTCTAGAAACTTTTCTACTAAAGACCTAAAAATGAATATCTGATCTACACAACCTCTTCCCTTCCTAAAGCCTCCCTGTTCTTCTCCAACTAATTTCTCTGTTCTTTCTCTAACTCTGTCAATAAGTATCCTACCATACACTTTTCCTATTATACTGAGAAGACAAATGCCCCTATGATTACCACACACTTCTTTTTCCCCTTTTCCTTTGTACAAGAGAATAATTATACCTGACTTCCAATCCTCCTGGACTCTACCTTCCTCTCAGGCCAATCTGCACATCTTCCGCATCCATTCTACTACTATCTCTCCCCCATGCTTCAGCATTTCACCACACACTCCATCAATTCCTGGGGCTTTCCCTGATTCTTAATGTAATTTAAATTGTGTTTTATTTCTCCTCATTAAGTTTATTTTATTTGCCGCTCCTAGTTCGCACAAACGCTTTACCATTATTCATAACTGGTACTTAGGCCAGTCCTTTTGTATTAAGCTTAAATCCGTTGTGCCAGCCAGGAGTTAATGCACCAGCAAGAACCTGTTTATTACTATTAGTATTAGTTATTGATTGTCAGGGGTGGAGTCACTTTCTCCAGAGGCTAACAGTACTACAAACAGCACTCGTGAGTAATTAGTCTCTGCTGTGTACTGTTGAGAAAATTTATAAATTCTCATCCTTTGAGAATCGGCGAAGTAATCTGGCATAAAGTAAAACTTACTGCTTGATTTCACAGTTAATTCTTTGTCTCTATTTTCAAGCAAAACATATAACCTTTATTTAATTTTTAAATTCTCAAAACCCCGTGACATCTGGCGACCTCATTCCAGGATATTAACTCCTAGCTTTAAAGTTATTAACGAGATAATACTCTCTCACTCATACTTAGGTATTTATCGTTAAAGTCTATAGGCACTATCTTACTGGTGATTATTGATTCATTTCTATTAATTTTATGTTATAGTTTTCACAGTCAGTTGTTTTTTTTAATTTTCTTTCTTTACCAGTTTAACTAGATAAAACTGGTCACCACTAACCTGTGCCTACATCCTTTACTCTTGATCATTGGCATTTCTCTGCAAAATAGCAGTCAGTACTTAGTCTTTAGTTCACTCAGACTGAGTTAGCATCATGTCTACCAGTGTCTATGTACAGGAAGCTAAAGATATGGGGCTTAGCGACCCCATAAAAGTCAAAGAGTATGTACTCTCTTGGTTTAGTTATGAGCAGCAACATGAGAATGATGCTCACGAAGAGCATAGAATTCAAAGCGACCACGAGCGAGAACAACGCGAATATGAGCAAAAACAGTACGAATACGAGCAAAAACAACGCGAACTCGAGATAGAACAACGTGAAAGAGAACGCGAATATGAGCGAGAACAACGAGACAGAGAACGTCAACACGAGTTAGAACAAAGTGAGAGAGAACGTGAATACGAGCGAAAACAACGAGAGAGAGAACGTCAACACGAGTTAGAACAACGTGAGAGAGAACGTGAATACGAGCGAGAATAACGAGAACACGAACGTGCCGAGCGCGAGGCACGTGAAAAACATGAACTTGAGATGCTGAGGCTCAAGCGAGACTCCTTGGCTTCAAACACATCTGGTTCAGCTAACCCAAGCTCCACGAGTGCTCTCCCTGCACATGTTTTGGCGACCCCACACATCAGTCTTCCTCCATACAAGGAAGGCGAGCGAATCGAGCCATTCGTAGCTCGTTTTGATAGACATGGCTCAGCTGTATCAGCTAGATGAGGCAGCTAAGTGGCTTCAGTTTCTTAGCTTGTTTGAGGGCCCTGCCCTCGATAGTCTCCACAGAATTCGTGGAGACAATATCACGAATGAGATGATGAAGGCCGCACTCGTCAAAGCTTATGATCTCACAGTCGACGCCAAGAGTCAGTTTATGAGGGTGCATTTACAAGAAAAAGAGACTGCCGTTCAGTTTCTTGATCAGCTTACTGCTTACTTACATGAGTGGATGGAGAAAGATGAAACTCCTTCCATGCGTGAGGGGATAATTGACCTTCTGCTGCACATGCAGCTAGAAAAGTCGTGGCCTGCTGAACTTATGGCTCAGCTTAAAATTTGCCAGGTAAGGGATGCCAGCCAAATGGTGGAGAAGGCTGATGCATTCTTCACTGCATACGGGTATCAAACTCGTAAGCAGCACACCTGGAACAGGAAAGATGACAAATCTGGGAAACCGTCTCAGACTGAACTCCAGCAACAAGGCCGTTCCCAGAATAATGGCCAAGGTCCAAACAAACCGCAGAAAAAGGACCAGGGGCAAAATACCCAGAAACCTGAGTGGAAGTGGTACGACAAGCAGAACCCTAACCAGCAGCAGTACCGGTATTTCAAGCAGCAGCAGGGCAAGAACGAACCACGTAACCCTCAGTCAGGACAATCGACTTTAGTGTACCAGAGGCAGAATGCAAGTGCAGCCTTCATTCCACAACAAGTGCACAGTGGTGCCAACCCTACCACTGCAGGTACTTCTCCACAGTTCACTGGTTCCCCAGCGACAGTGAACTCTCCACCTAAGGTGGTCAATGCTCCATCTCCTCAGATGGTGAGCAAGACCCCTCAGGCATCTAGTTCTCAGAGCGCCACTTTTGCTGCATCGTTCGTTCTGCAGTCTCACCAATGACTGGCTGCTACCTCCTCAGACACTTGCTCCAGTAACACTACCTTTCTAGTTCAGCCAGGGTTTGTGGGAGGTGTTTCTGTAAATGTCCTGAGAGATAATGGTTCCTCAGGTTGCTCCGTCAAGCAAAGTTTAGTTCGGCCCTATGAGTACACGGGTAAGCAGATCCAAGTTAGACTTATTGATGGATCAGTGAGATTGTTCCCTTAGGCACATATCCAGGTGGCATCTCCTTTCTACACTGGCTTGACAGCTGCTGTTGTCATGCCAGAACCTTTGTTTGACCTCATTATCGGCAACATACTGGGCGTCAAAAACAGTTGTGCCGTAGATGTTGCTACTCAGACTTCGGCTGTTGCAGTAACACGAGCCATGGCCAAGGCTCCGAATCGTGTCACCCTGTTGACTGTCGCAACGCCGCAAGATCTAATTCGTAGTCAAGATGTTGTCCAAGACCAACAGTCTGACCTGGCACTTGCCTCAGTGCATAAGAAGCTGGAGGGTAAAGTGATTAAGTATTCATGGGGAGGTCAAGCCAGGTTCCTTCATAAGTGAGGACAGCTATACCGTGAGTCACAAACATCCCAGGGCGAGGTTCGACTGCAGTTCATCGTTCACACAAAGTATCGCCTAGCAGTGTTTGAATTAGGTCATTGTTCAGTGATGGGAGGTCACATGGGACAAAAGAAAACCTCTGACCGCATCCATGCTGACTTTTTCTGGCCAGGAATGGGACAGGAAATAAGAAGGCTTGTGCATTCCTGTGATGTGTGTCAGCGTACCACTGACCGGGGATGTGTCCGTCTTGCGCCATTGAAACCAAAGCCTATAATTTCTTAACTGTTTGAGAGAGTAGCAGTTGCCATTATTGGGCCAATCTCTCCTAGGGCAAGTGATAGGTCAAGGTATATCCTCACTATTGTTGATTTCAGCACACAGTGGCCTGAAGCCATGGTTCTTAAGAATATAGAGGCCGTCACTGTTGCTAAGGCATTGACTGGAGTGTTCTGTCGCATAGGTATCCCCAAGGAGGTCTTAAGCAACCAGGGTTCGCAGTTCACCTCTGCAATGATGAATGAAGCATTCAGGTTGTTGTCCATCCGAGGCCTGCGAACTACGCCTTATCATCCCATGTGTAACGGGTTGTGTGAGAGGTTCAATGGGACACTCAAGATGTTAACCCGCCCCGTCCCAGAGACGTGAATTCACGTCCTCACATGATGTGCACTCATATCCCGGAGACATAAATTAATGCAGCAACAATGCGAGGACATTGCAAGATCCCTAATTTGCACAATTTTAAATTTCCGCGAGCAATTTTTGGCACGAATACATGGGACACCTTCCTCTACAAGATGCCAGGCAGGGACAATGCTTTACTCAGCATGACCTCCTCCCCCCCCACATGACCTTTTCTCAGCAATTCACCTGTTATCAGTGACCTGGCCAGTAAAGCCATATCATGCCACGGTACGAAATTCAGGGCCAGAGTGATTCCCCAATCAATTACAATGTGGAGGACAAACATTAGAGGAATAAACAGTCAGAAATGATGATCAGGTAATGTGGCAAAAAAAGGTCAGGAATGGTGATGAGTTAGTGAGTGAAACAATGCTTATAATGCCTATATTACAGTTTGAAAACCAATATACTCTCGTACTACATATAAATTCTTACCAAATAAATACATAAATACCGTTTATGAGTGGTGTAGAATAGTTATCCTCCCATAGAACTCGTTTTCTTTGCAGCCAGCCTGATAAAAAAACCCTGTAAGGTACGGTGGTACTCCTACCTGGATCGAGTATTTTAAACCTCAGGTGAGTGATTTCTCTATGATTTTTCGGTGTTTCTCACCAAAAGCGGATGTTTGAGCCAAAAAAAAAAAAAAGGTCCAGAAATGTCGGGACTGGGGTGTACCACTGCCCAGAAAACGTTGGGATGGGGCGGGTTAAAGCACATGGCCACCGAACAGCCAAAGGAATGGCTGCGGTTCATTGCTCCTCTTCTATTTGCTTATCGAGAAGCCCCACAGCATTTCTTGAAGTTCTCACCCATTGAACTGGTGTATGGAAGGTCGGTCCGTGGATCACTTCAAGTCCTTCACGAGTTATGGGACGATGAATAACCCGACTCTGAAGTCAAGACCACCTACACCTACGTCCTTGATCTAGCTGACTGCCTCCAGTTGACGTGCGAGTTAGCTAAGGAAGAATTGATCAAGGCCCACAAAGTTCAGAAAGCCTATTATGATAAGAAGGCAAAACTTTGGAAGTTTAGTCCAGGCGATAAGTGCTTGGTGTTACTCCCCACTGCCCAGAACAAGTTGCTGGCACAGTGGAAGGGTCCATATGATGTAGTAGAACGCATTTCGGATCTCAACTACATAATTCAGATGGGGAATCTTCGTAAAAGGTTCCAAGTTAACATGTTGAAGGCTTATCATGAGTCAAACCCTGAGGAGACTGGCCTATGGGTAGCTGATGAGAGTGACCAGCCACTGGAAGAAACTGGGGCAGCTGCAGTGATCCCAGCTGATGACCATGATGATGAGCCCTTAACCGTTCAGTCCCGTCAGGAGGAGACTGTCGGAGATGTTTTACTTAACACTGACTTTGCATTAGGTTACCAGAATGCCATAAGGTCACTTCTCTGTCAGTGTGCTGATGTCTTCTCTGACCAACCTAGACTTGCAAAGGTTGATTGTCACAAGACTGAGTTGACCAGCAATACTCCTGTAAAGGTTAAGCCATATCCGATTCCCGTGCAACTACTGGACTCAGTAAACAACGAAATTGCTGACATGGAGACTGCAGGTATTATTGAAAAGTTCTCATCTCCTTACTGCAGTCCAGTGGTAGTAGTCTGCAAGAAGGATAGCAGATTCAAGATTTGTGGTGACTATAGGAGGCTCAAAGTGGATGCTGAGCCAATGGGTGACCACATTTCCATCATCTCTAAGCTGGCAGGGTCACGATATTTCACGAACCTTGATTTGGCGAAGAGATTCTTCCAGATTCCCCTTCACCCCGAGAGCTGTCAGTTCACTGCCTTTGCTACTCCTAGGGGGTTGTATCAGTATAAAGTCCTCCCATTTGGACTTACCAACTCCCCAGCAGTATTCAGTCGTGCCATGAGACAAGTGCTCCATGGTATTGAAGGAGTAGAGATGTTCGTTGACGATGTCCTCCTTCATTCTGCAACGCTGGAGGAGCACCTCAGACTCTTGGAAATTGTCTTCAGTAGACTCCAGAGTTTCAACATGACTGTGAAGCCTAACAAGTGTAAAATTCCTCACACTGAGGTGGAGTTCCTCAGACATATTGTTGGCAACAATCGCTGCAGGTGTCAGGGTGACAAGATCAGGAAGGTTAGAGAAGCCCTGAGACCTGTGACCAAGAAACAGGTTAGGGCATTTCTTGGCCTAGTGGAGTATTATAGGAGTTTTATCCCCAACTTTGCTCTCATTGCCCAACCGTTGCATGAGGTGCTACGGAAACATGCTCCAAACACCATTGAATGGGGAGAAGCGCAAGAGAGATCTTTTGCCGCCCTCAAGAATATGCTGTGTAAGGAGCCTATCTTGCAGTTGCCTGATTCGAACAAACCTTTCATACTGCACACTGATGCTTCACAAGATGGAGTTGGTGTCGTATTAATGCAGGAATCGGAAGGTGGAATCTTTCCAGTGGCATACCACAGCCATAAGCTAACACCCGCCGAGAGGAATTACAGTACTGTTGAGAAGGAACTCTTGGCCGTGGTTGATGGTGTAAGAAATATTACTATTATTTATATGGAGCACCATTCACTCTGGAAACTGATCATATGCTACTCACTAGTCTCAGCCTGACTAAGACGGCTAATGCAAGATTGACACACTGGACACTGCATTTGCAGCAGTTTAACTTTGTTGTGAGATACATCAAGGGAAGTGACAACGTAGTCGCAGATCTGATGTCTCGGCTGCTAACTGCTAACACGGGCAACTGTTGTATGATTGGTTCCATAAGACTGGCGTCCTCAGAGATTTGAGCAATCCAAGGACTAGGCTGGTTCCCAGCTAAAAGTGTACCAGTAAAAACTGACGTCTCGTCTGTTGGTCCCACAGGACACGTTACATCCAGGACCTGTATATACATGTATACCGTAGGTTAAGGGGAAGTTTGAGACCCCCATAAGGACAATCCAAGTCTGTGTATGAAGTACCTTGTGGTGTCTCGAGCTGTCAGCCTCTCTGAGGATTCCCGGAGAATGCACATTATCCACATGAGTATTAACACCCACGGTGGGTGTTAAAATGTGACCGGCCCGAGATTGCGTAGGGATTCTCAGCTTCCTGTCATTAACCCCTACACCGCGGGCATGTTTACGAATGTTTTGCGTGTGCCACGGGGTTATTCGGGCTCCGACAGACTCTCAAAAAATATTTGCCAAAAATCAGTTATTAGTCCTAGAATATTAAAATTACATATGCTTATGGCACATACCTTCAGCTTCCTCCTGGAATGTTTGTTGAGCCTTCGTCCATTACCGTAGGACTTGTGGAGACCTCTGAAGTTGGGTAACAAAGTCTCCACTTTACACCTCCCGACAAGCCGTAATATGATTACCACAGCCAGATATTAACACTATAAACACTACTCTATGATTTTCAAGTAGTTTGGGATCCATACTCCAAAAAAAAACCCACTGTGAAAGCAATGAAAATTATGAGCGCGTCTGACCGTCGCACTTGCACTAGTTCGCTCTTGGTACTCTGTCATTTATTATTCATAAAACCCCTCACACTTTATATTTCTATTACTATATAACACTTATATATATCTACAGTCTTTATCCATAAGTTTCCTTCAGTAGTATTAGTTTATTGTCACTGTAGGGATTCAATTTCTTTCAGTAAAATACGTAGCATTCACTTTCTCGTCCTGTATACTAGCATTGAGAGTGAATGTCACTTTCAATTTCACTCTCATAACTCATAGTATTCAGACATGCTAGAGTGAAACTTTTACTTTCATTACTCCTAGGGTATATACTCGTATTCTTATAATACTACTCATTTACATTTCTGTTTACATTCTCTATTTTATTTACGTTATTTACATTTCTATTTTATTTACACTGTGTTATGCACTGTCACTTGAAGTAACTTATAAAACTATTTTCCATTGTTCACTTATATTTACATTCATTACTTTCACTTGCTGTTTACACATTATTTACACATTATTTACAATTCCACTTGCACTGTTTTACTCAATAGAAAGATCGTAGTCACTCTTTTATCAATTGTCAGCCCTTTACCTCTTTCCACACGAGGTTTAGTAGGGGGTAAAGGTCACAGGGCCCTTTGCATGGGGGTGAAAAGGCCCTGAAGCTAGCAAGAGCGAACAAACGTACCCCCACACTGGAAGATGAGAGTGAACTGATAAGGGTGGGCTGGGGTGGTGGCCTACCTAGGGAAATCAGTACTGCCAACGTTTAGTCTCTTGACACAACTACTTTATAGCAGTGAAATGATTGGCAGGAAATCTAGACAATACGTTATAAATTAGGTAGTTCCAGGTGAATGTAAATATCACTTAAGCTTCTCCCTTCCCTCCTTATATGTATATTTATCATGAAAATAGATTATTTCAAGGGGAAATAAACAGCGAAAATTAGTGAACGAGTGCACGTGAGGTGTTGTCAGGTGATAATTAGCCAATTTCAGGTGTATGGCACTCTCACTTACCTTATTTCTTTCTTGTATGTATTATTTGGTATGAGAATAGGGCATAGGGCTTAGTTCAATGGATGAAATTAGTGAAAAATTCCAGGGAAGATTTACTTAGCGTAGCACGGCCAGGCAGGCGAGAGGATAGGGTAATGGAGGGGGGGTAGGGAGGGGAGTCAAGAACAGGGAGAAATGGCTAAATTGTCAACAATGGATGGGAGTACAGATGAGATTAGGAGTGTTGACTAGTGTTGGACATTGGCAGTACTGATAGATGATACAAGCCCCCACTTGGAAGCCCGGATGAATTCAAAATAACACAGAATCACAAAAGTGACGCCCCGCGGTATGATCCCTTGCTCCCAAGCATCACGAAAGTGACGCCCTGCGGTTAAGGGGTTAATCGGAAGTGTAGAGTTAGGTTAACCAGTAAACTGCCCGTTCTCAGAGGTTTGAGCAATCCAAGACCTGGCACGTTTCCTGGTTAATAATGTAGGTTAACGCCCATTCTGAGAGATTTGGGCAATTCAAGAACTGGCACGTTTCCTGGTTAATAATGTAGGTTAACCAGTAAACTACAAGGGTCTTGAGAGATTAGAGCAATCCAAAGACTACGTTTCCTGGTTAATAATGTATCCATTACTAGAATGATAGTGTACTTTTTGTAACATAAATACCGACTGCGAGGCTGAGAGAGAGAGAAATGACACTTTTGATGCTCCACCTTGATTGCTTTCGCAGGTGCAGCTGGCGGGTGCAGCACTGTCGTGATCAGCTGATCGTCTCTGCTGCATGCTGCCGCCTCTTCTCTTCTGCCTCATCGTCATTATTTACTACTGTATTACATATTTTTTTACTTTTTTTACCACAACTGTCACACCTACACCGTGTGTTACAGACATCACGCTACATAACAATTAGTTGTTAATGTAAATGTAGCAAACTTTCTGCTCAGTTTGACCTGAGTACAGGATTTTTCACCATCGTCACGGAGTTTTTCCCTCAAGCTTGCTTCTATTAACGTAAATACGAGGTTTTTATGCTCATGGGCGACTGTGATTTTCTCCTGTAGCAGGGTAATGCACACACCACAGTGTGAATCTTGTGTGACTGAGTTAGGATTTATATGTATGTATATCAATTTTTTTTTTCTTTGAAGAAAAAATTTAATTTTGATGGGGTGTAATGTTACAAACTTCCACGAGCATATTTGTAGGCTTGTAACATTTTGTTTCAGTGTGAAAACCGCGAATTCTAGTGGAATTCCCACTGAGTATCACTCAGTTCAACCGTCCTAGCATTCACTCGATTGGGACGGTTTTCAGAACATTTTTCACTGTTTCATAAGTGATCATCCTTGCGCGCGATATTATCGCCTTCGCTGAGTGATTTATTGTGAGCGTATATTGCTCACTTTCTTTCCGTTGACCGTTGGAGCGAACATGGCCGGCCCTTGCCTTCTTTCATTATTCGAACTTAGTCAGGCTTTCATCGTCGTGAGAGCAGGTTTGTGTGCCCAACAGCGAGTACCTGAAATCTCCACCTAGATGGTGAATTGGCGAAGAGGTTCAGCATATTGCAGCGTCCATCCTACGTATCGGCGACCAGTCATTCAGCTTAGCCCCCTCTACTGATCAGTATTTCTTTTAATTTTTCCTAGGTTTAAGTTTAGCTTTTGAGTGAGCGAGTGAGTGTATTCTTGTTATTTTGAATTCATTTTGAGACTCATGTAACGTAAAATTAATTCAGTGTAATCAATAAATTTATAGTTCTTTTCTTTGAGCTTAATGTAATTAAAATCGTGTTTTATTTCTCCACGTTAAGCTTATTTTAGTTGCCGCTCCTAGTTCGCACAAACGCTTTACATTATTCATAACTGGTACTGAGGCCAGTCCTTTTGTATTAAGCTTAAATCCGTTGTGCCACCAAGGAGTTAATGCACTGGCAAGATCCTGTTTATTACTATTAGTATTAGTTATTGATTGTCAAGAGTGGGGTCACTTTCTCGAGAGGCTAACAACACTACAAACAGCACTCGTGAGTAATTAGTCTCTGCTGTGTACTGATGAGAAAGTTTATAAATTCTCATCCTTAGAGAATCAGCGAAGTAAGCCGGCATGAAGTAAAACTTACTGCATGATTTCACAGTTAATTCTTTGTTTCTATTTTCAAGCGAAACATATAACCTTTATTTAATTTTTAAATTCTCAAAACCCCGTGACAGGGTTCAATGTGTAGTGTGCCAGGGATGGGCTCATGTCTTGTGCAGTGGGTGTGAAAATGATATTTTCGTTTGTGACTTCTGTTCTTACACATACATTTTCACTGTAAAATTATTGTTTATGTATTCAGAAAAAGAAATGTTATTTTTCATTTTCAAAATTGTTTCATATTACCACCCCACTAATTCCATATTACCATCCCATTTTCCAAGACCCACTCTTTTTGGATATGCTTATATAAAAAGTTGTGGCATTTGAATGGTTTAATTTTTCTCATTATAACTCTGAATGCGTTAGAAGGGTAAAATTTGTCAATACTTCTGACGGTTATTAATGCAGGTTTTTGCCTTTAAATTGGTGTTTTCGCCTGAAACAAAAAAGTGGTCCATATTACCACCTTCTCCTCTATACGCTCCAAACTTTAGTCTTCTACCCAGGGGCAACGCCTTAGCCCTTATTGAAAAAAGGGAAGAAGGCGTAAAAAAAAAAAAGAAAAAAAAAAGAAAAGAAAAAAATGGGGTTATGAAAGAAGTCAGAACACAAGTCATAGAGAGAATATGTCGTTAGTAATGAAGGTATATTCAGTGTAATGCAGGAATCACCTCAAAATCGTGAATTTGGTTTAATTTGTTTGAGTTTTCACTATCCTGTTTCCTCGAAGAAGCCAGATTTCTACTGTCTTGTAAATCTTGTTTCTCTCTCTCTCTCTCTCTCTCTCTCTCTCTCTCTCTCTCTCTCTCTCTCTCTCTCTCTCTCTCATTCCCTGGATTCTTCTGTTTTCTCTGTCTGCTTTGCATAAATATCTGAACACCTTAATCTGTTTAATTTCAGCTTCTTTGGCCATATATATTTTTGGGAGCTGCTGGGATTACTATGCTTGTTGCCTTTATCAAATACGCTACTAGATTTAGCACTCTAGATTTCTGATTTTCATCCTTCTTTTTGCTAATCCTATCACATCCAGTTTATCATCAGTGCTTACATCAGTCTCCATCACTAAAGTATTTTCATCATTTTTTATTTTATAATTCCACTTATCTTCTTTAACGATCAGCATTTGTAGGCTTTGTCATAGCCAGAGGGGTGCGGATCATCCAAGACCAGTCCAAATTACTGAGCGAGTTAAACGCACGCGAATAATGTGCCCTCCAAGCGAGCACAGCAATTTATTTTCATTGGGTGAAGACACCTTGAGTTACATCACAGGAATTCCTGAAATAATCAAGGGAATATGGTATCAATTTGTATTCACAGGACCGTATAAATGAGTGCAAGTTGATAACATTAATTCACAGTGAGCTCTAACTTTCATAACTTTGGGCTGGTTTATGCGATCAGTGTCGAAGCAGTGTTTCGGCGAATTGTTACGATGTTGTGCTCGGGTACTGATCGTGATGCCTGCATCAGCTGCCTACACGGTCAGTGCCTGAGCACAAAGCCGCTACCATGCATCTAAACCATACTATGACAGTGATTGTGCAAACAAGTCCTTAGTGAATCTTACTTGAATTATTCTTTTTCTGTATTTTTTAAAGTTAATTTTCATATTTGCGTCATCCATGTTTATTGCTACGATCCTATCTATATCATTTCTTCACATATTATACACGTTGCATAATGCCAGCTTCTTACACCTGTTGTACCCTGGGACACATAAAATTGTCAGACTTATAGGTATAGCCTGGTGAACCCCTACATCTTTTCTGTCCTTAATGACCTAAAGCAGCTTGTACGGCATCCTACCCATATCCCTGACCTCCTTAGAAAGAGTCCCAGCATACCTGACCTCTTCCTTACAACTAATCCTTCTGCTTACACTTAATTTTTAATTATAATTTTGTTTTTCTCTTGGAAGGAACAGTTTTTGCGGGCTCGTGGCCTTTGGTTCCTTCTTCCTGGCATAAAAAAATAATAATAATAATATTTCCTCTCCGCTGGGCTCCTCTGATCACAACCGTATCAACTCAATCTGTCCTATCGCTCCAGTACGTCCTGTGGACCCTTCAAAGAAACGGCGGTTGTGGCACTTTGGAGCTGTGAACTGGGAGGCCCTCAGGCAGTACTTCTTTGATTTTCTCTGGAATGATTATTGCTTCCATGGCTGGGAACCATCTGAGAGTGCCTTGCGCTTTACGGAGGTTATTCTCTCGGGCATGGAAACATATGTTCCTTTCTCATATCCTTTGACTAGTGCAAGAAAGCCTTGATGTAATCACGCTTGTTCTAATGCTGTCCACAACAAGGAGAGGGCCTATAAAAGGTACCGAAGCCAGCCCCACCTGAATCACATCTCTTTTATGTTTCTGCCCAGAATCGTCCTAAGTCTGTTCTTCGTTCTGCTAATAATAATTTCATCCGTACTACAGTAAATGCTCTCAACTCTCCAACTTGAATTCTTCCCACTTCTTCTGGCACCTTGCCAAAAATCTTTCTGACAACTTTACCTCATCATCTTTCCCTCCTCTTTCCTACTCTGATGGTTCTGTAGCTATTTCTTCTACTGATAAAGCACATCTCTTCACTCAGACTTTCTCTTCCAATTCCACCTTTGATAATTCCAGTGCTGTTCCTCCATCACTTCCCCCTTCTGACTTCCTCATGGCTGACATTAAAATTTCATCAGCTGATGTGTCCCCTGCCATCACTGGCCTCAATACTAACGAGGCATATGGGCCTGATGGAGTCCCTCCTGTTGTCCTTAAGAACTGTGCTTCTGTGCTTACACCCTGCCTAGGTAAACTCTTTCACCTATGAGGTGTCTGCGGAGTATGTGTGGAGTGACGAGTATGGATTGAGTAAGAAATGATGAAGTGCGAAAGAGAACTGGAGTTGTTCGGGAGATGGCTGATCAAGTTGAGCAGAGGGTGCTGCGATGGTTTGGGCATATGGAGAGAATGGATAATGAGTGATTGGTGAAAAAGATAACTAGATCTGATGTGAGAGGTGTAAGACTGTGAGGGAGACCACTAAAAGGATGGATGGACTGCGTGAAGAGAGCATTGGATGCGGGAAGGATATCTGTTGAGCACAGTGCGTGACAGAAATAAATGGAGAGAAATTGTGAATGAATAAATGATGACACAGCCCTGAGGGGATATTCTCCCGGATTTGGTCTGATCAGCTAATCAGGTCAGGTGTGGGTAAGGGGATGGGTTTATTACGAAGTGGCAGGGGTAAACCAGCTCTGCTGTTGGGCCCTGCTTCGGATGTAACTGATTGACTGCGCAGTTGACCCTTGTGCGGTGTGGTGCAGAGATTATCTGTCCCTTCTCCCCTTTGGGGCTAAGACGCGAATGAATGTGTGTGAGTCGATGAGTAATTGAGGAGTGTGTCGTCCTGTCTCGGCTACCTCCCTTTCCTTGGGGGAAGCAACCTTGGTATATAGATAGATAGACCTTTCCTTCTTGCTGGAAGTTTGCTTTCATTCAGCCAATCCCAAAGAATGGTGACTACTCCCAACTTTCTATCGCACAACTACTTTAACATCCTGTGTCTCAAAAGTTTTCAAGTCTATTCTTAACAGAAAATTTTTAAAGCATCTTTCCTATCACAACCTTCTTTCTGATCGTCAGTATTGGTTCCGTCAGGGACACTCCACTGGCGACCTTCTCACATGCCTTTTAGACTCCTGTTCATCCTCCTTTCGGGACTTTGGCGAAAGCTTTGCCATTGTGCTTGACAACTCAAAGGCTTTCGATCGAGTCCGGCATAAATCTTTAATTTCCAAACTGCCCTCTTATGGTTTTTATCATTCTAGCTTTGCCTTCATCAATGGCATCCTTTCTGGTCGTTCTTTAGCCGCTATTGTAGACGGCCATCGTTCTTCTTCTAGATCTATCAATAGTGATGTTCCTCAGGGCTCTGTCCTATCACCAACTCTCTTCCTTTTATTCATCAATGCCCTTCTAAGCTGTACATCTAACCTTATCCACTCATACGCTGATGATTCCACCCTTCACCTTTCCATTCCATTCCCGCAATGTTCATCTCAGCAGTTACTCCAACAAACAAGGGATGAGGCTCTGGCACACCTAATATCTGACTTGGCTCGTATCTCTGACTGGGGCAAAAATTATCTTGTTTTTATATAATCAAAGACTCAGTTTTTACACCTATCAACCCCGTCAAAATCTTCCACAGGAGTACCCACTAATGTTTAATAATATCCAGCTCAATCCTGCATCATCCTTGAACATACTTGGAGTGTCATTCACTCGGGACTTATCTTGGAAAGATCATATTGCATCTCTTGTAAAATCTGCTTCCAAGGGATTAGGTGTGCTAAGCCTACTCCTTACCTTCTTTATCCCTGCACAGTTGTTGACTTTCTACATGGGTTTTATTCTCCCCTCTGTAGAGTACAACTCTCATGTGTGAGGAGGCTCCCCACATAGAGCTCTTCTCAATAGGGTGGAGTAAAAGGCTTTTCGTCTCATTAACCCTCCCCCCCTTTTTTTTTTTAATTAACAGAACAGAGGAAGGAAAAACAAATGAATAAAAAAAAAAATCCATGCATCAGATTACTGGTGTCCTCTGTTCATAAAATATCTGTAACAGTTAGACTTGAACAGCAATACGTTGAAGTTTGGAGGGAACAACTCTAGGGACGCGAGTTCCAGAGAGATACAGTTCGGGGAATGAAAGAATTCTGATAGGCAGAAGTTCTGCAGTATGGATGAGTGACATTCCAGTCATGAACGCTGCCAGCTGCCCGTGTAGCACGAGGGAAGGCATGGAAAGGTGACACCATGGACGCAACTTCGTCTGAACATTTGTTGTAGAAATATCTGTAAAATAAAGCAAGGGAGGCAACATTCCTTCTTACTTGTAGGGGAGGTAGTTTATTAGTAATAGCAAGGTTATTAATAATTCTAACAGCTTTGTTCTGAATCTTGTCTACTTGTTTTAATGCAACCTCTCCACATCCGCTCCACAAGGGTGAGCAGTATTCAAGCTGAGAGCGCACATGACTCTTATAAATTATAGCTAACTGCTCATCAGTGAAGAAGTTACGGACTCTGTACAATAATCCAAGTTTCTTTGAGGCAGTTTTAGCAAGTGATCCAACATGAGAGGTCCAGCTGAGGACATTGTTAAGCGAGATGCCGAGAATGTCAGTACTTTTGGAAATGGGGATATTTGTAGCATTGAAGGTAATATACGATTCTGGCAATACCTGTCAATTAGTAAATTGTATATATTTAGTTTTACTAGCATTAAATGAGACAAGGTTGTTTTGTCCCCATTCACTGATCATGGATAAGTCTTGATTTAAAGAGATGGCTGTACTGAGGTGAGAGTTAGAGATATTGGACTTTGTAAATGGATGTCTGAGTGTAAATGAACTATGAAGTGTTGAGTCGTCTGCATATGAATGGATGGGATTGTGAGTGACAGATAAAAGATCCTTAATATGTATGAGGAACAGGGTTGGTACCAGAACTGATCCCTGCGGCACGCCGGTGTTAACTGAGTGGAAAGTGGAATATACATCATCTACTTTTACTCTTATTTTTCTATTGCTGAGATATGAGGAAATCAAAGGAACAAAAGAGTTCAGTCCATAGCAAGGGAGTTTGGACAACAGGGAACGGTGCCAGACTCTGTCAAAAGCTTTAGAAATATCCAGGGCTACTGCATGAGTTTCACCATGTAGGTCAACTGATTGATGGACGGTAAGAGTCAGGAGATTGAGTATGTCAATGGTGGATCTTTCTTGGCGAAAACCATATTGTCTATCACTAATTAAGTTGTTGGATTCAAGATGTTTAACTATGTGCTTATTAATTACAGTTTCAAAAACTTTACCAAGAGAAGATGTGACAGCTATTGGTCTGTAATCAGAGGGGTCAGAGGAACTTTCTTTCTTTGGAATTGGGTGGATATTGACTTCTTTCCATGAATTAGGGAATGAAGAAGTACGTATGCATGGTCTGAATAATTTTGCAAGAACAGAGGCAAGTTCTGGGGAACACTTTTTCAAAACAATTGGTGGAATTCCATCTGGGCCTAGAGCTTTGTTGGTAAGTAAATTGTCTAGGATGGATTTCACGTACCTTGTTTGTATTTTAAGTGGAACAATGTCGGGAGAGTCAAGTTCTAGTGCTGGGACATTCTGGCTGGCTTCCTCTAAGGTAGAATTTCTGGTAAATGTACTGGCAAAGATATCTACTTTCCCACGCGGGTCATTTGTAATGTTGCCATCTGGAGATTTTAGTGGGGGAGTGGATGATGACTTGTTAAAGTTATTATTAAAAGAATTGAGAGTTGACGAGAATATTCTATTGTCATTAGGGTTCTTAAGTAGTTTTGATGCTTGGTTTTGAAGAAAGTTTGATTTAGCAAGAATTATTACAGCTTTTGCATGGTTTCTAGCAATTTTGAATTGAGAGAGTGATTCAGATGTTTTTTATTTCAGGTAATAGTTATATGCTAATGACTTTTGGGCTGTTGCTCTGGCACAGATGCTATCAAACCATTTTGGAGAGTTTGATCTTTTAGTGAACTGTTGACTTGGTATGAATAAATCCATACCAGCTAGTATTAAATCGCAAATGTGGGACTGGGTAGAACTGACATCACTAGAGAAGAAAGACGGCCATGGAATGTCAGCAAGATAATTTCTAAATTTATCCCAGTTTGCCCTATCAAAGTGCCATCGGGTCACCCTGACAAGTTCAGAATTGGGAGTTTTGGGGGGGCTAACTAATGAAGCTTTGATGAGATTGTGGTCAGAGGATCCAAGTGGAGACAATACCTCTATCCTGTACTGATCTGGAATATTTGTCAGGAACAGATACAAAAGATGGGCATTATGGTCAGGATTTACTGGTATTCTGGTTGGTTGCTTTACCAGTTGTGTGAGATTAAACGATTCTGCAAACAGCTCGCACTCTAGACCAGCATCGTCAGTCCTGGCAGAGTGCAATAACCATTCAACATTATATATATTAAAATCACCCAAGATGGTAATTTCGGTGTTAAGGGAGAGATTAAGGTTACTCAGCTGTGTGGAAATGGAATCAAATACACTGGGTTCAGAAGAAGCATTGGGGGAGCGATAAACTACACAGATATATTTGGTGATACTTTGACAGTTTACTTTATACAGTGAGTAATCAAACTGCGTGAAGTGAAGTTTAAAATAGTGTCAACTGCATATTGGGATTTGATATAACTTCCTTCATCCTCTGTCTCTTCGCCGCACTGTTGCATCATTATCTCTTTTCTATCACAACTTCAATGGTCACTGCTCCTCTGAACTGTCTGCTTGCATCCCTCCACCTCTACGACGGGCACGTAGCACCCGTCTATGAACAAACTCTCATCCCTTTTCTGTCCAACTCTCTAATGCAAGAGTTAACCGTTACTCCCAGCCCATCATGTATGCAACAGATCAGCTCTGGAACTGTTTCCCTCTGTCTGTATTCCTTACTTCCTACTATCTCCAGTCTTTCCAACGCAGTGTGTCCAGGTATCTCGAAATGAAGGTAGCTTGAATTTGACTTTTTTGTATTTTTTTTTTCTGTCTTGGAAGGAACGATTTGTGAGCTCTTAACCTTTGGTTCCTTTTTTCATGCATAAAAAAAAGGCTAAGTATTGTTTTATGATTTGAGACACTAATGTTACATGCTTGATAAGCGATGAAAGCTTTCCTACAAACAGTGACGTACTCCTATGTACAGGAAAATGTGGGATGCATTTGCTTGTAACAATGATGATGATGGTGATTGCGTACTACTACAACTACTACCGCCACCACCACCACCACTACCACTACTGCTACTACTACTACTACTATTACTACGTATAACACTGAGCAAAGATGTTTCATAAAAAAGTATAAATAATCATACTTTCTCCCTAGAGCTGGAACGAGAGGGCTGTCCTTGAGCCTGTATCTACTTCGTCCTAAGCTAAACAAACACCTGCCTTTGATTTAAACGTTTATGTCAGATGACACGGAAATACAAATTCCTGAATCATTTGTGCTTAGTTACAGGAAACAAGGGTAACTGCATGTTTGTGAGCACCAAATATAGGGAGATAATAACTTTTTTGTATTTTCATGAACTCCATAATGATTTCAAAAATACAAATAATACTGACGTGTTGAGAGAATCATGAAAATAACAACTGCTACTGCAGAGAATAGTTGATGAGGATGCTAAATCTATCCTAGAAAGAGATTAACTTATTGGTTGACTTGTATCTTTCACAGCAATTAATTAGAAGTAAACTGCGTCAACCAGAATAAAGGAACCGGATGCAACAATAGAGGTGGGTGGTAGTAAATTCTTTTTGCCTTGTAAAACAGTGCAATCCCTACTAAAATACTGAATGGAAAATCACACAGAAGTAATTATGTTTTGTGCAGAAAGAGGGAGAGAGAGAGAGAGAGAGAGATTGTGTGTGTGTGTGTGTGTGTGTGTGTGTGTGTGTGTGTGTATACTGGTCTCGCCAACAGACCTGGCTCCGTTCTGGTACGCATCTAAAGTTATCAGGTCTGACTTGGTTTGGAGCAACACTGGCGTTAGGGTGTTCAGCTCGTCCATTTCAGTACGCAGGGGTCGGTTTTCCTCCTGTAGATTTCATCCAGCTGGGCTCCTCCCTTAGCAGTCTGAGAGAGAGAGAGAGAGAGAGAGAGAGAGAGAGAGAGAGAGAGAGAGAGAGAGAGGCAGAAATTACGACAAAATTTACCAACCAATTAACCACTACTCATTATAAGCAGTTACGATCCCGACATTTATTGATCCAAGTAACTACCAGTATTTGTATATTTATGATAGTTCCCTTCTTAATCAATAATGACAAAACAGTGTACCACATACTGTCACTCTAAATGCCTCCTCCTCAGCAGTTCCTTTAATTAAGTGAACACTGATGGGGCTGTGGGTAAGGTCTTCGAGTGACTGGTATGGTTCTGGGTTGGTTCTGACGGCCAGTAGTGACATGAGGTTGGTTGAGTAGCTCCGCGTCAGCACCAATGTCATCAGCATTCACACCCCCACCACCATGCGCTTCCATCACCACCAGCCTTCAGACTGTGTGGCTTTTACCTGAACTCTTACCTGAACAGCTTATAACACAAATTCTTGTTCACAGTAAATCATGTATAATCCTGCAACTTATCTTAAGAGGTGACCTTACTGAAGTTTTCAAAATCATGTAGGGCTATGAAAACTTAGACAATATTTTGAAATAGACCAGTTGAGTCAAACCAAAAGTAATGGCTACAAAATTATGGGAAAGTTTTTCCAATCCCATGAAGCAAAATACTTCTTCAACAGATTACCCTCGGATACCATTAACATTATCTCAGTTAAGACATTTACAAACAAAATAGACAAGTACTTGCACTCAGCTGACTATTTTCTGTCCGGATAACTTACTTTCACCAGCTACGTGTAAGTTCATTCCCCTCCTGTCTCCAAGACACTCCGTAAACTAACGTACCCGTACATAGCATCAGGTCATGCCATTATATATATTTCAATTTATTTAATCCAAATAAAGTAATATAAGCACAGACTACGATCTGCACAGACAGCCCTGAGTTAATGGTCACTATTCTTACTTTCGACCTGTGATGGGCTGTGGATCACTGAGGGTCCCTGTTAAGTGACTACCATCAGGATTTTTTTAATGTACTAGGGGTCATTGCCTCAGGAGGTAACTTGTGAACTTGTCCTGCATGACAGAGTTCCTTGTCTCAGTGGAGTGAATGGAGCTGGGGCCTTATTGACTGCTGCCTACTTTAAAAGCTTGAGGCAAGGCTGCCACACCACCCCTGATCATCCACACTGTGCACGGTGCAATTTCCACGCTATGTCTGCAGACGCCCTGTTAACTCAACGTACCCGTAGATAATGCCATGCCATAGTTATTTATTTGATTACTTTGTCTTTCAGGTTATACAAACTGGTAGCTTATAGATAAAGTATTGGAGAATGTAACTTTTCCTTTTCAGTCTTCCCTATGAAATTTCCATACCAGTTTTTCCATGTTGCATGGTGGTCCTTTGCACTGTTTCCTGGAGGGTTTGCAGGGGGGAGGGATAGTCTTCTTGTTTTACTATCCTCATCCTTCGGCATGTAGAGTTAGAACTTGTAATAATAGTCTGCTCTGCAACAAGCAACCTCGAAAGGACCCTAAGGCTTGTTGCTGTCTGCGTGCCTTTGTATTCCTCTTCTCCCCTCTATTTCTCCCTCCTCCTCCTCCCCCTCCTCCTCCTTCTCTTCTTCTTCTTCTTCTTTTTCTTCCTCGTCGTCGTCGTCGTCCTCCTCCTCCTCCTCCTTCTCCTCCTCCTCCTCCTCCTCCTCCTCCTCCTCCTTTAATCGTCGTCGTCGTCATTGTCGTTGACATCGTCCTCCTCCTCCTTCTTCCTGCTCCTACTATAGTTGTTTTTCCTCCTCCTCCTCCTTCTAATCATCATTACCATCATCAGCATCATCCCACTCATCGTTTTTTTTTTCTTGTCCTTCTCCTCTTCCTCGTCCTCCTCATCCTTCCTCGTTGGCAGCCTCCTCTTTCTCATTCTCCTTGTTCCTCAGTTCCAGGATCTTCCTTTCTCTCGTAATGCCACTCTAGGAAGAGGTATTGGTCATTCTTGCTTTTAGTATTTGCTTAGAACTGTAAGTTAAACCTGCAGCCAAAACCAACAAATTTCTTCCCAACAGTTGTTGGAAGATGTTGGGGATATGAATTTAAGGTAAAGAATAAGATCTATAAGAGTTTAAAAGAAGCAGGTTGGATTTTGACTCTATTTTTCTTGGAGGGTGAATGTTTACCCCTTAAAGGTGATGATTCTGTGTATCGTTTTATCTCTGATATGCAAAAATTATGTTACTACTGTTAATCAATCATATATACAAACTAAAGTTATTTAATTTTTGTTATGATAAGTATTGGCTGGAACATGGGCCACATAATATTTTGTAAGCAGTCCTACAGTGCACATTAACCCTGATGGTGCCATGCACCAAGCTTAGAATATGTGGAGGAGGTTGGCACTGAGAAAGGAGGAGGAGAAGGAAGCTAACAGTGGGGAAGGAAGAGGTGGGTACACTAGTAAACTCTATGGGAAGTCCTCTCCACTTTCCTTTTTTTCTCTTTCCACAAACACCGTGTATGTGAAATATTTTCATGTGTGAAACACAAAACCGCACATATCTCGAAAACGGTGGATGTTAGAGCAAAACAGAGTTTCGGCGACGCCTGCTTGTTCAACAACCCTATTTTCTACTGCTGTATCCCGTGAGGTTGCTCTCATCACGATATCCTCACAGAGAAATGGGTGAAAATTGGTCACTTTCTTAAATCTGGCATTATAGAGGAAATCAAAGGATGTATTTAGTCCAAAGTGAAACTGGTAATAGATCTGCGTTTTATCTAAAACTGGTATCCAAGACTTTTTCTATAAATGCTGGGGTTCGATAGGTATAATAGGGATAAAGTAGCTGAAAATAAAGTCTGCGAATGTTTCACACCTCTGTTCATTTTTTCCCATGTGACCTCGTTTCTTCATGGATTTTAACATGAAAACCGAAGAAGTAAATCTTGTGAAGGTGGCATACCTTTATTAGGGAAACAGGTAAATAGGTCTATTTGGAATAAAAAGGCATTTTAGAAAAAAACAAAGGAGAAATTTGTCCCTGGCTGAAACCAGGGTCTTATTTACCATGTACAAATTGGGAGTAGGATAGGTAAAACAGGGTTGGCAAACAACTGCTTGCAAACAACACGGGTGTCTCTCGCCTCTTTCTGTAAAGTATCCTCTGTTATTCATTACTACACACACACAGTAACTGGCACTCACTCACTCTGCAATGAAGGAGGAAGTTGGTGCTGGAGAAGGAAGAGGCTGACGCTGGAGGAAGCAGGGGCTGGCACTGGAGGAAAGGAGTTGGCACTGTAGGAAGAGTCTGGCACTGAAGAAGGAAGAGGTTGGCACTCGAGGAGAAACAGGAGGAGGAGGAGGCAGGAAGTCATGTGAACTCTAGAGCCTGCCGTCTCCTTTCATTGCACTCCTCGGTCCACCAATGTCTTGCGAGTGAGGCGAGTTGTTTTCAGGCCAAATCAGGCTTGAAAAACACAAAACTGCAAATATCTCGAAAACGGTGCATTTTAGAGAAAAACTGAGCGACAGCGAAGCCTGTTAAATTTTTACTGCTCTAATCTGTGAACTTCGTCCCATCATGGTACCTTCACAGGGAAATAGGTACATATGAGTATTTTTTTTATAATCTGGCATTTTAGAGGAAACCAAAGGAGATAATTAGCCCCAAATGAAACTGGTAATAGATCTGGGTTTCGTCTAAAAATGATATCCAAGATTTTTCAAGTAACTGCTAGGGTACGTTAGGTATAATAGGGAGAAAATAGCTGAGAAATAAAGTCTATGGGTACTTCGCTCCTTTTTTTCAGACATAACATATGGAAAGAGGTGTAAAACCCATAGACTATATTTCTTAGCTAGTTTCCCCCTATTATACCTATCGAACCGAAGCATTTTCAACATAAATCTTGGATATCATTTTTAGAAAAACCCAGGCCTATTACCTATTTCACTTTGGGCCAAATATCTCCTTTGGTTTCCTCTGAAATGCCAGATTTAAGAAAGTGACCCATTTTTACCCATTTCCCTGTGAAGGTATGGTGATAGAGACCCAGCTCACGGAATAGAGCAGTAAAAAATAGGGTGTATAGTAGAACTGTCGCCGTCTCTCAGTTTGCTCTAAAATTCACTGTTCTCAAGATATTTGCAGTTTTGTGTTTTTAAGCCTGGTCTGGGGTGAGAAACACCTCAGATGCAAGACATTCGCAGATAGATGAGAGTGGAAAAAGGAGAGGATAAGCAGTAGAGTTGACATGCTCCTTTATGTCCACACACACACACACACACACACACACACACTCATACGCACATAAATATACGCACATAAAAACACGTACTGTACGCATGGTATACGAATGTGCCTATTTCCGGCTTTACATCATGAATGACCGCTTCACTTGTTTATGCATGTGTCTGTATGTACTGTATAAGTGTGTGTGTGTGTGTGTGTGTGTGTGTGTGTGTGTGTGTGTGTGTGTGTGTGTGAATAAGTGTGCAGGGTGATAGGGGAAGTTGTTGCTGTGATTAGTTGAGGTAAGGTGATTGGTGGGGTTGGTGTGGGTTAATTCAGTGATTGGTTGGGTTGGTGTAAGTCATTTCTGTGTGTTTGGTGTGGCTGGTTCGGTGATTGATGGGGTTGGTGTGGTTAGTCCGATGATTGGTGGGGCTACAGTGATCGGTGGGGTTGATATGGTGATTGATGGGGTCGGTGGGGTTTGTTCGATGGTTGTTGGGGCTGGTGTGGTTTTAGTCAGTGGCTAGTGGAGTTGGATTAATTCGATGATTGGTGAGTTTTTTTTTGTGTGTGTGCGTGGTTTGTGGGGATGGTGTGGGTTGGTTTGATGTCTGGTAGGAATGGTGTAGGTTGGTACATTGGTAGGTGAGGTTATTGTGGGTTGGTTAGGTGGGCGGTGGGGTTTTTGTGGGTTCTCTCTCTGGTTCGTGGAGTTTATGAGGCTGGTGTGGGTTTGTTCGGTGATTCGTGGGGTTGGTGTGGATTGGTATGGTGGTTGTTAGGTTGGTGTGGATTGCTTCAGTAGTTAGTGGGATTGGTGTGGGTTGGTACGTTTTTTTTTTTTTTTAATGCGAGGAAGAAGGAACCAAAGGCCATGAGCCCGCAGTAACAGTTCCCTCCAAGAGAAAAACAAAATACAATAGAGAGCCAAATTCAAGATCCGATCATTTTGAGATGCCTGAACACACTGCGTTTGAAAGACTGGAGATCATAGGCAGCAGGAAATACAGACAGAGGGAGACAGTTCCAGAGCTGACCTGTTGCATCAATGAAAGACTGGGAGTAACGGTTAACTCTTGCATTAGAGAGTTGGACAAAAAAGGGATGAGAGTTTGCTGCCAGATGGGTGCTACGCGCCCGTCGTAGAGGTCGAGGAATGCAAGCAGACAGTTCAGAGAAGCAGTGACCATTAAAGTAGCGATAGAAAAGAGATAAAGATGCAACAGTGCGGCGAAGACACAGAGGTTGAAGGGAGTCAGTAAGAGGAGGAGAGCTAATGAGACGAAAAGCCTTTGACTCCACCCTATTGAGAAGAGCTGTATGTGGAGAGCCTCCCCACACATGAGAGTTGTACTCCACACAGGGGTGGATAAAACCCCTGCATAGAGACAACAACTGTGCAGGGGTAAAGAAAGAGCAGAGTCGGATTAGCACACCCAATCTCCTGGAAGCAGATTTTACAAGAGAGGTAATATGCTCTTTCCAAGATAAGCCCCGAGTAAATGAAACCCCAAGCATGTTTAAGGATGATGCAGGATTAAGCTGAATATTATTAAACATTAGTGGGTATACCTGTGGAAGATTTTGTCGGGTTGATAGGTGTAAGAACTGGGTCTTAGATGCATTAAAAACAACCATATTATTTTTACCCCAGTCAGAGATACGAGCCAAGTCAGACATTAGGTGTGCCATAGCCTCATCCCTTGTTTGTTGAAGTAACTGTTGAGATGGGCGTTGCGGGAACCGAATGGAAAGATGAAGGGTGGAGTCATCAGCGTATGAGTGGATAGGGTTAGATGTACAGCTTAGAAGATCACCGATGAATAAAAGGAAGAGAGTTGGTGATAGGACAGAGCCCTGAGGAACACCACTGTTGATAGATCTAGGAGAAGAACGATGGCCGTCTACAACAGCGGCTATAGAACGACCAGAAAGGAAGCTAGCGATGAAGGCACAGATAGAAACCGTAGGAGGGCAGTTTGGAAATTAAAGATTTATGCCAGACTCGATCGAAAGCCTTTGAGATGTCAAGTGCAATGGCAAAGCTTTCGCCAAAGTCCCGAAAGGAGGATGACCAGGAGTCTGAAAGGTAGGTGAGAAAATCACCAGTGGAGCGTCCCTGACAGAACCCATACTGATGATCGGAAAGTAGGTTGTGATAGGAAAGATGCCTTAAAATTTTTCTATTGAGAATTGACTCGAAAACTTTTGAAATACAGAACGTTAAAGCAATTGGACGATAGTTGGAGGGTTGGGAGTGGTCCCTTCTTTGGGACTGGCTGAATGAGAGCAAACTTCCAGCAAGAAGGAAAGGTACAAGTTGACTGACAAAGGCGAAAGAGTTTGCATAGGCAGGGTGTAAGCACAAAAGCACAGTTCTTGAGAGCAACAGGAGGGACCCCATCAGGCCCATATGCCTTGTTAGTATTGAGGCCAGTGATGGCAGAAAATACATCAACTGAAGAAATTTTAATGTCAGCCATGAGGAAGTCAGAGGGGGGAAGTGATGGAGGAACAGCACCGGAATCGTCTAAGGTGGAATTGGAGGAGAAAGTTGTGCGAAGAGATCTGCTTTATCAGTAGAAGAAATAGCTACAGAACCATCAGAGTAGAAAAGAGGAGGGAAGGATGATGAGGTAAAGTTGTTAGAAAGATTTTTGGCAAGGTGCCAGAAGGAGCGGGAAGAATTCGAGTCGGAGAGTTGAGAGCATTTAGTATGGATGAAATTAATTTTAGTAGAGCGAAGAACAGACTTAGCACGATTCCGGGCAGAAACGTAAAGATGATGTGATTCAGGGGTGGGTTGGCTCCGGTACCTTTTGTAGGCCCTCTCCTTGTTGCGGACAGCATAGAACAAGCGTGATTAAACCAAGGCTTTCTTGCGTTAGTCAAAGGATATGAGAAAGGAATATATGCTTCCATGCCCAAGAGAATAACCTCCATAATGCGCAAGGCACACTCAGATGGCTCCAGGCCATGGAAGCAATAATTATTCCAGGGGAAATCAAAGAAGTACTGCCTGAGGGCCCCTCAGTCCGCAGCTCCAAAATGTCACAGACGACGTTTCCCTGGAGGGTCCACAGGCCATACTTGAGTGATAGGACAGGTTAAGCTAATAAGGTTGTGATCGGAGGAGCCCAACGTAGAGAAAAGATTAACAGAGTAAGCAGAAGGATTAGTTGTGAGGAAGAGGTCAAGTATGTTGGAGCTCTCTCCAAGGCGGTCAGGGATACGGGTAGGGTGCTGTACAAGCTGCTCTAGGTCATTAAGGATAGAAAAGATGTAGGCTTGTTCACCAGGTGGATCCGTGAAAGGAGAGGAGAGCCAAAGGTGGTGGTGAACATTGAAATCTCCAAGAATGGAGATTTCAGAGAAAGGAGAAATGGATAGAATGTGTTCCATCATAGAAGTAAGATAGTCCAAGAATTTTTGATAGTCAGTAGAATTAGGGGATAAGTAAACAGCACAGATAAATTTAGTCAGAGAATGACAGGAAAGCCGAAGCCAGAGTGTAGAGAATTCAGAAGAATCGAGTTCAGGAACACGAGAGCAAGATAAGTCGTTGCGTATATATACACAACAGCCACCTTTGGCTTTGAAATGAGTATAGAGAAAGTAGGAGGATACAGAAAATGGTTTGCTGTCAGTTGCCTCAGACAGCTGAGTCTCCATTAGGAAAAGAAGGTGAGGTTTAGAGGAGAAGAGGTGGTGCTCAACAGAGCGAAAGTTAGAGGAAAGGCCGCGAATGTTGCAGAAATGAAGAGGAAGAGAGTCAGACAGTGGTTCCAGGCACCTTGAGTCGTCACCGGGAGAGTGGCGGATGGTGTTGGCATTTATGATCCCCCCCCCCCTGGGGACTCCGAGGCTTGATGAATAAACGCCATTTTTGTTGAATTTTGAATAGGAAGTGTAGTGTGTACTGTGCATGTAGTTTGGTGCAGATAGTTAGAGAAATTTGTACTGCAGAGAATGCTGGCCTACTCTCTGTGTACCTGAGACACTGAAAAAGTTCAGCAAAGGGGGATGGTCAGGAACTAGTCCTGAGGGATGATGAAACGGGAGCTCCAGCACTCCCTGTCATCAGCTTTCCATCCACCTCGGAAGTACTGCCCTGCTCGACTGGTGCTACAGTCTACTGGTGGGTGTCACGGGGTTTTTAAGATTATACAATATTAAAGAATGATTTTCAATAATACTGGGAGCAGGACAATGAACTGTCTTGCTAAAAATCAAGCAGTGATTACTTTATGATGGCTTGCTTCACTGATTCTCTAAAGATGAGAGTTTATAAACTTTCTCAACAGTACACAGCAGAGACTAATTCCTCACAATTGCTGTTTGTTAGTACTGTTAGCCTCTGGAGAAAGTGACTTCACCCCTGACAATCAATAACTGATGCTATTAATGATAACAAATTCTTGCTGATGCATTAACTCCTGGTTGCACAACGGATTTTAGTTAATACAAAAAGACTGGCCTAAGTACCAGTTATGAATAGCAAAGCATTAATGCAAGCTAGGAGCTTCAACTAGAATAAGCTTGATATGGAAAATAAAACATGAGTTTACATTACATTAAGCTCGAGAAAAAGAACGTTAAATTTATTGAATACAAAGATAAATATACGTTACATTTCAAAATGAATTCAAACTAATGAGATCACACTCACTTGCTCACTCAAAAGCTAACTCTTAAACCTAGGAAAATACGAAAGGAAAATACTGGTCAGAAAAGTTGACACAGCGGATGACTGGGAGTCGTTACTGGAAGGACACTGCACTCACTAAGTCTCTCGCCGATTCACCGTCTAGGTGGAAATTCAGGAACTGGACAACGGCGGCACTGATACACTCTGGGCCCAACCTGCTTTCATGGCATACAAACCTTGACTGACTTCAAATCGTGGGAAAGAGGCAAGTGTTGTGGCCGCATTGCTAACGGCTAGAATGAGCGAAACACGCCCATATTAAATCGCACAGCGGAAGTGCTAATGTCTTGCACAAAGACGATCATATATGACACATTGAAAAATTGCCTGAAAAACACTCCCGACTGGGTGAATACATAACGGTTAAACTGAACGACAAACACTGGGATTCCACTAGAGTTCGCAGTTTCCCACTAAATGATGTCATGAGCCGACTCGTGACATTACGCCCCATGAAAATTAAAAATTTTTTTTCTTCAGAAAATTTTTTTTCAATATACATACATACAAATCCTAACTCAGTCACACAAGATTCACACTGTGGTGTGTGTGTGCTATCCTGCTACAGGAGAAAGTCACAGTCGCCAGTGAGCGAGAAAACCTCGTATTTACGTTAATAGAAGCAAGCTTGAGGGAAAAACTCCGTGACGACGGTGAAAAATCCTGTACTCAGGTCAAACTGAGGAAAAGTTCGCTACATTTACATTAACAACTAATTGTTACGTAGCGTAATGTATGCAATACATGGTGTAGGTGTGACATTTGTGGTGTGATTGTACCTACATGTAAAATCATGTAATACAAATTTATAGTAAATAATGACGACGAGGCAGAAGAGAAGGGGCAGCAGCATGCGACAGGGATGACCAGCTAATCTGCATAGCAATGCTCCACCCACCAGCTGCACCTGCGAAAGGAATCAAGGTGGAACACCAAAAGTGTCATTTCTCTCTTTGCCTAGTAATCAGTACTTATGTCATTATTAACCAATAAACGCAATTCCTGAATTCACAAATTACTTAGATCCCTTATAGTTTACTGGTTAACCCCTTAAACGCAGATCATCGCATTTGCGATGCTCGCCAAAAAGGACATAACGGCGGAGCGATTCGAGTTATTTTTTAATAAATGCGGGCAAGGATGTTCCAGCTGGTATTGTCTATCAGTACCACCACCCTTTAGCTACAATTAGCATACTTTACCTTTGTACTACTGACCTCCGTTGTTGCCAAGTATCGCATTTTTCCCCCCTCCCCCCCCACCACGGCCCGGTCAGCCTGGCTGTGATACATGGCAGCGCTCTGACTGCTCAGAACTGTAAATCTGCTCTCTCCTCTCACAAGCAGTTTATGCTAATAGGAAACGCTTGTTTCCCCAGTTGTAACACTAGCTTTTTTTCGCACGATTTGCCCCTGTTTAGCATCAGTTTACCGCAGGCTTTCAAAGTGACATTATGGCGAGTTCTAGCTCTTCCGAGTCAGTGCGAGCGGCTGACAGGAACGAGAATAAAGTGACGGGCGTAAGACAGAATAAAAAGCGCGCCGCGGTGATCTTTTGGGAAGTAATATGATTGAAAATAATGTAGTATACATGTTTTTAGCTGTGAAAATGGAAATGTTCGTTGAGTGATGGGAAGACCGCCGCCGCGCTGCATGTCGGCCGTAGCCGTACGCTCCGTTGACTTTAGCCTTATTTTCAGTGCTTATTGTACAAACACGGATTCCAAACTACCTGTACATTGTAGTATAAAGTTTATTGTGACAGAATGAGGCTGTGGTAGACAGGAAACCGGGTTGCTGGAGGTGTGAAAGTGAAGATTTGGTTACCCAACTTTGCAAGTCTCCACAAGTCCTTGGTAGTCCATGAAGGCTCAACACCTGTCTCTGGAGAAAGCTGAATGTAAGTACTATCTGCCATACCAAGTATAATGTTCTAGGGTTAATCTCTGATTTTTGGCTAATATTTTCCTACAGGTACTCAGACCGCGATACAACCCCGCCACTCGGGGGCGGGTCGACTGTTCATGGCCGCGCATTAGGGGTTAACGCTTATTAACTAGGAAATGTGCCAGTTCTTGAATTGCTCAAATCTCTTAGAACGGGCAGTTTACTAGTTAAGCTAACATTATTAACCAGGAAACGTGCCAGTTCTTGAATCGCTCAAATCTCTTAGAACGGGCAGTTTACTGGTTAACCTAACTCTACACTTACAACTAATAACAGGAAGCTGAGAATCACTACGCAATCTCGGGCAGGTCACATTTTAACACCTACCGTGGGTGTGAACACTCGTGTAGATATTGTGCATTCTCCGGGAATCCTCTGAGAGGCCCACAGCTCGAGACGTTCCACAAGGTAATTCATACACAGCCTCGGACTGTCTCTGCACGGTTCTCAAACTTCCCCCTTAACCTATAGTATACATGTATATACAGGCCCTGGACATACCGTGTCCTGTAGGGGCAACGGGCGAGATGTCAAGTCTTACTGGTACACTTTTAACTAGGAACCAGGCTAGTCCTTGGATTACTCAAATCTCTGAGGACACCCATCTTACAGAACCCAGCATACAACAGTTGCCCGTGTTAGTCAGGAGTTAGCAGGCGAGACATCAGGTCTGCACCTACGTTATCACTTCCCTTGATGTATCTCACAACAAGGTTAAACAGCTGTAAATACAGTGTCCAGCGTGTCAGTCTTGCATTAACTGTCTTTGTCGTGCTGACACTAGTGAGTGGCATATGATCACTTTCCAGAGTGAATGGTGCCCCGTATAAATAATAATAATATTTTTTAACACCATCAACCACGGCCAAGAGTTCCTTCTCAACAGTACAGTTATTCCTCTCGGCGGGTTTTAGCTTACAGCTGTGGTATGCCACTGGGAAGATTCCACCTTCCGATTCCTGCATCAATACGGCACCTACTCCATTTTGTGAAGCATCAGTGCGCAGTATGAAAGGTTTGTTGGAATCAGGCAACTGCAAGATAGGCTCCTTGCACATGTTCTTAAGGGCAATAAAAGATCTTTCTTGCGCTTCTCCCCATTCCCCTGAACTTGCCTCTGTCCTAGCTAAATTATTCAGACTATGCATACGTACTTCTTTATTCCCAAATTCATGGAAAGAAGCCAATATCCACCCAGTTCCGAAGAAAGGAAGTTCGTCTGACCCCTCCAATTACAGACCAATAGCTGTCACATCTTCTCTTGGTAAGGTATTTGAAACTTTAATTAATAAGCATATTGTTAAACATCTTGAATCCAACAACTTAATTAGTGATAGACAATACGGCTTTCGCCGCGAAAGATCCACCATTGACATACTCAATCTCTTAACTCATACGATCCATCAGTCAATTGATCTTTTTGGAGAAACTCATGCAGTAGCTCTTGATATCTCTAAAGCTTTCGACAGAGTATGGCACCGTTCCCTGCTGTCCAAACTCCTTGCTATGGACTAACGTCTTTTGTTCCTTTGATTTCTTCTTATCTTAGTGACAGGAAAATAAGAGTAAAAGTAGATGATGTATATTCAAATTTCCACTCAATTAACGCCGGCGTGCCGCAGGGATCAGTTCTGGCGCCAACCCTATTTCTGGTTCACATTAATGATCTCTTATCTGTCACTCACAATCCCATTCACTCATATGCAGATGACTCAACACTACATAGTTCATTCACACTCAGACATCCATTTACAAAGTCTAATATCTCTACCTCTCAACTCAGTACAGCCATCTCCATTAATCAAGATCTATCTACAATCAGTGAATGGGGACAAAACAACCTTGTCGCTTTTAATGCTAGTTTACTAATAGACAGATATTGCCAGATTCGTACATTATCTTCAGTGCTACTAATATTCCCATCTCCAAAAGTATTGAAATTCTTGGTGTCTCACTTAACAGTGCCCTCAGCTGGACCTCTCATGTCAGATCACTTGCTAAGGCCGCCTCAAAGAAACTTGGATTATTGTACAGAGTCCGTAACTTCTTCGCCGATGAGCAGTTGGCTATAATTTATAAGAGTCATGTGCGCTCTCAGCTTGAATATTGCTCACCCTTGTGGGATGGTTGTGGAGAGGTTGCATTAAGACAACTAGACAAAATTCAGAATAAAGCTGTTAGAATCATTAACAACCCTGCCATTACATATAAACTACCTCCCCTGCAAGTAAGAAGGAATGTTGCCTCCCTTGCATTATTTTACAGATATTTTTTTGGCAAATGCTCAGACGAAGTTGCGTCCATGATGCCACCTCTCCATGCCTTCCCTCGTGCTACACGGGCATCTGGTAGCGCTCATGACTGGAATGTCACTCAGCCATATTGCAGAACTTCTGCCTATCAGACTTCTTTCATTCCCCGAACTGCATCTCTCTGGAACTCGCTTCCCCAGAGTTGTTTTCCTCCAAATTTCAACCTACAAATGTTCAAGTCTAACTGTTACAGATATTTTATGAATAGAGGACACCAGTAATCTGGTGAATGGATTATTTTTTTTTTTCTTCCATTTGTTTTTCCTTCCTCCGTTCTGTTATTAAAAAAAAAAAAAAAAAAAAAAAAATCAATGGTGTTTGGAGCATATTTCCGTAGCACCTCGTACAACGGCTGGGCAATGAGAGCAAATTTGGGGATAAAACCCCTATAATACCCCACTAGGCCAAGGAATGCCCTAACCTGTTTTTTGGTCACGGGTCTCAGGGCTTCTCTAACCTTCCTGATCTTGTCACCCTGACACCTGCAGTGATTGTTGCCAACAATATGTCTGAGGAACTCCACCTCAGTGTAAGCAATTGTACATTTGCTAGGCTTCACAGTCATGTTGAAACTCTGGAGTCTACTGAAGACAATTTCCAAGAGTCTGAGGCGCTCCTCCAACGTGGCGGAATGAACGAGGACATCATCAACGAACATCTCTACTCCTACGATACCATGGAGCATTTGTCTCATGGCATGACTGACTACTGCTGGGGAATTGGTGAGTCCAAATGGGAGGACTTTATACTGATACAACCCCCCAGGAGTAGCAAAGGCAGTGAACTGACGGCTCTCGGGGTGAAGCGGAATCTGGAAGAATCCCTTCGCCAAATCGAGGTTCGTGAAATATTGTGACCCTGCCAGCTTGGAGAAGATGGCAATGTGGTCACCCATTGGCTCAGCATCCACTTTGGTGATTGCATTGAGCCTCCTGTAGTCGCCACAAATCCTGACTCCACCATCTTTCTTGGAAACTACTACCATTGGACTGCAGTAAGGAGATGAGGACTTCTCAATAATACCCGCAATCTCCATTTCAGCAATTTCGTTGTCTACTGCGCCCAGTAGTCACATGGGAATTGGATATGGCTTAACCTTTACGAGAGTATGGCTGCTCAACTCAGTCTTGTGACAATCAACCTTTGCAAGTCTAGGTTGGTCAGAGAAGACATCAGCATACTGACAGAGCAGTGACCTTATGGCATTCTGATCACCTAATGCTAAGTCAGCGTTAAGTAAAACATCTCCGACAGTCTTTTCCTGACGGGACTGAGCGGTTAAGGGCTTGTCATTATGGTCATCAGTTGGGATCACCGCGCTGCCCCGGTTTCTTCCAGTGGCTGGTCACTATCATCAGCTACTCGTAGGCCAGTCTTCTCAGGGTCTGACTCATGTTAAGCCTTCAACATGTTAATGTGGAACCTTTTGCGAAGATTCCCCATCTGAATTTTGTAGTTGAGGTCTGAAATGCGCTCTACTACATCAAATGGACCCTTCCACTACGCCAACAACTTGTTCTGGGCAGTGGGGAGTGACACCAGGCACTTATCGCCTGGACTAAACTTCTGAAGTTTTGCCTTCTTATAATAGGCTTTCTGAACTTCGCACGCCTTGATCAATTCTTCCTTAGCTAACTCGCACGTCGACTGGAGGCTGTCAGCTAGATCAAGGACGTAGGTGTAGGTGGTCTTGACTTCAGTGTCGGGTTCTTCACCGTCCCATAACTCGCGAAGGACTTGAAATGGTCCACGGACCGACCTTCCATACACCAGTTCAAAGGGTGAGAACTTCAATGAGTGCTGTGGGGCTTCTCGATAAGCAAACAGAAGAGGAGCAATGAACCACGGCCATTCTTTTGGCTGTTCGGCGGCCATGCATTTTAACATCTTCTTGAGAGTCCCATTGAACCTCTCACACAGCCCATTACACATGGGATGATAAGGTGTAGTTCGCAGGCCTCGGATGGACAAAAACCTGAATGCTTTGTTCATGATTGCAGAGGTGAACTGCAAACCCTGGTTGCTTTTGACCTCTTTGGGGATACCTACACGACAGAACACTTCGATCAATGCCTCAGCAACAGTGACGGCCTCTATATTCTTAAGGGCCATGGCTTCAGGCCACCGTGTGCTGAAATCAACAATAGTGAGGATATACCTTGATCCATCACTTGCCCTAGAATATATTGGCCCAACAATGTCAACTGCTACTCTCTCGAACGGTTCAGAGATTACAGGCATTGGCTTCAATGGCGCAGGATGGACATGTCCCCATCAGTGGTATGCTGACACACATCACAGGAATGCACAAGCCTTTTTATTTCCTGTCCTATTCCTGGCCAGAAAAAGTCAGCTTGGATGCAGTCAGAGGTTTTCTTTTAGCCCATGAGACCTCCCATGACTGAACAATGACCTAATTCGAACACTGCCCGCCGATACTTCGCGGGAATGACAAACTGCAGTCGAACCTCGCCCTGGGGTGTTCGTGACTCACGGTATAGCCGTCCTCGCATGCGAAGGAACCTGGCTTGACCTCCCCGTGAATATTTAATCACTTTACCCTCCAACCTCTTATGCACTGAGGCAAGTGTCGGGTCAGACTGTTGTTCTTGGACAACATCTTGACTATGAATCAAATCGTGCGGCGTTGCGACGGTCAACAGGGTGACACGATTCGGAGCCTTGGCCATGGCTCGTGTTACTGCATCAGCCGAAGTCTTAGTAGCAACATCTACGGCGCAACTGTTTTTTATGCCCGGTATGTTGCCGATAATGAGGTCAGACAAGGGTTCTGGCATGACAACAGCAGCTGTCAAGCCAGTATAGAAAGGAGATGCCACCTGGATACGTGCCTCAGGGAACAATCTCACTGACCCATCAATAAGTCTAACTTGGATCTGCTTACCCGAATACTCGTCAGGCCGAACTAAACTTTGCTTGACAGAGCAACCTGAGGAACCATTATCTCTCACTACATTTACAGAAACACCTCCCACAAACCCTGGTTGAACAAGAAAGGCAGTGTTACTGGTGGAAGGGTCTGAGGAGGTAGCAACCAGTCATTGGTGAGACTGCGGAACAAACGATGCACCAAATGTGGTGCCTTGAGAACTGGATACCTGAGGGGTCGTGCTCACCATCTGAGGAGCTGGAGCATTGACCACCTGTGGAGGAGGGTTCACTGTCACTGGGGAACTAGTGAACTGCGGGCAAGTACCTGTACTGGTGGGGTTGGCACCACTGTATGCTTGTTGTGGCATAAGGGCTGCATTTGCATCCTGCCTCCGATACACTGGAGCTGGTGCTGAAAAGGACAGTCCCGACGGTCAGTTGCGTGGCTGATACTGCTGCTGGTTAGGGTACTGCTTATCATATCACTTCCACTCAGGTTTCTGAGTGTTTTGCCCCTGGTCCTTCTTCTGCGGTTTTGGACCTTGGCCATTATTCTGAGAATGGCCTTGTTGCTTGGGTTCAGTCTGAGACAGTTTCCCAGATTTATCAGGTTTCCTGTTCCAGGTATGCTGCTTGCGAGTCTGATACCCGTATGCAGTGAAAAATGCGTCAGCCTTCTTCACCATTTGGCTGGCATCTCTTACCTGGCAAATCTTAAGCTGAGCCATAAGTTCAGTAGGCCACGACTTTTCTAGCTGCGTGCGCAGCATAAGGTCAATTATCCCCTCACGCATGGAAGGAGTTTCATCTTTCTCCATCCACTCATCTAAGTAAGCAGTAAGCCGGTCAAGAAACTGAACGGCAGTCTCTTTATCCTGTAAACGCGCCCTCATGAACTGACTCTTGGCGTCGTCAACTGTGAGACCGTACGCTTTGATGAGTGCGGCCTTCATCATCTCATACATGAGATTGTCTCCACGAATTCTGTGGAGAATATCAAGGGCAGGACCCTCAAACAGGCTAAGAAACTGAAGCCGCTTAGCTGCAACATCCAGCTGGTAAAGTTGAGCCATGTCTTCAAAACGAGCTATGTATGGCTCAATTCGCTCGCCATCTTTGTATGGGGGAAGCTTGATGTATGGGGTCGCCATAACATGTGCAGGGAGAACGCTTGTGGAGCTTGGGCCAGCTGCACCAGATGTGTCTGAAGCCAAGGAATCTTGCTTGAGCTTCAACATTTCAAATTCTTGTTTTTCACGTGCTTCTCGCTCGGCACGTTCATGTTCTCGTTGTTCACGCTTGTATTCACGTTCTCTCTCACATTGTTCTAACTCGTGTTGACGTTCTCTCTCGCATTGTTCTAACTCGTGTTGACATTCTCTCTCTTGTTCCTCACGCTGTTCTCGCTCATGTTCTAACTCGAGTTCGCGTTGTTTTTGTTTGTGTTCTCGCTGTTCTCGCTCGTGTTCTCGCTGTTCTCGCTCGTGTTCTCGCTGTTCTCGCTCGTGTTCTCGCTCTGTTCTCGCTGTTCCCGCTCGTGTTCTCGCTGTTCTCGCTCGTGTTCGCTCTGTTCTCGCTCGTATTCGCGCTCCTTTTCACGTTCCTCACGCTGAATTCGACGCTCTTCACGAGCATCATTCTCGCATTGCTGTTCGTAATTAAACCAAGAGAGGACAAAGTCCTTAATTTCAGTTGGGTCTGTAAGACCCATATCTTTGGCTTCCTGTACATAGACGCTGGTGGACATGATGCTAACTCAATCTAAGTAAACTAGTGACTCAGTACTGACTGCAATTTTTCCAGAGAAAGATGTCAATAATCGAAAATAAAGAATATAGGCACAGGTTAGTGGTGACCAGTTTTATCTAATTAAACTGGTAAAGAAAGAAAATTAAACAAACAACTGACTGTGAAAACAATTGTGTAAATTAATAAAGATGAATTAATAATCACCAGTAAGGTAGTGTCTATAGACTTACTAACGATAAATACCTAAGTATGAGCGAGTGAGTATTATCTTGTGAATAGCTTTAGACCTAGGAGTTAATATCCTGGAATGAGGTCGCCAATTGTCACGGGGTTTTTAAGATTATACAATATTAAAGGATGATTTTCAATAATACTGAGAGCAGGACAATGAATTGTCTTGCTAAAAATCAATCAGTGATTACTTTATTCTGGCTTGCTTCGCCGATTCTCTAAAGACGAGAATTTATAAACTTTCTTAACAGTACGCAGCAGAGACTAATTCCTCACAATTGCTGTTTGTTAGTACTGTTAGCCTCTGGAGAAAGTGACTTCACCCCTGACAATCAATAACTGATGCTATTAATGATAACAGATTCTTGCTGATGCATTAACTCCTGGTTGCACAACGGATTTTAGTTAATACAAAAAGACTGGCCTAAGTACCAGTTATGAATAGCAAAGCATTTATGCAAGCTAGGAGCTGCAACTAGAATAAGCTTAATATGGAAAATATAACACGAGTTTACATTACATTAACCTCGAGAAAAAGAACTGTTAAATTTATTGATTACAAAGATAAATTTACGTTACATTTCAAAATGAATTCAAACTAAGGAGATCGCACTCACTCACTCAATCAAAAGCTAACTCTTAAACTTAGGAAAATACGAAAGGAAAATACTGGTCAGAAAAGTGGACAAAGCGGATGACTGGGCGTCGTTACTGGAAGGACACTGCACTCACTAAGTCTCTCGCCGATTCACCGTCTAGGTGGAAATTCAGGAACTGGACAACGGTGGCACTGCTACACTCTGGGCCCAACCTGCTTTCACGGCGTACAAACCTTGACTGACTTCAAATCGTGGGAAAGAGGCAAGTGTTGTGGCCGCATTGCTAATGGCTAGAATGAGCGAAACACGCCCATAATAAATCGCTCAGCGGAAGTGCTAATGTCTCGCACGAAGACGATCATATATGACACATTGAAAAATTGCCTGAAAAACACTCCCGACCAGGTGAATACGCAGCGGTTAAACTGAACGACGAACACTGGGATTCCACTAGAGTTCGCGGTTTCCCACCAAATGATGTTACGAGCCGACTCGTGACAGTGGGATTGGTTCTGTGATTGATGGGGTTGGTGTGTGTTAGTATGGTGATCGGTAAGATTGGCGTGAGATGGCTCGGTGGCTGGTGGAGTTCCTGTGGGCTGGTTCTGTGATTGGTGGAGTTGGTGTGGGTTGGCACGATGGTTGGTGAGGTGGTGTATGTTGAGTCGGTGATTGGAGGGGTCGGTGGGGTTAGCGTGGGTTGCCATGGTGGTTGGTGGGGTTAGTGTGGTTGGTGTGGGTAGTCACGGTGGTTGGTGTGGGTAGCCACGGTGGTTCGTGGGGTTGGTATTAGTTGGTACCGTAGTTAGTGGGGTTGCTGTGGGTTGGTTAAGTAACTAGTAGGGTTGGTGCTGTTGGTACGGTGGATGGTGAGATTCATGTGGGTTGGTTTGCTAGTTGATGGGGTTGGTGTCGATTGGTTCGGTGATTTATGGTGTCTGTGTGGTTTGTTTCGATGACTGATAGGGTTATTGGGGTTGTTGGGTTTTGGTGTGGGTTGGTACGGTGGTTGTTGGGTTCTTGGGTTTTGGTGTGGGTTGGTGCGGTGGTTGTTGGGTTCTTGGGTTTTGGTGTGGGTTGGCACGGTGGTTGTGGGGGTGGTGTGGGTTGCTTCGGTGATTGATGGGAATAGTGTAGGTTGGTGTCGTTGTTGGTGGGGATGGTGTGGGTTACTGTAGTAGAGTGATTGGTGGGGATGGCGTGGGTTGGTACGGTTTTTGATGGGGTTGGTGGGGCAGGTGTGTGTTGTTTCGGTGATTGGTTTAATTGGTGTGGGTTAAATCGGTGGTTGGTGGGGTTGATGTGAGTAGGATCCTTGGTTGGTGGGGTTGGGATGGGTTGGGTTTGTGCTTTGTGGGGTTCTTGGCGTTGAAAGTGTTTGGTGTGGGTTGGTATGGTGATTGATGGGGTTTGTGTGGTTTTGTATGGTTTTTAGTGGGATTGCTATTGGTTCCCAAGGTAGTTGATGGGTTGATGAGATTCTCACTGTGGTTGTTGGGACTCAGGGGATTGGTGTGGGTTGCCACAGTGGTTGGTGGGGTTGGCTTCGGTTGGTGCGGTGGTAGGTGTGGTTGTTTTGGGTTGGTTCGCTAGTTAGTAGGGTTTGTCGGGCTGGTGAGGGTTAATTCAGTGACTGGTGGGGTCGGTGTGGTTGATACGGTGGTTGTTGGGTTGGTGTGGGATGGCTCTGTGGTTTTGGTGTGGGTTGGTTTGGTGGTTTGTGGGATTGGTGTGGGTTGGTGTGGTTGACACGGTGATTGGTGGAGTTGGTGTGAGTTGGTGTGGGTTGGTTCTATGGTTCGAGAGGTTGGCGTGGGTTAGTTCCGTGTTTCCTTGGGATGGTGTGAGGTGGTATGGTGGTTGATGGGGTTGGTGTGGGTTGGTAGGTGATTAGTGAGTTTGGTGGGGTTGGTATGTTTGTTGGTGGGGGTTTGTGTGGTTAGCACGGTAATTGGTGGGGTTAGTGTGAGCTGGTGTGAATTGGAATGAAGGTTGGTGGGGTTGGTGTGGATTGGTTCTGTGACTGGAGGGGTTGGTGTTGGTTATTATGGTGGTTTGTGAGGTTTGTGTGGGTTGGTAGGTGATTGGTGAGGTTGGTGGGGTTGACAAGATGATTGGTGGGGTTGGTGTGGATTGGTTATATGACTGGTGGGATTGTTGGAGATGTAAGTGTTTGGTGTGGGTTGGTCAGGTGGGTGATGGGGTTGGTGTGGTTGGCACCGTGGTTGAATGGGTTGGTGTGGGTTGTCATTGTGGTTGATGGGGTTCCTGTGGGTTGCTAGGTGGTTGATGGGGTTGGTATGGATTGCTAAGTGGTTGGTGGGGTTGGTGTGGGTTTCTAAGTGGTTGATGGGGTTGGTGTGGGTTGCTAGGCGGTTGGTGGGGTTGGTGTGGGTTGCTAGGAGGTTGGTGAGGTTGGTGCGGGTTGCTAAGTGGTTGATAGGGTTGGTGTGGGTTGGTACAGTGGCAGGTGACGTTAGTGTGGGTTGGTTCACTGGTTGGTGGAGTTAGTGGGGTTGGTGAGGGTTAGTACGGTAATTGATGCAGGTGGTGTGGGTTGGGTAGGTGGTTGGTGGGGTTGTTGAAGATTGGTGAGGTTTGTGTGGGCTAATTCGGTAATTGGTGTAGTTAGAGTGGGTTGGTTTCGTCGTTGGTGTGGTTAGTGTGGTTCGTTCGGTGATTGATGGGGTTGGCGTGGGTTGGTTTTGTTGTTGGTGTGGGTTAGTTCTGTAGCTGGTGGAGTCAGTGAGGGTTGGTTCGGTGACTTGGTAGAGTTGTTTAGGTGGTAGGGATTTGGTGTTGGTTGGTACGGTGGTTGACGGGGTTGGTGAGGGTAGGTACGGTGGTTGGTGGGGGTAGTGTGGGTTGGTATGGTGGTTGGTGTTTTTCCAAGATTGTTTAATGGGGTTGGTGGGGTTGGTGTGAGTTGTTTCGGTGTTTGGTGGGTTTGATGTGGTTAGTACAGTGGTTGATGGGGTCGGTGTGAGTTGTAGAAAATATTTTCCACAGACGAAATATCCTGACACGAATTGGTTATATGTGGATTCATTGTTTCAATGAAGCAGTTGGAACAGATTAATATGTGTGTGATTCGGTATAGCTTGTATATATTAGTTTATTATTGTAAACATCGGATACTATAACTATACTTTGTATAGTTAATAGAAACAAACATTTATATTATATACTGTGTAAAGGAAACTATGAAACAAGCATTATAATAATCAGTTAGTGGAAACAAATATCCAGTCACAGTTTTTTACTTCATTAGACCTGGCTCTGAGATGTCATTAGCAATATAAACCATGCGGTGTAAAGACACATTCCTGTTCCTCTTAGAATATCTTCGTGATAGAGTATAGATTGTTCCAGAAAGATTTTGGTGAAAACCATAGACATTATAACATAAATGGGCAATACAAGTTTATACACTAATAATAAAAATCATTACATCAAATGACGTCATAAAATCATAACCGAACTGACTCGGACAAGACTGATTATAGTGCATTATGCCCACTATATTATGTTCGCTGCTTAAATATGAATCGTGGAGTACCACTGGCCAGTAGGTAGGAAATATTCGTTTTTTAGTGTGTGCGTTACGCTGCTTACCATCCAAAAAATCCAATGTAAGTTTTAATTATTTAACTTACTCATCCACGTGTTAATAATGAGGACTAATTAATGGCTCTCATACTAAAGCAATACCGATTATAGGGGAAGGTCATTGATTTAATAATATATTAAATAGGAGTATACCTATTTTCAGAGTTATGTCACATTTTCCTGGAGGAAGTAATGCATCTGGTACCGTACTAGTGAGTATAAAATCTATAAAATTGCCATAATTAATTACGCTGTGTGGAAAGAAGGTCAGGAAGGACAACTTAGGGCAGTCGTTACTGGAATTATATGACATGAGTTAAATTGGTGATTAGTGGGGTTGGTGGGGTTAATTCATTGGATGGTGGGGTTGGTGTGGGTTGGTTTGATGACTGTTGGGGTTGGTGTAGATTAATTCGGTGATTGGTGGAGTTCGATTAATTCGGTGATTGGCGAGGTTGGTGGAGTTGGTGAGAGTTGTTTCGGTTATTGGTGGGGTTGATTTGGGTGGTTCGGTGACTGGTGGGGTTGGTGTGGGTTGATGTGGTAGTTGGTGGAGTTACTGGGGTTGTAGGGGTTTGATGTGGGTTGGAATGGTGGTTGTTGGGGTTGGTCTGGATTGGTACCGTGGTTGGTGGAGTTGGTGGGGTTGGTATTGGTGGGATCGCTGTAGGTTGGTTCGGTCATTAGTGAGGTTGCTGTAGGTTAGTTTGATAACTGATGGGGTTGGTGTGAGTTGGTTTAGTGAGTGGTGGGGTTGGTTTGGGTGGATGCAGTGGTCGGTGGGATTGGTGAGGTTGGTGTAGGGAATTATGGTGGTTGGAAGTTTTGGTAGGGTTGGGTGGGTGGGTTTGATGACTGGTTGGGTTGGTGTACAGTACATTCGACAGCAGAAGTTCGTCCCTCTCAGCGTGCGTGATACGAGCCTGTTGATATGGGAACACTGCATGAGATAGAGTTGACAGGTATGGCTTAACGGGTTAATGTTAAAGAAATGTGTTCGGAGATAAGAACACATTCCCTAATGATGGTAGTGAAGTGCAGCAGGTGGGACGATAACGTTACTGTGAACTGTATGACATTTGTATATGCAGATTCTTCGTTATGGACACAGACGCACAGGATTATTTGAACTGGGCTGATGTTGCCAGCATGTATTGTATGAAATATTATAGATCATTTGCAGACCTAAAGGTGAGGTTGCAAGGAAATTTTAATTACGATGTCAGTTACACACTGAATTTAGACACTGACAGTGCGTGTTTCGCAAGTGTACGGTTTTGCTTTACAAGTTTAAATCACTTCCCTTCCTGACCTCTCTCCCTATCCGTCTCTTCTCTTCCCAGTCACGCTCTACCATCATCCACGTTTTATCGCTAATGCTGAGAGTCGTATATCTGTAGGTGGAGTGTGGAAGGTACTGAATATAAAAGTGTTAAGTGAGCTTCTTTTTCTCCTCCGTCGCTATGAAGTTATATCCATGACTTGAATATAAATATTAGTAATATGAATAAATCGTCACTGTGGTGGTTATGAGACATTACTCGTCACCATTTATATAACACTTATATAACTATCGTTCTTAAGTGCTCCAAATACACTCCCTCTCCACCCCTTCGCCGTCTCCTCCCCTCCCCCTTCCACTGTCTCCATCACTCCTCCCCCTTCCACTGTCTCCATCACTCCTCCCCCTTCCACTGTCTCCATCACTCCTCCCCCTTCCACTGTCTCCATCACTCCTCCCCCCTCCCTTCGCCCTCTCTACCAGTACCCCTTTTTTCTATTCTACAACACTCCGAACCCCTCCCCACGGTATTATTGTAATTGCCCGACTTCTCTCCCTTGTTATTTCAAAAGTCTGTTTTCTCTCCCTTCTTCATGCTTGTCGTGGGAACCGAACACTATAACGACGTTTGGGTATTGTTTTTGGACTGTTTTTTTTTTTTTTAATAAAGGGTAATATTAATATAATGACCATGACAGTGGCGGTCAAGAGGCATTAACTGTTCAAAGAACGGCAGTCAGTGACTTAATTTAGTCATCATTTTATTACTTCTCCTCCCGATCCATTATCCTCTTGCTTATATTTATTTTAATATCCCAACATACATAGAATATGAAGCACAAACGTCCTTCTTTTCCCCAAAGAAAGTTAAAAAAAAAAAAAAACATTGCTTGTGTTGTGTTGCACAAGGGTATGATCTACTTTCATCCAGAAAATATGTTTTGAATAAGTATTGTCAGTATTCTTGGTGATCATTTGCAGTTCTTTAGTTGTGGTTAAATATAGCAAAATAGCTGTATCCTTCTACCATACATTTGGCGACCATAATCATCGTAATATACGATGAAGGGGGATTATACCCTTCTCGATAAGTAGAATGTTCCCTTAGCGGTATATGCTTGCCGTTAGCTCGGACGGCATGCAGGCGTAAGTGGAAGTATCTGATTGTCGTGGTGAAAGGATTAATTATGGTAAAGGTTCGCTTCCTATCCATCCGAGTCGTTGTCACTTCTGTATTGATAACATCGGCAGTTGCAGAACAGATGTTCAGGGCGCTGATGGACAGCCATGCAGTTACCTTTTGTTCAGGCTATGTTATGCAGCTATGGAGATGGAATGATATGGATACTCATCCATGCCGCATTCTCTGACCATGTAAGATCACGTGTTGAGTGAGTTCAGATCAAAGTATTTCAATGGCATATTGCATTAATTTATAAATTAAGTAGACGTATCTCATGGGTCTCACTCTAGTGGGGTACACAATGTGGGAGGGAGAGGGGTTTATTGAAGCAGGAATACCATGGGCAAGTGAAGGGGTTAGATATGTTACAAACTGGGATACAGGCAGGCCCAATGAGAGGGGGGGAGGGGTCAGGCGTTGCATTGCCCAGGGGCCCATGGCGTCTTGGGGGGGCCCAGGAGTATGTCGGGAAGAAAAAAAATCTAAACCCCTATTGCATACAGTTTTTCAATAATAGGGACGAATTGGGCCAAAAATGGGATTTGACAGGTAGACTGACTATAGACTATACATACGACCTAAGGGAGATAGGATATCTGTTACAAAGGCTGTATATAAACCTGTGGCTCTTCGTTTCCATGAACATCACGTGAATGTTTTGGATACGCCAGTTTCGTGTTTTTACAGTCTACTTTTCATTATTTTTATGAATTATCGGTATGATTGTAGCCTACAGTGTTGTATGGACCTTATGCTGATAGCCATTGTTTACATTTTGAAAATGAGGATAAGCGCACGTGCATCTTATGTGGGTCATGTTATTAGTTGACAAACTGGGTTTTCTCAGAAGACAATGGTTGTTTTAGCTTTTGAACACAAATGTCCAAATTTTTAAGTGTTATGTTCCTGTAATATTATTTTCTCAAATTGTGCCTTACACAAAATTTTTTTATAATTAAAAGATTTATTGAGGTACTTTTTGTTATGAAAGTATTAAAACCCACATGCAGGCTATAAATGGGTCACTAAATTTTCACACTAACATTATTTTAGAAAGATAAAAAAAATGTGGTCTGATCGTGTTTAATATGCGCGCCTCTGCAAAAGGACCCCCAATCCCGCTACGGAGCTGCGGCCCTACTCCCACTCCAGGAGGACTCCACGGTGGGCCAGGTGAGTGTGGGACTGGCCCAGAGCAAGACAGATGCCGGGACGCACCGACCCTGTGTCCCTCTTCTGAACCTATCTAACTGTGACGTCGCAGGAATGCAACACTGCTTCTCGGCCGGACCAGCCCTAGTCAGGATCGGGGTGGGACTGGTCCAGATACAGTACCAGGCAGCACCGCGGTAACAGCCACTGTACGTACAGGGGAGGGAACAGCCACTGTACAACCCTCAGCTGTTTCCCCCTGCAGCCCTGCGACGACGGCCACTGTATGCACTGGGGAAGGAACAGCCACTGTATGACCTTCTGCTGCAGCTACATCTGGAATCTGCCTCGGTGTGATAACTACTGAGAACACACCGACAGGCAAAGGCAGGAGTGGAACTGCGAAGACGGTCACTATACGCATCAGGGAGGGAACGGCCACTGTACGTCCCTCATCCACTTCCTCCTCCTCCTATAGGAGTAGCACCGTTGTAATGGCAACTGTATGTACTGGGGAGGGAACAGCCATTGTATGTCCCTCAGCTACTTGCCGTTGGGCAGGCAGACCTGCGGCAACGGCCACTGTACGTGCCAGGGAGTTAACGGCCACTGTATGTCCCTCATCTGCCTCTTCCTCCTTCGGGAGCAGCACGGCGGTAACAGCCACTGCACTTACCGGTGAAGGAACGGCCACTGTATGTACCGGGGAAGGAGCGGCCACTGTACATCCTTCTGCTGCTACCCCAAGGGGCTGTGGAACTGCAATGATGGCCACTGTATGCGTCGGGGAAGGGACGGCCACTGTACGCCCTTCATCCACAGTCTCGAGGGTTCTCCCGGAGGGGAAGGTCTCTTGCGCGGCCTGCTCACTATCCCTCGGCATCGTGGGGCGCCCTTCTCTCTCTCTCCAGGTTTGGTTCCCAGGAGGTGCTGCCGTTCCAGGAGTGGTGGCGAGGTCCTGGCACTGAAGGCAGGGTTCACGCCCTACAGTCTGACCCTTGATGATGCCAGATCCTGACGGACGCCCCGCAGGAGAGGTGCCGCAGTCAACACCCTGACGGCGCCCCAACCTAGAGGCGACCACAGCTCCAGGCCTCCCAGGGCCAGCCTGCGGACCCCAAGGTGGGACCGCTCCGGCCCCACTCTCCGTCAGCCCTCCGCCAGGAGTAAGAAGTGGCAGGCCTGACTCCTGACGCTGTTTGGCCTGAGTTCCGAGGACCCCTTACCAGGTCGAGGCCCACACAGGAAAGGGCCTCCCTGCACCCCAGACCAGATATGCGCCTGGGCCATGACGCCCCCGAGAGCTGTCCCGTGCCTTCTACAGGAGGGCTTCCCAGAAGGGCGCCCTCCCACTCCCGGGCACTACCTCAGTTAAACCCAGGCCTCAGTAGCCCAATGACGACGCCTCCAACTCTCAGAGTCATGCTAAAGACTTAAACAGTGAAAGTGACTATAAGTGATACAATCAGTGAGACAGAAACAATACACAAAGGTCTCTACTCCAGTTTATTCAAAGTACTGTGTTTATGCCTAAGGTCTCCGGAACCAGGATAATATACCAGTGTGTGGCCAAGAGACTAACCTACCAAGTGCAGTCCAAAAAACAGAGTGTGTGAACAATGTCGCCACGGCTATGTGATATTCTCTCGTGCATTGACTCAGGCATAAATACCGTGCACATGTGATATCTGATGCTAGTATTAATTAACTTGTCACTTTACCCTATTCGTGTTCAGTGTATCTTGATATTTGTATTGAAAAGAAATTGTGCACTGACTCAGGCATCAATACCGTGACCATGTGATATGTTATATATGTGTATTGAAAGGAAATTGTACGCTGACTCAGGCATCAATACCGTGCCCATGTGGTTATGCTAGCATCAGTCACCCTCTCACTTTGCCCCATCCATATTCAGTGTATCTTTGTATGTATATTGAAAGGGAATTGAACTGAGACAGTAGATGTGTTAAGGTGTCCTGCCGAGTTTTTATGCCCTGTTCCTTTGTAAGTGTTCTACTTCCGGTCTAGAAAGAGGACCCCGCTCAGTCGCTGGTGTCTTTAGAGCGAGAAGTCGGTCTAAAAACATCCAGCATAACAGTGTTGAAAGTGTGAAGCTTTTTTGCAGCCCACCTGCCTGGCATCAAATTAGCACTGGAAGACCTCTTGGAGCTGAACCTAACTGCCAAAACAAGAACAGAAATAAATGGAGCTTTGTCTTATGTGACATCCTTCATTTGTGTGATAATGTCTGTTGTATGGTACAAAGTCCTAGTTCCAACTGACATCTGTAATAAAGTTATTCAAGCCAGAGATGCGACACTGGATGTTAAAGTGTCAAACATAGAGGGCTTGCTTGTAGAACTGACAGATCTCCGACATAACTGGAAACCTATGTGGAATGAAACAAAGCTAGTTGCTTCAAACCTGGACATCGAGGTGAATCTGTATCATGGACGTGGTAAAGCAGCTGGATCTAGACGCAAAAGATTTCATGATGATGGTGATGCCACAGCACATACAGATTTATCAGAACAAAATGAAGCAGATGGGTCACCTGAAGAAGCATATTTCAGAAAGTCTGTGTGTTATGTATTATTTGATAATGTAACTGGTGGACTGACTGTTAGATTCAGAGCTGCCAAGAATATTTCTGAAAACTTCAGTTTCCTCTGGAAATACCTAACAATATCAACAGGGGAGCTGGAACTGAAATCAAGATCACTGGCAGATAAGTACCCGGCCGATATCAGTCATGATATCGTGATGGGAATGAGGCACCAACCAACAGTTCATTGCTCAAATTTTGGGCAGAACCAACGAAGCCCACTGCAGCCTCTGAATTGCTTGACAGAGTACAGACTAGAAGGGCTCTTCCCAAATATCTCTGTCAGCCTGCACATTCTGCTAACAATCCCTGCCACTGTCACCTCTGCAGAGCGCTTATTCAGCAAACCCAAGCTGATAAAAAATTTTCTATGAACAACAACGACCCAAGCACGACTTGTGGACTTGGCTAGACTCAGTATTGAGTCTCAACTTGCAAGATCTCTTGATCTTGATGTTGTGCTTCATAATTTTGCCAAGAGGAAAGCAAGGAAAGCACCATTGTTTGGAAAATGAATGAGCCATACATGTATTCTGCATGTACTCCTTATGTATTGTATTATGATTTTACTTACATTGTTATCAGTTTAGTGCTTGGTTTTTGTTTTACTTGTATTTTTTGTAATAATTACACATATATGTATCATGTGCACTGTATGTGTTATCACTCTAGTGGATGAAACTATTTCTGGTCAACAGTTCATCTGAATGTATTTCTAAGTTGTTGAAGCATTAAAAAAAGTTGCTACATATACATATAGCATGTGCCCCCACCTCTACCTTTACCTACTACAGGGATGAGGGCCCCAAACTAGTCCTGCCCCGGCACATTTCAATTCTCTCGTCGCCCCTGGATACAGGTAAATATGTTTTAAGGTGTAGGGAGGAGTGAAGGGTACAGAAACGGGGAAGGAGGCGAGGAGGGAAGGAGCCGGCAAGAGGAGGATGGTACTGGACACTGACAGTTACGTTGGGCATAATCTAGTTATTTGTGTGTAATACAGTTGGCAATATAACGTGCAAGGGTATTGTGTTTAAAATGTCACTGCAGTTACGACTTAAATTCCTCCAAATGATACTGTAACTGTATTCAAGTCATGAATAACCGATCTAGTTACGGAGGTAAAACGAAGCAGGGTCAATTTAAATGAAACCGTAGGGAGGGGTTGGGGGTGCTGAAGGAGAGAAACAAAAAGTACTGCTAGAGGGAGGGAAGGGAGGGGGGAGAAGTGATGGAGACAGTGGAAGGGGGAGAAGTGATGGAGACAGTGGAAGGGGGAGGGGAGGAGACGGCGAAGGGATGGAGAGGGAGTGTATTTGGAGCACTTAAGAACGATAGTTATATAAGTGTTATATAAATGGTGACGAGTAATGTCTCCCAACCACCACAGTGACGATTTATTCATATTACTAATACTTATATTCAAGTCATGGACATAACTTCATAGCGACGGAGGAGAAAAAGAAGCTCGTTTAACACTTGTATTGATTACCTTCCACACTCCACCTACAGACATACTACTCTCAGCATTAGCGATAAAACGTGGATGATGGCAGAGCGTGACTGGGAAGAGGAGAGACGAATGGGGAGAGGTTAGGAAGGGAAGTGATTTAAACTTGTAAAACAAAACCATATACTCGCGAAACACGCACTGTCAGTGTCAATGTTCAGTGTGTAACTGACATCGTAATTAATGATGGCTGAAGAGTCACACTATCGTGACCATGAAATAGGATACAAAAACCCACACTGGCAGACGAAAAAAGATGTATTCCAAACAGTTTCGGCGACAGCTGTCGCCCTCTTCAGTGGATCTACAGACCAAGAGTGGTACATACAAAATGCCGAGAAGCTGCTTATATGCAGGGTGAGGACACGTTTTCCCAACCACACCTGATGTGACCTCACCTGACTCTCCTACTCTGTCCACGACCTGAGTGAGGGATTACAAGGGGCAGCAAGGACCTTGCCACTAATCCTCTCATCACTGGATCTAATTTATACATTCCTTCACTATGGTTAAAATTACTATATCTCTCTATACATACAGCTTCCACAATCCTACGTTTCTTATAGTTACTACATTTATACAATATTTGGCTAGAATTCCAGTCGATTCTATGGTCGTTTTCCGAAGAGTGAACGTACACTGCGTTATCTATGTTGCCTATCTTACAAGCATACTTGTGTTCCTTAATGCGAGTGTCCAAATCCCTTCCCGTTTCACCAATATAAACCAAATCACAGTCTCTACATGGAATTTTGTATACCCCTGCACTTTTGTTACTAATTGGTTTATTCTTTACCAGCATTGATCTTAGGGTGGAAGTACACCTAAATGCAATGTTTACATCCAAATCATGACTCACAGACTTCACCAAGCTAAGATTTGACACATACGGAACCGTGATGTATGGCTTATTTTGCTGACTTTGTGATGTTGGTCTAGGTACAAAAAAGGCTTTTCTGGCTTTAAAATACGCTTGCCTTATAAACCAACTGGGATATTTTAGATCTAAAAATATTTTCCATATCTTGGCGTTTTCCGTATCCAGATGTTGGGGACTACTAATTCTGAGTGCTCTAAGGAACATAGAAGAAATAACTGACATTTTAGTGGAACTGTGGTGATATGAATAATAATGTATATACAAATTGCACTGGGTTGGTTTCCTGTATACAGAAAAGCTAAGTGTCCCAAGTTCATCCCTGTGCACAAATACATCTAAAAATGGAAGGGAACCATTATTTTGCCATTCAACTTTAAATTTAATTGAGGGAACCAGTGCATTTAATTTTGTAAGAAACTCGTCAAAGTTAGCGTATACGTCTGGCCAAAATGAAAACACATCATCAACATATCTATACCAAATTAAATGTTGAGAAGATATGGTGGTAAGAAGGTTGGATTCAAAATATTCCATGTACAGGTTATTAAGAATTGGAGAGAGGGGCGAGCCCATACCCATGCCAGACTTTTGCATGAAAAACTGATCACCAAAAGAAAATGCATTACACTGCACACACAGGCTAATAAGTTGGAGAAAGACATCACGTGGCATGCCGAGATCAATGTTACAATTAGGTAATTTTTCTTCCAAGAAACTAATTACATCTTCTATAGGGACTTTAGTAAAAAGCGAGTCTACATCAAAACTGACCAACCTGCCACTGGAGAAACTGAGAGACTTAATCTTATCAATAAAATCAGTAGAGTTTTGGACATGGGATTTAGAGAATGTGCCAACCAATGGTGTTAATTTGTTCGCTAGAAATTTTGAAAGTTTGTAAGTGAATGAGCCACACTGTGAGATGATAGGACAGAGGGGAATCTGTGGTTTATGGGTCTTTGGTAACCCATAAATGTAAGGTAATTTTGGATTAATTTGAATGAACTTACTTGCATCAATGTTTGGCACATCCTTTAAACGGCTTTTGACTTTTTTATTAAAGTCTGTGGATAACCTCTTGAGAGGGGATGACACAAGTTTTTCATAAGTGGTGGCATCACTCAACAGGTGGTTCATCTTTTCCACATAATCAGGTTTGTCTAAGATGACCACACAATTACTTTTGTCCGCTTTTGTAATAAGAATAGAATAATTTTTCTTGAGACTTTCAAGGGCCAAACGAAAACATCGTGGTATGGAGTCACTGGATTCAAAATTTCCTATGAAACTGCTAATTATTAAACCAGTTAGGCACGGGATATCCAGCTTGCTGTTAAAGGTAGAAGAAACAAAATCAAGTGCTACATCATTTCCTGGTTTCAAGGCAAAGGACAAACCTAAATTTAAAACTTGCTCCTCGACACGACTCAATACATACGTAGAAAGATTTAAGATGGAATTCGGTAACATACACATACTCCACGGACTGTGGTTACACAAATCACTAAGTTTTTCTTGCAGTCGGATGCGTGTGAAATAAGTTTCTCTGTTATTTTCTTATCAGCTGTTTCACATATTGCTTCAAATAAATCACTTGGCAGTTGTTGCTTGAGGAAACTCAACGTACGTCGTAGATGGTAGTATGTTTCATCATTTTCTCTCTTCACGTTGCGTATACCGTCCTTCAGTAACATCCGTGCAGAATCAGGGAAGGGGTCGTGTTGCTGCCTGAAGAGAGAAGGTCGGAAAGATCTAGGCACCACTTGTTCATGGAGGCAATCGGTGAGGAAATGTTGCTGTAGTTTCTTGTGTTTGACTGAGATAAGCAGCTTCTCATAACGACGAAAGCAGGCCACAAGATGGGGGAAAGTGACCAAAAAGAAGTGGAAGAATGTGTGTCTTATCGTGGGATCCATGACGACTGAAGAGTCACTCTATCGTGACCATGAAATAGGATACAAAAACCCACACTGGCAGACGAAAAAAGATGTATTCCAAACAGTTTCGGCGACAGCTGTCGCCCTCTTCAGTGGATCTACAGACCAAGAGTGGTGCATACAAAATGCCGAGAAGCTGCTTATATGCAGGGTGAGGACACGTTTTCCCAACCACACCTGATGTGACCTCACCTGACTCTCCTAATCTGTTCACGACCTGAGTGAGGGATTACAAGGGGCGGCAAGGACCTTGCCACTAATCCTCTCATCACTGGATCTAATTTATACATTCCTTCACTATGGTTAAAATTACTATATCTCTCTATACATACAGCTTCCACAATCTCACAGTGTGGCTCATTCACTTACAAACTTTCAAAATTTCTAGCGAACAAATTAGCACCATTGGTTGGCACATTCTCTAAATCCTATGTCCAAAACTCTACTGATTTTATTGATAAGATTAAGTCTCTCAGTTTCTCCAGTGGCAGGTTGGTCAGTTTTGATGTAGACTCGCTTTTTACTAAAGTCCCTATAGAAGATGTAATTAGTTTCTTGGAAGAAAAATTACCTAATTGTAACATTGATCTCGGCATGCCACATGATGTCTTTCTCCAACTTATTAGCCTGTGTGTGCAGTGTAATGCATTTTCTTTTGGTGATCAGTTTTTCATGCAAAAGTTTGGCATGGGTATGGGCTCGCCCCTCTCTCCAATTCTTAGTAACCTGTACATGGAATATTTTGAATCCAACCTTCTTACCACCATATCTCCTCAACATTTAATTTGGTATAGGTATGTTGATGATGTGTTTTCATTTTGGCCAGACGTATACGCTAACTTTGACGAGTTTCTTACAAAATTAAATGCACTGGTTCCCTCAATTAAATTTAAAGTTGAATGGCAAAATAATGGTTCCCTTCCATTTTTAGATGTATTTGTGCACAGGGATGAACTTGGGACACTTAGCTTTTCTGTATACAGGAAACCAACCCAGTGCAATTTGTATATACATTATTATTCATATCACCACAGTTCCACTAAAATGTCAGTTATTTCTTCTATGTTCCTTAGAGCACTCAGAATTAGTAGTTCCCAACATCTGGATACGGAAAACGCCAAGATATGGAAAATATTTTTAGATCTAAAATATCCCAGTTGGTTTATAAGGCAAGCGTATTTTAAAGCCAGAAAAGCCTTTTTTGTACCTAGACCAACATCACAAAGTCAGCAAAATAAGCCATACATCACGGTTCCGTATGTGTCAAATCTTAGCTTGGTGAAGTCTGTGAGTCATGATTTGGATGTAAACATTGAATTTAGATATACTTCCACCTTAAGATCAATGCTGGTAAAGAATAAACCAATTGGTAACAAAACTGCAGGGGTATACAAAATTCCATGTAGAGACTGTGATTTACATAAGAACATAAGAACATGAGAAGAGAGGATAACTGCAGTAGGCCGGTTGGCCCATGCTAGGCAGCTCCTAGAAGAGTAACTGAACTACTAGAATGAGATAAGGATAGCAAAGAAGAAGGCTCTCCCCCGCCCTCCAAACCCTCCAGCTGAAGCCGGCAGGAAAAAGTCAGAAAGAACACCACGCCGTATAGAAAAACTGGCGTGGACATTTTACAGGAAGGTGGGAAAGGAGAATAGAGACTATCATAGTGTAACCTGAAAAGGAAAAATTATGAATTAGTATTGGTTATAAGATTTTCTTTTTTCTATATCCACCCCTTATTAGTCATATGCTTATCTAGCCTATGCTTGAAACTCTCAATGGAAGAGGCAGCAACTACTTTACTAGGTAGCTTATTCCATTCGTCTACTACTCTATTACCAAACCAATTTCTACCTATTTCCTTACTGAAACGGAATTTTTCTAGTTTGAAACCATTATTTCTAGTTCTATCCTGTATGCTCACTTTAAGTACCTTGCTAATATCTCCCTTATTTATACCCTTCATCCACTTAAACACCTCAATTAAGTCTCCCCTTACTCTACGCCTCTCTAGCGAATGCAGATTTAGTCTTTTCAGTCTGTCTTCATATAACAGGTTCCGGACGTCATGTATCATTTTTGTCATTCTTCTCTGTACATTTTCTAACAAATTAATATCCATTCTATAGTAAGGACACCAAAATTGTACTGCGTAGTCTAAATGTGGCCTTACTAATGCTAGATAAAGTTTCAGTATTACTTTAGATGATCTATTGCTCACGCTTCTCGAAATAAATCCTAGGACCCTATTTGCTTTATTTCTCGCATTAATACACTGTTGCCTTGGTTTAAGGTCGTTACTAATCATAACTCCTAGATCTCTCTCGCATTCCGATTTGCTAATTTCTTTGTTATCTAAGCTGTATTTAGTATCTCCAATGGTCTTGCCTACGTTAAGTACTTTACATTTTTCAACGTTAAATTCCATTTGCCAAGTTTTAGACCATTTGGACAATGTATCGAGGTCTTTTTGTAAGTTATGGCAATCGTCAGTCGAGTTAATGATACGCCCTATTTTTGTATCGTCGGCAAATTTGCTGATGCTGCTATTGACTCCTAAATCTAGATCATTTATATATATGATAAATAATAAGGGACCGAGTACTGAACCCTGTGGTACACCGCTAGTTACTAATCCCCAGTCCGACTTAGTTCCATTTATTAATACTCTCTGCTTTCGTCCTTTCAGCCAGGATTCTATCCATTTTAAGATATCGCCGTCTATACCGTGTGCTCGAACCTTTCTAACTAACCTTTCGTGTGGGACCCTATCAAAAGCTTTACTAAAGTCCAGATAAATAACATCGTAAGCTTTATCGCTATCTACTGCCTCATGGACCTCCGAGTAGAATGACAACAAGTTTGTGAGGCAGGATCGTCCTTGCTTGAATCCGTGCTGACTTTCGTTTATAAGATTAAATCTTTCTAAGTGTTCTCTAATCTTATTTGCCAAAATTGACTCCAACATTTTTCCTGCTATTGACGTTAGACTTATCGGACGATAATTCGACGCAGCTGATTTATCACCCTTTTTAAAGATGGGCACTACGTTTGCGGTCTTCCACGCCTCGGGAACTTCTCCTGAACTTAAAGAGTCATTAAATAATGTTAAAAGTGGCTGACATAATTCTTCTTTGGTTTCTTTTATAATTTTTGCATATATATCGTCCGAGGTGGTACCTCGGATTGCTACCACCGGCAGGGTAGGGCTGGAGGCACAGGGTCCTCCCGGTCGCCATCAAGCGACTGTGCCAGCAGCGACTGTTGCTATTTCCGGGAATGCTCGTCGGCGAAGAGGTGACGGTGCGGCCTTATTCTTTACCAACATCCGCGGTCTTACCACAAATTTAAACTCAGTTCATTTTTTCCTTCAGTCCATATCCCCTTTGGCCCTTTTCCTCACAGAACCACAAATCTCATCCTCTACCGATATATCTCCAGTTTGTTTTCCCGGTTACCATCTCCTTACAAACTTTCGAAACAAGGGCGGCACCTGTTGTTATATCAAATCCCAATATGCAGTTGATACTATTTTAAACTTCACTTCATCCAGTTTTGATTACTCATTATATAAATTAAATTGCCAAAACATTACCAAATATATCTGTGTGGTTTATCGTTCCCCCAATGCTTCTTCGGAACCCAGTGTATTTGATTCCATATCCACTCAGTTGAGTAACCTTGACCTTGCCCTTGGTAATGAAATTACCATTTTGGGTGATTTTAACATACACAGTGTTGAATGGTTATTGCATTCTGCCCGGACTGACGACGCTGGTCTAGAATGCGAGCTGTTTGCAGAATCGTTTAATCTCACCCAGTTGGTAAAGCAACCAACCAGAATACCTGATAATCGTGACCATAATGCCCATCTCTTAGATTTATTCTTGACAAATAATCCAGATCAATACAGGATAGAGGTACTGTCACCACTTGGATCCTCTGACCACAATCTCATCAAAGCCTCATTAGTTAACCCTCCTACACCTCCCCATTCCGAACCTGTCAGGGTGACCCGATAGCACTTTGACAGGGCAGACTGGGATGGATTTAGAAATTATCTTGCTGATGTTCCATGGCAGTCTTTCTTCTCGAGTGATCCCAATTCTACCCAGTCCCACATTTGCGACTTAATACTAGCTGGTATGGATTTATTCATACCAAGTCAACAATTCACTAAAAGATCAAACTCTCCAAAATGGTTTGATGGCAATTGTGCCAGAGCAACAGCTCAAAAGTCATTAGCATATAACTCTTACTTAAAATAAAAAACATCTGAATCACTCTCCCAATTTAAAATTGCTAGAAATCATGCAAAAGCTGTATTAAATCTATCTAAATCAAACTTTCTTCAAAAGCAAGCATCAAAACTACTTAACAACCCTAAAGACAATAGAATATTCTGGTCAACTCTTAATTCTTTCAATAATAACTTTAACAGGTCATCTTCCATTCCCCCACTAAAATCTTCAGATGGCAATATTACAAATGACCCACGTGGGAAAGCAGATCTCTTTGCTAGTACCTTTGCCAGAAACTCTACCATAGATGATACCAGCCAGAATGTCTCAGTACTGGAACTTGATTCTCCCGAAATTGCCCCACTTAAAATACAGACAAGATTTGTAAAATCCATCCTAGACAATTTACCTACCAACAAAGCTCCAGGCCCAGATGGAATTCCGCCAATTGTTTTGAAAAAGTGTTCCCCTGAACTTGCCTCTGTCCTAGCCAAATTATTCAGACTATGCATACGTACTTCTTTATTCCCAAATTCATGGAAAGAAGCCAATATCCACCCAGTTCCGAAGAAAGGAAGTTCGTCTGACCCCTCCAATTACAGACCAATAGCTGTCACATCTTCTCTTAGTAAGGTATTTGAAACTTTAATTAATAAGCATATTGTTAAACATCTTGAATCCAACAACTTAATTAGTGATAGACAATACGGTTTTCGCCACGAAAGATCCACCATTGACATACTCAATCTCTTAACTCATACCATCCATCAATCAATTGATCTTTTTGGAGAAACTCATGCAGTAGCTCTTGATATCTCTAAAGCTTTCGACAGAGTATGGCACCGTTCCCTGCTGTCCAAACTCCCTTGCTATGGACTAACGTCTTTTGTTCCTTTGATTTCTTCTTATCTTAGTGACAGGAAAATAAGAGTAAAAGTAGATGATGTATATTCGAATTTCCACTCAATTAACGCCGGCGTGCTGCAGGGATCAGTTCTGGCGCCAACACTATTTCTGGTTCATATTAATGATCTCTTATCTGTCACTCACAATCCCGTTCACTCATATGCAGATGACTCAACACTACATAGTTCATTCACACTCAGATGTCCATTTACAAAGTCTAATATCTCTACCTCTCAACTCAGTACAGCCATCTCCGTAAATCAAGATCTAGCTACAATCAGTGAATGGGGACAAAACAACCTTGTCTCTTTTAATGCTAGTAAAACTAAATATATACAGTTTACTAATAGACAGATATTGCTAGATTCGTACATTACCTTCAGTGCTACTAATATTCCCATCTCCAAAAGTATTGAAATTCTTGGTGTCTCACTTAACAGTGCCCTCAGCTGGACCTCTCATGTCAGATCACTTGCTAAGGCCGCCTCAAAGAAACTTGGATTATTGTACAGAGTCCGTAACTTCTTTGCCGATGAGCAGTTAGCTATAATTTATAAAAGTCATGTGCGCTCTCAGCTTGAATATTGCTCACCCTTGTGGAATGGTTGTGGAGAGGTTGCATTAAGACAACTAGACAAAATTCAGAATAAAGCTGTTAGAATCATTAACAACCCTGCCATTACATATAAACTACCTCCCCTGCAAGTAAGAAGGAATGTTGCCTCTCTTGCATTATTTTACAGATTTTTGGCAAATGCTCAGACGAAGTTGCGTCCATGATGCCACCTCTCCATGCCTTCCCTCGTGCTACACGGGCATCTGGTAGCGCTCATGACTGGAATGTCACTCAACCATATTGCAGAACTTCTGCCTATCGGAATTCTTTCATTCCCCGAACTGCATCTCTCTGGAACTCGCTTCCCCAGAGTTGTTTTCCTCCAAATTTCAACCCATAACTGTTCAAGTCTAACTGTTACAGATATTTTATGAATAGAGGATACCAGTAATCTGGTGTATGGATATTTTTTTTTTCCCCATTTGTTTTTCCTTCCTCCGTTCTGTTATTAAAAAAAAAAAAAAAAATGGCGATTTTTGAGGTTTTAACTTATTAATTTCTTTCAATACTTCCTCCTTACTAATGGTTATTTTACTAAGAATATTTTCCGTATTCTCATCGTAAATATTTGCTGCTTGAGGGACCAGGTCTAGATTTTCCTTGGTGAATACTGGTATGAAATAATTATTTAGGATGGAGTACATTTCTTTATCTTCACTGGTAATGTCACCTGATTCTGTTCTGAGTGGTTTATATTGGTGAAACGGGAAGGGATTTGGACACTCGCATTAAGGAACACAAGTATGCTTGTAAGATAGGCAACATAGATAACGCAGTGTACGTTCACTCTTCGGAAAACGACCATAGAATCGACTGGAATTCTAGCCAAATATTGTATAAATGTAGTAACCATAAGAAACGTAGGATTGTGGAAGCTGTATGTATAGAGAGATATAGTAATTTTAACCATAGTGAAGGAATGTATAAATTAGATCCAGTGATGAGAGGATTAGTGGCAAGGTCCTTGCTGCCCCTTGTAATCCCTCACTCAGGTCGTGGACAGAGTAGGAGAGTCAGGTGAGGTCACATCAGGTGTGGTTGGGAAAACGTGTCCTCACCCTGCATATAAGCAGCTTCTCGGCATTTTGTATGTACCACTCTTGGTCTGTAGATCCACTGAAGAGGGCGACAGCTGTCGCCGAAACTGTTTGGAATACATCTTTTTTCGTCTGCCAGTGTGGATTTTTGTATCCTATCGTAATTAATGTTTCCTTGCAACCTCGCCTTTAGGTCTGCAAACGATCTATAATATTTCATATAATACAAGCTGGCAACATCAGCCCAGTTCAAATATCCTGTGTGTCTGTGTCCATAACGAAGAATCTGCATATACAAATGTCATACAGTTCACAATAACATTATTATACCACCTGCTGCAGTTCACTACTGTCATTAGGGAATGTGTTCTTATCTCCGAGCACATTTCTTTAACATTTGCCATTTAAGCCATACCTGTCAACTCTATCTCATACAGTGTTCCCAGATCAACAGGCTCGTATCGCTGAGAGGGACGAACTTCTGCTGTCGATTGTACATGAGTGTGATGGATAGTGGGTTGGTATGGGTGAGTATAGTGGTTGGTGGGGTTAGTGGGGATGAGTGAGGTTGTTTTGTAGGAATGATGGTGTATGTATGGTGGTTGGTAGGGCTGGTATGTGTGGGCATCACGACTGGTGTAGGTGGTTTGGGATGGGTATCGTGGTTGGTGGGGTTAGTGAGGTAGGTAACATGAGTGGTTGGTGATTTAGGGGGTGGATAAGGTGTTTGGTGGGTTTAGTGATATTAGTGTGAGTGGGTTAGATGGTGTCAAATCTTGGGAAATATTTTGAATACTGCTATTGCTGACCTCATTTACCTTCCAATCCTTAATGATGATGGGCCACAGATTTTAAGTTTGGATGATGGCATCACCAACGCCGGCATACTCCGAGGCCAATTAAGTATTCCTACCCATTCTCCTTTGACAGATTGATAACAACACCACTGTCCCCATGCACACTCATTATCAAATCAGTATTTTCAGTTATTCTGTTGTCTTACTTCACCTAGAAATTAGAATTATAGAGGATATGGAAAGAAGTATTTACATGGTTTTATTATCCATTCGTGAAAGATTAACAAATATTTACATAATACCTGAATTTCAAGAATACGAAGAGTCATACGTCTTCAACCATCGGCAGGAAACATTTAGCTACAAAGGAGTTAGAATTAACGATGCTGGCACTTAGGGAGGAGGAAAGAGATGTTGGCACTGAGGATGGAAAAGGAAGGGGCTGTCACTAAGGAAGTATTATGAGGAGGTGGACACTGAGGGAGGACGAGGAGAAAGAGGCTGGTTCTAGACAGGGAGGAAAAAGCTGCCACCAAGGGACAAGTGAGAGGGGGAAAACGTTTGTTCCGAGGGAGGAGAAAATAGCTGGACCAGGGGAAGGAGGAAGAGGATAACACTGAGGGAGGAGAAGAAGGAAAAGTAAGCAAAGGAAGCAAACGAAGATGTTGAAACTGTGGAAGGAGGAGGAGGAGGAATCCGACTGTCTAATTAAAACATAGCATTGCGATGGTCCGAGAGAGATATTGTCGCAATGTGATTTCTGCCCAGTGATCTGAATGTCCAAGTGAAGAGATTCAACCATGCACGGGTAAACGGCGGGAGTAACTATGTCAGGATACTGGATTCGGTCTTGGCTGCTAGAGTCCAGGGTGCAGACTTGTTCTCGTGGATGCAGCGCGCTTTTAGACCTACCGATGGCTGTGCCGAGAACATAAACATGACAAGTGCGATCCTGTACCATGGTTATAGGAGGTGACTTGATGTGTACAGTATGTGGAGTCATTGGATGTCCAGAAGGCATCTGATACGCTATCCCACTCTGTCTTGGGCGTCATACTTCGTAGAGTTGGCATGCTGCCTCCTCTAGCCCTGTACTGCTCTCAGTGTCGTGAGACTGCAAGACTGGACCTCATGGGGATGGCCATCAGTCCAGCCAGGGGGTCCGGCAGGGGGATCCTCTCTCCTCCTTGATTTTCAATGCAGCAATGGACAATGTACTAGGAGGCTTGGATCTCCAGCTGGGGATCAAGCTAGTGGATCAGCGTGTGGTCGGCTATGCCTACACTGATGACCTAGTCTTGATATCATCCGCCAAGCCTTCCCTTCAGGCCTTAATTGACTCGGCCTTGAGCAGGCTGGATCAACTTGACTTGCGGGTAAATCCTGACAAGCGTAGATCTGTTGCTGTGGTCCAGGACGGGAAAGCTAAGAAGTACATCCGGTCAGCCAACCTGTTCCTCACCACTGGTGGTCATATGACCCCACACTTAGTGCCTCTCAGACCGCAAAGTATCTTGGCGTGGATGTGGGCTGGAGGCCGTCTCAAGCAGTGCACAAAGAGACGCTGAGGGAGATGCTCGGCCAGGTACATGCGGCACCCTTGCACCCTCAGCAAAAGCTGTGGGCAGTCACCAAAGCAGTATACCTGAGGTTACTCCATGGACTTGTTCTAGCGGGAATGCCTCTGAGTATGCTCAAGGATTTAGATCTGAGCATGAGAGCGTCAGTGAGGGTTATATTACACCTTCCCGCTCATACCCCGAAAGCGTTCTTCCACGCACTGCTGAAGGGTGGAGGAGTAGGGATTCCCTCTTTTTATACCCGAGTTCCGCTGCTCAGGGCAGCTTGACTGCTCCGAATCGATCGGTCAACTTGTCCTATTATGATTAATCTCCGTGAGCACCCTTACATCAGGGACCGCATGGAGCGGATCAGATGGGCCCTCATACAAGTGGTCAGAGTTACTGATCATCACATTGAAGTGAATCAGTGGATCATGGACCTCTATGGGCGGTATGATGGTGAAGACCTGAAGGGATGCTCTAGACAGGCTCACAGTGTGTCGCATATGTGGATATATGAAGGTTCTGGTAATTTCAGCAGCTCCAGATACATCAGAGCAGTTAACCTGAGACGAAACCTCAAGAGCACCCCTGTAAGACCTTTGAGGGGACGTGCAGTACAGCGACCCAATCTGCACTGTGAAGGTGGATGTGGGACCCCACCCTCCTTGAATCATGTCCTCCAGGGTTGTGCTCTGACACATGAAATCCGCGTTGTCCAGCACGATAGGCTCGTAGATTACATCAAGGGGCAAATAGAATGGGCATGTCCCAACTATCGTGTCGGGAAAGAGGTCTTATTGAGTGCAGGACCAGTTTTGAGATGGCCAGACATTCTTATCGACACAGGGACCTCGGCTGTAGTTCCTGACGTGCAGGTAACATCCGACGCCCGCTATACTTCACTGTATTCAGCTGTGTCATGCAAAGTTGAATACTATGACACCCCTAATGTGAAAGAGGTGGTGTGTTGGTGGGCAGCCTGGCACAATGCAACCGTTGAGGCAGTAGTGCTTAATTGGAGGGGGATGATGGCATCTAATAGTACTGCATCCCTTAGAAGATTGGGCATTACCACCAAAACCCTGATGACCCTGGTATCGATTTCCTTGGAGGGGTTGAACAACACTGTTCGATTTCAGTGAAGGAGAGGATGGAGGAGGCAGGTACGGACTCCTGAGTGATTGCATTAAGGTCGCATAAAGAGGTACCGTACCCGCTGGTTAAGCTTGCCAGCTCCAGTGGCAGTCCACGCCCTACCAACTGTGGTGCTGCAAGCATCCACGGATGATAGAACGATCTGCTGGTGGTAGGGTAATGGTAATGGTATAAGGTCCCGGCAGTACCATGTAAAGGGCGCATCACTCGTCTATAACAAGCAAAGACAACTGGGATCCAGTGATGAGGAGGCATACTCTTGGCATGATGGAAGGTTATATGGTAAGGACATGCCCCAACCTGAGGACCCAAGTCAATTACTAGCCAAATCCCTTGTCATCTAATTGGTAACTATTCTGACGCCTGTTTAAAACTCCTACAAGTCAAAAGGATCGATAGGCCGTGCTTTCACAGTCCGTATTCGTACTGAAAATCAGGATCAGGCCAGCTTTTGCCTTTTTACTCTATGCGCACACACAAAAGCATTTATAAATATAAATAAATATATATATATATATATATATATATATATATATATATGTGTGTGTGTGTGTGTGTGTGTTTCTTTCGCCAGTTCGGCTCTCTCTCTCTCTCTCTCTCTCTCTCTCTCTCTCTCTCTATACCCGTATATATATATATATATATATATATATATATATATATATATATATATATATATATATATATATACCTAGGCTGCTTCCCCAAGGAAAGGGAGGTACTTGTGTATATATATATATATATATATATATATATATATATATATATATATATATATATATATATATATATATATATATATATATATATATATATATATGTGTGTGTGTCTGTGTGTGTTTCTTTCGCCAGTTTGGCTACATATATATATATATATATATATATATATATATATATATATATATATATATATATATATATATATATATATATATATATAATGTATACTGTTTATATATACGGAGCCTCTGTGGTACAGTGGTAAAGTGTGCGTTTTCATACACTGATGAATGAGGGTTCGTGCCCTGCCAGGGTAATAAACTTTGGGAGCGTTCTTCTAGCCACGTACTGCTTTGGCGGACATCAGGGGTGTTGTGGCTGAAACAGTGTCACATACTATAATGTAGTCTTGCACCCAATCGGCTTGCGTGGGCCGATTACACTTGGTTAACAGACTACACACACATCCAAAGCCACTTCAACACAACAATTACACTTACAAGCACTTCTCACCGTACATACAGTCTCAAATAGACAGCCTAAGCCACTTTGTAGAGATACGTTGGCAAACTCCCTTGCTATGGACTAACGTCTTTTGTTCCTTTGATTTCTTCTTATCTTAGTGACAGGAAAATAAGAGTAAAAGTAGATGATGTATATTCGAATTTCCACTCAATTAACGCCGGCGTGCCGCAGGGATCAGTTCTGGCGCCAACCCTATTTCTGGTTCATATTAATGATCTCTTATCTGTCACTCACAATCCCGTTCACTCATATGCAGATGACTCAACACTACATAGTTCATCCACATTCAGACATCCATTTACAAAGTCTAATATCTCTACCTCTCAACTCAGTACAGCCATCTCCATAAATCAAGATCTAGCTACAATCAGTGAATGGGGACAAAACAACCTTGTCTCTTTTAATGCTAGTAAAACTAAATATATACAGTTTACTAATAGACAGATATTGCCAGATTCGTACATTACCTTCAGTGCTACTAATATTCCCATCTCCAAAAGTATTGAAATTCTTGGTGTCTCACTTAACAGTGCCCTCAGCTGGACCTCTCATATCAGATCACTTGCTAAGGCCGCCTCAAAGAAACTTGGATTATTGTACAGAGTCCGTAACTTCTTCGCCGATGAGCAGTTAGCTATAATTTATAAGAGTCATGTGCGCTCTCAGCTTGAATATTGCTCACCCTTGTGGAATGGTTGTGGAGAGGTTGCATTGAGACAACTGGACAAAATTCAGAATAAAGCTGTTAGAATCATTAACAACCCTGCCATTACATATAAACTACCTCCCCTGCAAGTAAGAAGGAATGTTGCCTCCCTTGCATTATTTTACAGATATTTTTTTGGCAAGTGCTCAGACGAGGTTGCGTCCATGGTGCCGCCTCTCCATGCCTTCCCTCGTGCTACACGGGCATCTGGTAGCGCAGATGACTGGAATGTCACTCAGCCATATTGCAGAACTTCTGCCTATCAGAATTCTTTCATTCCCCGAACTGCATCTCTCTGGAACTCGCTTCCCCAGAGTTGTTTTCCTCCAAATTTCAACCCACAACTGTTCAAGTCTAACTGTTTCAGATATTTTATGAATGGAGGACACCAGTAGTCTGGTGTATGGATTATTTTTTTTCCCTCATTTGTTTTTCCTTCCTCTGTTCTGTTATCTAAAAAAAAAAAAAAAAAAATACCATTCTCACTTCGGTAAGGATAGGCTGGTCCTGCAGTGGACACTCCAAACGGCTGATAATGATGAAGATGATGATATATATATATATATATATATATATATATATATATATATATATATATATATATATATATATTGCTGTTGCCAAAATTAGCGACTGTCTTGCTAAGAGTAATGAAAGCAATGTTTGAAGCGACAGACAGTAAACTAAGTGGAAGACGTCTAATAACGACATCTCCGCTAGACCATTCTCTAGTCAGATTGGCTACAATATCTCGGCAGAACTCAGTAAAATATGTCTGCTGGTGATATAAGGATATGGCCATATATGAGAACTTTTTTTTTTTAATGCCAGGAGGAAGGAACCAAAGGCCACAAGCCCGCAATACTGTTCCTTCCACGAGAAAAACAAAAAACAGGAGAGAGCCAAATTCAAGATCCGATCATTTCGAAATGTTTGGACACACTGCGTTGGAAAGACTGGAGATCATTGCTAGCAGGAAATACAGACAGAAGGAGACAGTTCCATAGGTGACCTGTTGCATAACTGAAGGACTGGGAGTAATGGATAACTCTTGCATTAGAGAGTTGGACAGAAAAGGGATTAGAGTTTACTGCTAGACGGGTGCTACGTGCCTGTCATAGAGGTGAAGGGATGCAAGCAGACAGTTCAGAGGAGCAGTGACCATTGAAGCAGTGATAGAAGAGAGAAAAAGATGCAAAAGTGCGGCGAAGAGACAGAGGTTGAAGGGAGCCAGTAAGATGAGGAGAGTTAATGAGACTAAAAGCCTTTGACTCCACCCTATTGAGAAGAGCCGTATATGGTGAGCCTTCCCACACATGACAGTTGTATTCTATGCAGGGGCGGATAAAACCCGTGTATAAAGTTAACAACTGTGCAGGGGTAAAGAAGGAACGGATTTGGCTTAGAACACCTAATCTCTTGAAAGCAGATTATACAGGAGATGTAATATGATCTTTCCAAGATTAGTCCCGAGTGAATGAAACCCAAGCATGTTCAAGGATGATGCAGGATTAAGCTGAATATTATCAAACGTTAGTGGATACTCCCGTGGAAGATTTTGTCGGGTTGATAGGTGTAAGATCTGAGTCTTTGATGCATTAAAAACAAGAAGATTACTTTTACCCGAGTCAGAGATACAAGTCAAGACAGACATTAGGTGTGCCATAGCCTCATCCCTTGTTTGGTGATGTAACTGCTGAGAAGGGCATTGCAGGAACTGAATGGATAGGTGAAGGGTGGAGTCATCAGCATACGAGTGAATAAGGTAAGATGTACGGCTTAGAAGGTCATTGATGAATAAGAGGAAGAGAGTTGGTGATAGGACAAAGCCCTGAGGAACACCACTGTTGATAGATCTAGGAAAAGAACGATGGCCTTCAACAACAGCGGCTATAGAATGACCAGAAAGGAAGCTATAGATGAAGGCACGGATAGAAGGATAGAAACCGTAAGAGGGCAATTTGGTAATTATAGATTTATGCCAAACTCGATCAAAAGCCTTTGAGATGTCAAGCGCAATGGCAAAGCTTTCGCTGAAGTCCCGAAAGGAGGACGACCAGGAGTCTGAAAGGTAGGTGAGAAGATCGTCAGTGGAGCGTCCCAGACGGAACCCTTACTGACGATCAGAAAGAAGGTTGTGGTAGGAAAGATGCTTTAAAATTTTTCTCTTATGAATTGACTCGACAACTTTTGAGATGCATAGGATGTTAAAGCAATTGGACGATAGTTAGAGGGTTGGGAATGGTCACCTTTCTTTGGGACTGGATGAATGACAGCAAACTTCCAGCAAGAAGGAAAGGTATAAATTGATAGACTAGGCGAAAGAGTTTACTTAGGCAGGGTGCAAGCACAGAAGCACAGTTCTTGAGGACAACTGGAGGGACTCCATCAGGCCCATATGCCTTGTTAGTATTTAGGCCTGTGATGGCAGAAAATACATCAGCTGATGAAATTTTAATGTCAGCAATGAGGAAGTCTGAGGGGGGAAATGATGGAGGAACAGCACCAGAATCGTCTTAGGTGGAATTGGAGGAGAAAGTCTGAGAGAAGAGTTCTGTTTTATCAGTTGAAAGAAATAGCTACAGAATCATCAGAATAGAAAAGAGGAGGAAAGGATGATGAGGTAAAGTTGTCAGAGAGGATTTTGGCAAGGTGCCAGAAGGAGCAGGAAGAATTCGAGTTGGAAAGTTGAGAGCATATAGTACGGATGAAATCGTTTTTAGCAGAGCGAAGAACAGACTTAGTACGATTCCAGGCAGAAGCATAAAAAATATGTATTTCAGGGGTAGGTTGACTCCGGTACCTTCTATAGGCCCTCTCCTTGTTGCAGACAGCATTAGAACAAGCACGATTAAACCACAGTTTTCTTGCATTAGTCAAAGGATATGAGTAGGAAATGTACGATTCCATGCCCGAGAGAATAGCTTCTATAATGCGGAAGGTACACTCAGGTGGCTTCCGGCCATGGAAACGATAATCATTCCATGGGAAATCAAAGAAGTACTGCCTGAGGACCTCCCAGTCCGCGGCTCCAAAGTGCCACAGACGACTTTTCTTTGGAGGGTCCACAGGCCGTACTGGAGCAAAATGACAGTTAAAGGTAATAAGGTTGTGATTGGAGGAGCCCAACGGAGAGGAAAGATTAACAGTGTAAGCAGAAGGATTAGTTGTAAGGAAGAGGTCAAGTATGTTGGAGCTCTCTCCAAGGCAGTCAGGGATATGGGTAGGGTGCTGTACAAGCTGCTCTAGGTCTAAGGTGTAGGCTTGTTCTCCAGGTGGATCGGTGAAAGGAGAGGAGAGCCAAAAATGGTGGTGAACATTGAAATCTCCTAGAATGGAGAAATGAATAGAATGTGTTCCATTATAGATGTAAGATAGTCGAAGATTTTTTCATAGTAGAATTTGGGGCTAAGTATACAGTGCAGATATATTTAGTCAGAGAGTGACAGGAAAGCCGAAGCCAGAGTGTTGAGAATTCAGAAGAATCGAGTTCAGGAACACAAAAGCAAGATAAGTTGTTGCGTATATATACACAACAGCCACCTTTGACCTTGAAATGAGTATAGAAAAAGTAGGAGAATACAGAAAAGGGTTTGCTGTCAGTTGCCTCAGACAGCTGAGTCTCAGTTAGAAAGAGAAGGTGAGGTTTAGAGGAGGAGAGGTGGTGCTCAACAGAGCGAAAGTTAAAGGAAAGGCCGTGAATGTTGCAGAAATGAAGAAGTGAGTCAGACAGTGGTTCCAGGCAGCTCGAGTTGTCACTGGGAGAGGGACGGTTGGTGGAGGCCCCTCCTGGGGACTCCAAGACTATGTGTTTCGAAGCCATGATTATATACGTTTTTAAATTTTGGAAAAGGAAGTGTGGTGTGTACTGTGCATGTTGTTTGGTGTTGATAGTTAGTGAAACTTGTATTGGAGAGCATGCTGGCCTACTCTCTGTGTTACTGAGACACTAAAACGTTCAGGAAAGGGGTATATTTAGGAACTAGTCCCTAGGGCTGATGAAACGGGAGCCCTAGTTCTCCCTGTCATCAGCTTTCCATCCACCTTGGGAGTACTGTCCTGTTCGACTGGTGCTATAGTCTACTCCTCATCACATCATCATTTGATAAAGAGGGGATATAATTGTTTTTAGAGAATCGGATATGTTTAAGTGAAAGTACAGAATGTGGTGAATGTTTTTGGCATGTGAGATAGGGCCAGGAATTCGGGGGCTTGAATAGTGATTGAAAGGAAGCGTGGCCTAATGGATTGGGCAAATTTGGACTGTCTGGACGTTGCTACTCCTCACCCTGCCCTAGGGTGGGAAAGGAGGTTGGGATGGTGATGATGATGATAAAACAGTTTGGAAACAAATCGATTTAGTAAATCAACACGTCTGGTATAATGAAACTGCTATCACCAGTTTAACAAAAGTAAAAAATAACCATCATGTATCATCGGTTACCCTGACAGTTTTGCAATCAGAAAAATGAGAAACAATATTCTTATTAGAAATATATTTCAGCCAGTATTCTTCCCCTTTCCTCAATCCAACATTCACTAGTGACTGACACGACTGATGTTAGAGTTGGTATTTAGTATGCAGTTTGACAGGCAGCACGGCAGTGTGGCATTGGTGTTTGGTGTGGGTGAGGGTGTGTAGATAGAGAGGACAGGTCATGGCTGGTTCAATGATCCTGCCTCGCCTGTCTCACTGCCTCATCTACCACTGACTAGCCATCCACTCGCCGTGCTGCTGTGGTTGACGGTGATAATGTGGAGCTGCTGTGGTTGACTGTGTTAATGTGGTGCTGCTGTGGTTGACGGTGTTAGTGTGGTGCTGATGTGGTTGACGGTGTTAGTGTGGTGCTGCTGTGGCTGACGGTGTTAATGTGTTGCTGCTGTGGTTGACGGTGTTAGTGTTGTGCTGCTGTGGTTGATGGTGTTAGTGTGGTGCTGGTGTGGCTGACGGTGTTAGCGTGGTGCTGCTGTGGTTGACGGTGTTAGTGTGGTGCTGCTGTGGCTGACAGTGTTAGTGTGGGGCTGGTGTCGCTGATGGTATTAGTGTGGTGATGGTGTGGTTGACAGCGTTAGCGTGGTGCAGGTGTAGCTGACGGTGTTAGTGTGGTGCTGCTGTGGCTAATGGTGTTAGTGTGGTGCTGGTTAATGTGGTGCTGGTGTGGTGCCGATGGGTTTAATATGTCCTTGCAAGTAAAATATGGAGCTGCAACATACATCCTAGAGAGCTTTTTCTTATTTCACTTTTCTCCTAATGCCGATAATGGACTGAGTCAAATGACTGAAATCAGCAGATACACATGTGCTTCCTCTCTTAACATAACACCTGTAGGTAATAGAGGATGCCTGGTGAGGTTTGAGAACTTAGGTCAAGTGATGCAACAGCTTCCATCGAAACTGGATCCAACAGGATTCTGGGATGCATAAATCACGAATGTACATGTTTCTCATCGGACTGCCCGTCCCTGCACTGGATGCACATATACGGCCCCCGGTGTGAAAGAGTTAATATAGATTCCCAAGAAAATAAGTGGAAAACTTCATGTATATTTTCATTTTTGAATGGAGAAAGACTTTAATAAGAGATTCATTTGCTATGGCTTATAAAATACTTTTAGTCAAGGAATACTTGCATGCAGTGGATGTCCTTTGCCATGAATATGGAAAATGATTAAATTCCTATGAATTATTGATCATCATCATCATCATCCAGACCTTCTTTCCCACCCTAGGGCAGGGTGAGGCCATGCTTCCATTCACTGATATAACAAGCCCTCTGAATTCTGGCTCTGTCTGATACCTCCAAAACTTTCACCACATTCTGTAGCTTCACATAAACGTATTCTATCTATCTATCTATTGCCAGACGCCTCAATCCCATTCGGGGTGGCCACAAACAAATCGCCTCCACGTCGCCCTGTCCCCCACCATTTCACTGCCCTGCTCCCAATTCACACCCCGCCCTCTCATATACCTCTCCACCCCAACCCTCCTTCTCATCCTCGGCCTCCCCCTCCCTCTCCCCCCCTCCACCTCACTCACATACACTCTCTTCGCCAGTCTTTCACCCTCCATCCTCTCCACATGGCCAATCCACCTCAGTGTATTCCTCCTAATGCTTCCTATCACATCCACATCCACACCACAATGCTCCTTTATATCCTTATTTGTCAGCCTGTCTCTCCATATGACTCCACAGGCTCCTCTTAAATAACTAATTTCCACTGCTCTCAATCTTGACTTGTGCCCTTCCAGCAATGTCCAAGCTTCACCTCCATACGTTAGAGTTGGTCTAAAACGTATTCGATAGAGTCACTCTGAACGTTGTCACGTTAAAAAAGGGGTGCCAGATCCCTGATCATGCAATTCTCACCACATTCATCCACTAAGCTCGATCTCGTGTCAGTCCCCTAGCCTCACCGACTTCCATAGCTCTCCTCCTAACACACTTAGTAGAGAAACTGTACCGGGGGAATATGAACCCTTAATCCGCCGCATCCCGTTGACGTATATATATGTCCAGACATTTTGTCACTGTCAGTCCTGTTGAATTATATAAATGCGCATCAACTGCAAGGTCCCTAATTTGCACAATTTTCAATTTTCACACATGATTTTTGGTACGTATACATGGGACACCTTCTTCTACACGATGCCACGCACGGACAATGCCTTACCCCGCGTGACCTCCCCCCCCCCTGTACACCATTGTCTCGGCAATTCACCTGTTACCAGTGACCTGGCCAGTAAAGACATGTCGTGCCACGGTACGAAATTCAGGATCAGAGTGATTCTCCAATTGGTGACAATGTGGAGGACAAAGTTAATGTAGTATTAGAGGAGGAAACAGTCAGAAATGATGATCAGGTAACGTTGCCAAAAAAGGTCAGGTATGTTGATGTGTTTGGTGAGTGAAACAATGCTTATATTGCCTATATTACTGTGTGAAAACCAATATACTCTCGTACTACATATGAATTCGCACCAAATAAATAAATAAATACCGTTTATGAGTGGTGTGGAATAGTTACCCTCCCATAGAACTCGTTTTCTTTGGAGCCAGCCTGATAGAAAACCCAGCAAGGTAAGGAGTACTGCTACCTGCATCGAATGTTTTAAACCTCAGGTGAGTGATTTCTCTATGAATTTTCAATGTTTCTCACCAAAGCGAAGGTTTGAGCCAAAAATTTTGTTTTCCAAAATTGGTCGGGATTGGGGGGAGTCAGTGGTGGAAAATCGGTCAGGACGGGGCGGGTTAACCCACTACCAACTCCGTACCCAAGTGGAAGAAAAAAAATGGACACAAATGATACTACCCTTACTATGAGATAGCAGAGTATTCGACCATTTGTTATATCTAACCAAGCATGCTTCCCCTTTAAACAGGGAATAACATGTGCCGCAGCATCGAACATTATGTCGAAAAACGAGAGTGGTTTGTGTTGATGTGGGAGAAGGGTATGTTGATGAAAGCCATAGCAGGGCAGACAGGCACCAGTGCCACCATCGTCAGCAGATGTGTCAGACACTGTGCTCCAAGCAGGCACAGAGAAAACATTGCCAAACATCACTTAGTTTCCTGGTGATATTTTAACGTTTACAAAATTCCAACATTCTCAGTATGATCATCATAACATGGGATTTCACATATTATTCCCAAATTTTGTTACATTTACAGCATATGCAACAATGTACATATAAAATATATCCCGTTAGACTACAGTAATTACAGCATCCACTTCACTATAAACGACCATGTTTGACTTTAATGAAAAGAAAAAAATGTTTCTCTGCAGTGGCGATCTCCTGTGCACTTTTACTGAAGGAGTGCCAACACATTTGTAAACATTTGTTGCCTTTAATAAACCTGAGAACATTCTGTATTTTGTCATATTTCTCAGAGAACGTTTTTCCTACTAGCTGCCTCTCACTGCGTTAAACAAATCATTCGTCAGGTGTGATGGCATAGGTTTCGCTACCTTTCTTTGTCAGGGGTATCAAAACAAGGGCAAGAAGAGAAACTATAACCTTAGAAAGCATGTAAGACAACCTACATTATTTATAATTATGTGAATCAATGAGAAATGATATATATATTCGGACGTGCCCAAACTAAGACCATCTAAATCCATTATGGCGTTCTGCTGTCTTTGCTAAGGATTACTGCTGAGTAGGGTATATATAGCCTGACTTTCACTTTCGAATTAAATGATGTCACTTTAATGCTGAAATTTCAACCTGTAATGCATTATTGTAGTTCAGTATGGTTAACCAAGAGACATGTTTTATCATAACCAGTAAAACAAAACAATAACATAGTTATACAGTTCCCTCCTGCCTGACTTATGTTCTCTCAGTATAATGTTCCCAAGTATATGTGTTTATTATTATTATTATTATTATTGTTATTATTATTATTATTATAATGAGAGAGAGAGAGAGAGAGAGAGAGAGAGAGAGAGAGAGAGAGAGCGAGAGATACACACCTGTTCTTTTCCTGACCATCCACTGCTCCTGGTGTCAATATATGCAAAAACCAGTCACAGCAGTTGGCCTCAATCTTAGATGCCCATTCAAAATTATCACAGTTTTATGGGGGTCATCCAGTTATATACATAGGACACTGTTTCTACGTACACACAGTTGTCTTAGAGATCTGTGGACAACGTGCCTCATTTTCACTGCGATGTATCGTCACTGCATATTGTACAAGCCTTGCAAGTTTGTTCATAACTCTCTGGCACTGTCGTATTTACTATCATTTTTCGATGGGGCTTGAGGAAAAAAGCATTACAATCATTCTAATTCGTTCACATAATAGTATCTTAATAATTTTCAAATGACATCTACTGGACTTTTTTTTTTTTTTATCTTTTACGAGTACGTTGCCCAGATACTTACGATACAGAGTTTTGTTGTTGTTGTCATCAGTCAGGATCAGCGAATCCTCTCGGACTGATATCGATGGGAAGGGACTAAGTCAGGGACGTAAAATAGGAATGAACGTAATACTCAGAATGAGAGAAAAGAGGGGAAAAAATTGATTCAGTACTTTGGTAGATGAATATAAGCAAAAACTAGAAGATCTATTGCTAACGAAGTGGTGATGGATGAACGTAAAAAATTTGTGGGGAGCACACCTAGAATGTTTCATAAAGATTTCACAAACCATGTATGATACTGAAGAGAAATATGTAGCCAATAAAGGAACAGCTCGGTGGAACATGGAATTGGAAAGAACCGTTTCCACTTGTCCGTGAAGTGGGTCAAGTCCGGTCGATTTTTTTGTATCCTTATCTGTTCACTGTTTCAGTCTGTGGCTATAATAGTTTATTCACAGGAGTGAGTAATTATAGCACGATGAAAGGGGCGCTACTGTGATCTTGTTTTTATATATATTTTGACCATAGTAGAATAACGTCGGTCAAACCACATTTTTTTTCTCCTGCTCAGGAAACCATTTACTACGTTGGTCGGTAGCTGTATTATCTAATGGAAACCTGACCAGCTACTGAATGACTGCTCTCCAGCTGAATGTGGCTCATAAGGGTTAACATTCACGAGGCGGTTAGGGTTTACTATAGGGTTTCACTCAAAGACCAGCGACTGGCCACTCTTGTCTTAGATAGCTGGAGTAAGAGTTAAGCCCCATGGCCCTACTCTCCTGGTTGTGTAATAAATATGATGATTATTGCGCAGTCCCCTAACAGACAGACATACAGAGGTGGAATTATTACAGTTGTTAATGTATTTTGATGGCAATGAAACCACTGCTTCAGCTGCAGCATTCACATAAAATGATGGCATTTCCTAGTTCCATGGATAATTATCTGGTAATTTATCGAAAAGTATCTGCAATAGCATTAACTATCATTCATTTTACCGCTTCATGAAACTTTATTTTTTCCTCCCAGAAACTCCATAAGAAACAATGTTTGAAGCCGTCCTAATGTTGTAAATCATATCAGCCATGGTTATTTTGACACACGCTTCAGTTATATCACCAACAGGCAAGTGAAACAGAAACCCTTTACCACAGGTTATAACTATATACACACTGGTATATAACCATCATCAGATATATATAATGGTGTGAGACTTCCGTAACAGCTAACAGGAGTGGGGCAGAGTTGATTCTGGAGGTACTGAACGCCGTGCTGAGTGTGGCACCACAGGACAAGGACTTCGTTACGTTCATGACGAAGAAAGACTCATCCGTATGTAATTATATAGCGACATTTTATTTATTACATTGAAGATAGACTAGAAACACATCAGTAGGAGTCATGCAGCCTTAACCCCATCAGTACAATGAACGGCATTTTCATTTTCATCACTCGACACTCAGACAATGCTAGTCTGCTTCAGCTGCAGTGAAGAGTATAGTGAAGTCTCCAGTTCGATACGTACATGTATCTCCAAAAGTAACTAAAATCGTCTGGTGGAAGAAAGAGTGAAAAATAATAATCATCGTCTTGAAAAGAGTTAAAGAAAAAAAATCAGTATTAGGTAAGTGGGATGACACACTTCTTTTAGCATAAATAACAAAAAAAAAAAGTAGCCTTGCTCTTTCGAACTCTTTCAACACTTTCTAGCTAGACGTCATCGTAGAGGGACACAAGGCTGCCTGATTGCTGGGGCATGCAAGTGGTGTATATTTAGCATTGATTTCTTGATAAGAATGGGTGAACTTTGCAAACTGAAGATGCTCAACTTTGCTTACTCCAAGACAACTAGCAAGTGTGGGGTTTTAAAAAAGCCTTTGGTTCCTTCTCCCTTGCATAAAAAAAAAAAAAAATGTATCTTAGGCTAAAGTTATTCTAGCTTTGCTATCACCATAGAGACTATGTCACAAAGAAAACTGGGTATATGCACCAAGTAGTCCCAGGAGTGTTCGCTTGATATAACCCTCCTACGACAATGCTCATGTCACACATGGATATGATTTATAATTGATTTCAACTTGTGAATTCATCCTGCGTTCCTTTAGAACTGAAAATAGGCCTCATGTAGGTTCAGTATGTGTTACGAAATAAGATATGGTGTACTGTATGTGAATGTAGTATTTTCAGTCCTAGCTTACACTGACCTCTTATGAAATTATACAGTAGCACTGCATTGTGTGGGGGTGTTCAAGATGGCGGCGGACGGCCAGGACACTAACGTAACCCAGGCACAGCTCTCCCAGGTGGTCGGCTAGGCTCGCCGGGTAGGTCACTCTCACATTCTTGTTCAGAAGGGAAGGCCACTTTCACACTAGTGTTGAGGAGCGAAGGCCACTTTCACATTTGTGCTGAGGAGGGAGGGCCACTTTCACATTACTGCTGAGGCGGGAAGGTCATCCTCACATTACTGCTGAGGCGGGAAGGCCACTTTCACATTATTGCTGAGGGGGGAAGGTCACTCTCACATTACTGCTGAGGCGGGAAGGTCACACTCACATTATTGCTGAGGCGAGTACTATGGGTAGGTCACTTATCTAACCTGCACCCCTGTGGCGCCAGCAGCTGCGGCAGGTGTCATGGTCCGTGACGGTGATGGTGGTGAGTGAATACCCAGCCTTCCTTGCCGCCTTCACTGAGTGGACGCTTAGGGTACGCCTCCTGGCGTGATCGACGAGGCTCCTCGTCCTCACCTGCCTCACACTGCACCGCCTCAGCAGCATCCGCAACATACTTGACATGACACGCTCCATGTTGGTTCACACCGCATCCACGTCCGAGCTAAGGTTAGACCAAATAGCAGGCAACATTTACAGCTTGTATAATTATATTAAAAAAAAAAAAACATACAACGTTTTTAGTGTCAAACCATGACACTGTAAGTACTGCGCAGTCATACTTAATACAAGAGGCGGTGCCAAGGCACAGCAAACCCATTCCTGGCAGTCATTTTAGTGCTGACTAATAAAAGCAACAGGATTTCTAGTCAAAGATATCACATATCAGAGTTGAAGTAAATCGAGTGAAAATTGACGATTTTATGCCCCATTGAAATTTTAGGCCCAACACACCTGACACTGACCCCCCTGCTGCTAACCGTGGGGGTGACCATCCCTGATGTAATGAGGCATGTTAAAGGATGCAGATTTGAAATATGCACCTGTAGGTTTTAGTTTCATGTCGATATGACGACTTTCAGACAAGTTATTGCGAAAAAAACGATTTTTGTTTACATGATTTTTGTTTACATTTTTTGGGCCTACAGCCTGGGCTTTGGCCCAGTTTGGGACAAAATTTAATCAGGTGATCACAATGCCATAGCCCGTCATCCCTGTAATTTTAGTCAAATTCACACCAGTAGTTTTCGCGTAACGTTAACAGACAAACAGTCAGACGGACAGACAGACAAACAGACAAACCGAGTGAAAACAATACCCGTCCCCGAGCCCCTCCGAGGCGGGAATGGGTAAAAAGTGATTGACCTTCCTCTCCCAGTCATTGTCCAGGAAGATCCTTTGTATCATGAAGTCACATAGCGGTGGGAAGAGAAATATAGTGGGGTTAACCTGTAATGGGCGGAGAGGTGGGTGGGTGTGCCAGGAACTGTTGGGCAGGGTAAAGTGAGGTAAGTCCAGGTAAGGAATATGCATTGGAAAGCCGTAGAAGTCCTGCATTGAGAACAATACGCACTTGGTATGTGCAGTATTAACATCCTCAACCAATGGTTTTTGTTATGTATCAGTACATAGGTTTCTCTTTCTCTCTCTCTCTCTGTCTTCAAAATTTGTAATGGACAGACAACAGGCAACCCTTACAAATTTAATTTTATGTGATCAGCAAAGACAGATTGGCGTAGTACAAATATCAGATAGCAGAATGTATAACTGTTTGAATAAGAACAATTGTGTTGTAAAGTTACCTACCAAGATAGACTCTGATACCTACACGAGTAGAATGCATAGAGGTTCCTTTATGTGATTTAAAAAAAAAAAAGTATTTATTCATCGCGTGGAACGGTAAAAGAAGAAGAACCCAAATGATCTACAACCATTATGATCCCATAAAATTGTGGTTTCAAAAGAGGGAGGAATGAACGAATGTTATCCTTGTTACAAGACAGCCAGTCAATGAGTAATTTAGATATTAACGTTGTGGGATATGTCACGAGCATATGTAGGCAGAATAGTTGTCAGTAGGGTGTCGAAATGTCAGATTATTAAAAAGATTATTAAAGGAATTATGTGGTAGTTGGGGGCGCTCACCATCCACTCACTCGATGTAGTGCTGCTCTCGGGTATCTACCCTTTCCTCTCGTCCATCCTTCTTTCCTTCCATCCTCTTCTGTCTTTCTTTCCTTCATTCTTTCCTCGTCCTTCTGCCTGTGGTTGACTCTACACTGAGTGACAAGCCAAAAGGTTTTCCTGTACAACAGGAAACCATTTACTACGCTTGGTAGTAACCATGTAACCAAAAAAAGGGTTTGCTGTCAGTTGCCTCAGACAGCTGAGTCTCAGTTAGAAAGAGAAGGTGAGGTTTAGAGGAGGAGAGGTGGTGCTCAACAGAGCGAAAGTTAAAGGAAAGGCCGTGAATGTTGCAGAAATGAAGAAGTGAGTCAGACAGTGGTTCCAGGCAGCTCGAGTTGTCACTGGGAGAGGGACGGTTGGTGGAGGCCCCTCCTGGGGACTCCAAGACTATGTGTTTCGAAGCCATGATTATATACGTTTTTAAATTTTGGAAAAGGAAGTGTGGTGTGTACTGTGCATGTTGTTTGGTGTTGATAGTTAGTGAAACTTGTATTGGAGAGCATGCTGGCCTACTCTCTGTGTTACTGAGACACTAAAACGTTCAGGAAAGGGGTATATTTAGGAACTAGTCCCTAGGGCTGATGAAACGGGAGCCCTAGTTCTCCCTGTCATCAGCTTTCCATCCACCTTGGGAGTACTGTCCTGTTCGACTGGTGCTATAGTCTACTCCTCATCACATCATCATTTGATAAAGAGGGGATATAATTGTTTTTAGAGAATCGGATATGTTTAAGTGAAAGTACAGAATGTGGTGAATGTTTTTGGCATGTGAGATAGGGCCAGGAATTCGGGGGCTTGAATAGTGATTGAAAGGAAGCGTGGCCTAATGGATTGGGCAAATTTGGACTGTCTGGACGTTGCTACTCCTCACCCTGCCCTAGGGTGGGAAAGGAGGTTGGGATGGTGATGATGATGATAAAACAGTTTGGAAACAAATCGATTTAGTAAATCAACACGTCTGGTATAATGAAACTGCTATCACCAGTTTAACAAAAGTAAAAAATAACCATCATGTATCATCGGTTACCCTGACAGTTTTGCAATCAGAAAAATGAGAAACAATATTCTTATTAGAAATATATTTCAGCCAGTATTCTTCCCCTTTCCTCAATCCAACATTCACTAGTGACTGACACGACTGATGTTAGAGTTGGTATTTAGTATGCAGTTTGACAGGCAGCACGGCAGTGTGGCATTGGTGTTTGGTGTGGGTGAGGGTGTGTAGATAGAGAGGACAGGTCATGGCTGGTTCAATGATCCTGCCTCGCCTGTCTCACTGCCTCATCTACCACTGACTAGCCATCCACTCGCCGTGCTGCTGTGGTTGACGGTGATAATGTGGAGCTGCTGTGGTTGACTGTGTTAATGTGGTGCTGCTGTGGTTGACGGTGTTAGTGTGGTGCTGATGTGGTTGACGGTGTTAGTGTGGTGCTGCTGTGGCTGACGGTGTTAATGTGTTGCTGCTGTGGTTGACGGTGTTAGTGTTGTGCTGCTGTGGTTGATGGTGTTAGTGTGGTGCTGGTGTGGCTGACGGTGTTAGCGTGGTGCTGCTGTGGTTGACGGTGTTAGTGTGGTGCTGCTGTGGCTGACAGTGTTAGTGTGGGGCTGGTGTCGCTGATGGTATTAGTGTGGTGATGGTGTGGTTGACAGCGTTAGCGTGGTGCAGGTGTAGCTGACGGTGTTAGTGTGGTGCTGCTGTGGCTAATGGTGTTAGTGTGGTGCTGGTTAATGTGGTGCTGGTGTGGTGCCGATGGGTTTAATATGTCCTTGCAAGTAAAATATGGAGCTGCAACATACATCCTAGAGAGCTTTTTCTTATTTCACTTTTCTCCTAATGCCGATAATGGACTGAGTCAAATGACTGAAGTCAGCAGACACACATGTGCTTCCTCTCTTAACATAACACCTGTAGGTAATAGAGGATGCCTGGTGAGGTTTGAGAACTTAGGTCAAGTGATGCAACAGCTTCCATCGAAACTGGATCCAACAGGATTCTGAGATGCATAAATCACGAATGTACATGTTTCTCATCGGACTGCCCGTCCCTGCACTGGATGCACATATACGGCCCCCGGTGTGAAAGAGTTAATATAGATTCCCAAGAAAATAAGTGGAAAACTTCATGTATATTTTCATTTTTGAATGGAGAAAGACTTTAATAAGAGATTCATTTGCTGTGGCTTATAAAATACTTTTTGTCAAGGAATACTTGCATGCAGTGGATGTCCTTTGCCATGAATATGGAAAATGATTAAATTCCTATGAATTATTGATCATCATCATCATCCAGACCTTCTTTCCCACCCTAGGGCAGGGTGAGGAGTAGCAATGTCCAGACAACCTAAGTTTGCCCAATCCAATGGGCCATGCTTCCATTCACTGATATAACAAGCCCTCTGAATTCTGGCTCTGTCTGATACCCCCAAAACTTTCACCACATTCTGTAGCTTCACATAAACGTATTCTATCCATCTATCTATTGCCAGACGCCTCAATCCCGTTCGGGGTGGCCACAAACAAATCGCCTCCACGTCGCCCTGTCCCCCACCATTTCACTGCCCTGCTCCCAACTCACACCCCGCCCTCTCATATACCTCTCCACCCCAACCCTCCATCTCATCCTCGGCCTCCCCCTCCCTCTCCCTCCCTCCACCTCACTCACATACACTCTCTTCTTCAGTCTTTCACCCTCCATCCTCTCCACATGGCCAAACCACCTCAGTGTATTCCTCCTAACGCTTCCTATCACATCCACATCCACACCACAATGCTCCTTTACATCCTTATTTGTCAGCCTGTCTCTCCATGTGACTCCACAGGCTCCTCTTAAATAACTAATTTCCACTGCTCTCAATCTTGACTTGTGCCCTTCCAGCAATGTCCAAGCTTCACCTCCATACGTTAGAGTTGGTCTAAAACGTATTCGATAGAGTCAATCTGAACGTTGTCACGTTAAAAAAGGGGTGCCAGATCCCTGATCATGCAATTCTCACCACATTCATCCACTACGCTCGATCTCGTGTCAGTCCCCTAGCCTCACCGACTTCCATAGCTCTCCTCCTAACACACTTAGTAGAGAAACTGTACTGGGGGAATATGAACCCTTAACCCGCTGCATCCCGTTGACGTATATATATGTCCAGGCATTTTGTCACTGTCAGTCCTGTTGAATTATATAAATGCGCATCAACTGCAAGGTCCCTAATTTGCACAATTTTCAATTTTCACACATGATTTTTGGTACGTATACACAGGACACCTTCTACACGATGCCACGCACGGACAATGCCTTACCCCGCATGACCTCCTCCCCCCCTGCACACCATTGTCTCGGCAATTCACCTGTTACCAGTGACCTGGCCAGTAAAGACATGTCGTGCCACGGTACGAAATTCAGGATCAGAGTGATTCTCCAATTGGTGACAATGTGGAGGACAAAGTTAACGTAGTATTAGAGGAGGAAACAGTCAGAAATGATGATCAGGTAATGTCGCTAAAAAAGGTCAGGTATGTTGATGTGTTTGGTGAGTGAAACAATGCTTATATTGCCTATATTACTGTGTGAAAACCAATATACTCTCGTATTACATAATTATAAATTCGTACCAAATAAATAAATAAATACCGTTTATGAGTGGTGTGGAATAGTTACCCTCCCATAGAACTCGTTTTCTTTGGAGCCAGCCTGATAGAAAACCCAGCAAGGTAAGGAGTGCTGCTACCTGCATCGAATGTTTTAAACCTCAGGTGAGTGATTTCTCTACGAATTTTCGATGTTTCTCACCAAAGCGGAGGTTTGAGCCAAAAATTTTGTTTTCCAAAATTGGTCGGGATTGGGGGGAGTCAGTGGTGGAAAATCGGTCAGGACGGGGCGGGTTAACCCACTACCAACTCCGTACCCAAGTGGAAGAAAAAATATGGACACAAATGATACTACCCTTACTATGAGATAGCAGAGTATTCGACCATTTGTTATATCTAACCAAGCATGCTTCCCCTTTAAACAGGGAATAACATGTGCCGCAACATCGAACATTATGTCCAAAAACGAGAGCGGTTTGTGTTGATGTGGGAGGAGGGTATGTTGATGAAAGCCATAGCAGGGCAGACAGGCACCAGTGCCACCATCGTCAGCAGATGTGTCAGACACTGTGCTCCAAGCAGGCACAGAGAAAACATTGCCAAACATCACTTAGTTTCCTGGTGATATTTTAACGTTTACAAAATTCCAACATTCTCAGTATGATCATCATAACATGGGATTTCACATATTATTCCCAAATTTTGTTACATATACAGCATATGCAACAATGTACATATAAAACATATCCCGTTAGACTACAGTAATTACAGCATCCACTTCACTATAAACGACCATGTTTGACTTTAATGAAAAGAAAAAAATGTTTCTCTGCAATGGCGATCTCCTGTACACTTTTACTGAAGGAGTGCCAACACATTTGTAAACATTTGTTGCCTTTAATAAACCTGAGAACATTCTGTATTTTGTCATATTTCTCAGAGAACGTTTTTCATACTAGCTGCCTCTCACTGCGTTAAACAAATCATTCGTCAGGTGTGATGGCATAGGTTTCGCTACCTTTCTTTGTCAGGTATCAAAACAAGGGCAAGAAGAGAAACTATAACCTTGGAAAGCATGTAAGACAACCTACATTATTTGTAATTATGTGAATCAATGAGAAATGATATATATATTCGGACGTGCCCAAACTAAGACCATCTAAATCCATTATGGCGTTCTGCTGTCTTTGCTAAGGATTACTGCTGAGTAGGGTATATATAGCCTGACTTTCACTTTCGGATTAAATGATGTCACTTTAATGCTGAAATTTCAACCTGTAATGCATTATTGTAGTTCAGTATGGTTAACCAAGAGACATGTTTTATCACAACCAGTAAAACAAAACAATAACATAGTTATACAATTCCCTCCTGCCTGACTTATGTTCTCTCAGTATAATGTTCCCAAGTATATGTGTTTATTATTATTATTATTATTATTATTGTTGTTGTTATTATTATTATTATTATAATGAGAGAGAGAGAGAGAGAGAGAGAGAGAGAGAGAGAGAGAGAGAGAGAGAGAGAGAGATACACACCTGTTCTTTTCCTGACCATTCACTGCTCCTGGTGTCAATATATGCAAAAACCAGTCACAGCAGTTGGCCTCAATCTTAGATGCCCATTCAAAATTATCACAGTTTTATGGGGGTCATCCAGTTATATATATAGGACACTGTTTCTACGTACACACAGGTGTCTTAGAGATCTGTGGACAACGTGCCTCATTTTCACTGCGATGTATCGTCACTGCATATTGTACAAGCCTTGCAAGTTTGTTCATAACTCTCTGGCACTGTCGTATTTACTATCATTTTTCGATGGGGTTTGAGGAAAAAAGCATTACAATCATTCTAATTCGTTCACATAATAGTATCTTAATAATTTTCAAATGACATCTACTGGACTTTTTTTTTTTTTTTTTATCTTTTACGAGTACGTTGCCCAGATACTTGCGATACAGAGTTTTGTTGTTGTTGTCATCAGTCAGGATCAGCGAATCCTCTCGGACTGATATCGATGGGAAGGGACTAAGTCAGGGACGTAAAATAGTAATGAACATAATACTCAGAATGAGAGAAAAGAGGGGAAAAAATTGATTCAGTACTTTGGTAGATGAATATAAGCAAAAACTAGAAGATATATTGCTAACGAAGTGGTGATGGATGAACGTAAAAAATTTGTGGGGAGCACACCTAGAATGTTTCATAAAGATTTCACAAACCATGTATGATACTGAAGAGAAATATGCAGCCAATAAAGGAACAGCTCGGTGGAACATGGAATTGGAAAGAACCGTTTCCACTTGTCCGTGAAGTGGGTCAAGTCCGGTCGATTTTTTTGTATCCTTATCTGTTCACTGTTTCAGTCTGTGGCTATAATAGTTTATTCACAGGAGTGAGTAATTATAGCACGATGAAAGGGGCGCTACTGTGACCTTGTTTTTATATATATTTTGACCATAGTAGAATAACGTCGGTCAAACCACATTTTTTTTCTCCTGCTCAGGAAACCATTTACTACGTTGGTCGGTAGCTGTATTATCTAATGGAAACCTGACCAGCTACTGAATGACTGCTCTCCAGCTGAATGTGGCTCATAAGGGTTAACATTCACGAGGCGGTTAGGGTTTACTATAGGGTTTCACTCAAAGACCAGCGACTGGCCACTCTTGTCTTAGATAGCTGGAGTAAGAGTTAAGCCTCATGGCCCTACTCTCCTGGTTGTGTAATAAATATGATGATTATTGCGCAGTCCCCTAACAGACAGACATACAGAGGTGGAATTATTACAGTTGTTAATATATTTTGATGGCAATGAAACCACTGCTTCAGCTGCAGCATTTACATAAAATGATGGCATTTCCTAGTTCCATGGATAATTATCTGGTAATTTATCGAAAAGTATTTGCAATAGCATTAACTATCATTCATTTTACCGCTTCATTAAACATTATTTTTTCCTCCCAGAAACTACATAAGAAACAATGTTTGAAGCCGTCCTAATGTTGTAAATCATATCAGCCATGGTTATTTTGACACACGCTTCAGTTATATCACCAACAGGCAAGTGAAACAGAAACACTTTACCACAGGTTATAACTATATACACACTGGTATATAACCATCATCAAATATATATAATGGTGTGAGACTGCCGTAACAGCTAACAGGAGTGGGGCAGAGGTGATTCTGGAGGTACTGAACGCCGTGCTGAGTGTGGCACCACAGGACAAGGACTTCGTTACGTTCATGACGAAGAAAGACTCATCCGTATGTAATTATATAGCGACATTTTATTTATTACATTGAAGATAGACTAGAAATACATCAGTAGGAGTCATGCAGCCTTAACCCCATCAGTACAATGAACGGCATTTTCATTTTCATCACTGGACACTCAGACAATGCTATTCAACAAAGGAAAGATCTCCAGCAGTGAAGAGTATAGTGAAGTCTCCAGTTCGATACGTACATGTATCTCCAAAAGTAACTAAAATCGTCTGGTGGAAGAAAGAGTGAAAAATAATAATCATCGTCTTGAAAAGAGTTAAAGAAAAAAAATCAATATTAGGTAAGTGGGATGACACACTTCTTTTGGCATAAATAACAAAAAAAAGTAGCCTTGCTCTTTCGAACTCTTTCAACACTTTCTAGCTAGATGTCATCGCAGAGGGACACAAGGCTGCCTGATTGCTGGGGCATGCAAGTGGTGTATATTTAGCATTGATTTCTTGATAAGAATTGGTGAACTTTGCAAACTGAAGATGCTCAACTTTGCTTACTCCAAGACAACTAGCAAGTGTAGGGTTTTAAAAAAGCCTTTGGTTCCTTCTCCCTTGCATAAAAAAAAAATGTATCTTAGGCTAAAGTTATTCTAGCTTTGCTGTCACCATAGAGACTATGTCACAAAGAAAACTGGGTATATGCACCAAGTAGTCCCAGGAGTGTTCCCTTGATATAACCCTCCTACGACAATGCTCATGTCACACATGGATATGATTTATAATTGATTTCAACTTGTGAATTCATCCTGCGTTCCTTTAGAACTGAAAATGGACCTCATGTAGGTTCAGTATGTGTTACGAATTAAGATATGGTGTACTGTATGTGAATGTAGTATTTTCAGTCCTAGCTTACACTGACCTCTTATGAAATTATACAGTAGCACTGCATTGTGTGGGGGTGTTCAAGATGGCGGCGGACGGCCAGGACACTAACGTAACCCAGGCACAGCTCTCCCAGGTGGTCGGCTAGGCTCGCCGGGTAGGTCACTCTCACATTCTTGCTCAGAAGGGAAGGCCACTTTCACACTAGTGTTGAGGAGGGAAGGCCACTTTCACACTAGTGTTGAGGAGGGAAGGCCACTTTCACACTAGTGTTGAGGAGGGAAGGTCATCCTCACATTACTGCTGAGGCGGGAAGGCCACTTTCACATTATTGCTGAGGGGGGAAGGTCACTCTCACATTACTGCTGAGACGGGAAGGCCACACTCACATTACTCGTACTGCTGAAGCGAATACTATGGGTAGGTCACTTATCTAACCTGCACCCCTGTGGCGCCAGCAGCTGCGGCAGGTGTCATGGTCCGTGACGGTGATGGTGGTGAGTGAATACCCAGCCTTCCTTGCCGCCTTCACTGAGTGGACGCTTAGGGTCCGCCTCCTGGCGTGATCGACGAGGCTCCTCGTCCTCACCTGCCTCACACTCCACCGCCTCAGCAGCATCCGCAACATACTTGACATGACTACCTCCATGTTGGTTCACACCGCATCCACGTCCGAGCTGAGGTTAGACCAAATAGCAGGCAACATTTACAGCTTGTATAATTATATTAAAAAAAAAAATACAACGTTTTTAGTGTCAAACCATGACACTGTAAGTACTGCGCAGTCATACTTAATACAAGAGGCGGTGTCAAGGCACAGCAAACCCATTCCTGGCAGTCATTTTAGTGCTGACTAATAAAAGCAACAGGATTTCTAGTCAAAGATATCACATATCAGAGTTGAAGTAAATCGAGTGAAAATTGACGATTTTATGCCCCATTGAAATTTTAGGCCCAACACACCTGACACTGACCCCCCTGCTGCTAACCGTTGGGGTGACCCTGATGTAATGAGGCATGTTAAAGGATACAGATTTGAAATATGCACCTGTAGGTTTTAGTTTCATGTCGATATGACGACTTTCAGACAAGTTATGGCGAAAAAACCGATTTTTGTTTACATGATTTTTGTTTACATTTTTTGGGCCTACAGCCTGGGCTCTGGCCCAGTTTGGGACAAAATTTAATCAGGTGATCACAATGCCATAGCCCATCATCCCTGTAATTTTAGTCAAATTCACACCAGTAGTTTTCGCGTAACGTTAACAAACAAACAGTCAGACGGACAGACAGACAGACAGACAAACCGAGTGAAAACAATACCCGTCCCCGAGCCCCTCCAAGGCGGGGATGAGTAAAAAGTGATTGACCTTCCTCTCCCAATCATTGTCCAGGAAGATCCTTTGTATCATGAAGTCACATAGTGATGGGAAGAGAAATATAGTGGGATTAACCTGTAATGGGCGGAGAGGTGGGTGGGTGTGCCAGGAACTGTTAGGCAGGGTAAAGTGAGGTAAGTCCAGGTAAGGAATATGCATTGGAAAGCCGTAGAAGTCCTACATTGAGAAAAATACGCACTTGGTATGTGCAATATTAACATCCTCAACCAATGGTTTTTGTTATGTATCAGTACATAGGTTTCTCTCTCTCTCTCTCTCTCTCTCTCTCTCTCTCTCTCTCTCTTCAAAATTTTTAATGGACAGACAACAGGCAACCCTTACAAATTTAATTTTATGTGATCAGCAAAGACAGATTGGCGTAGTACAAATATCAGATAGCAGAATGTATAACTGTTTGAATAAGAACAATTGTGTTGTAAAGTTACCTACCAAGATAGACTCTGATACCTACACGAGTAGAATGCATAGAGGTTCCTTTATGTGATTTAGAAAAAAAAAAAAAGTATTTTTTATTCATCGCGTGGAACGGTAAAAGAAGAAGGATCCAAAAGATCTACAACCATTATGATCCCATAAAATTGTGGTTTCAAAAGAGGGAGGAATGAACGAATGTTATCCTTGTTACAAGACAGCCAGTCAATGAGTAATTTAGATATTAACGTTGTGGGATATGTCACGAGCATATGTAGGTAGAATAGTTGTCAGTAGGGTGTCGAAATGTCAGATTATTAAAAAGATTATTAAAGGAATTATGTGGTAGTTGGGGGCGCTCACCATCCACTCACTCGATGTAGTGCTGCTCTCGGGTATCTGCCCTTTCCTCTCGTCCATCTTTCTTTCCTTCCATCTTCTTCTGTCTTTCTCTCCTTCATTCTTTCCTCGTCCTTCTGCCTATGGTTGACTCTACACTGAGTGACAAGCCAAAAGGTTTCCTGTACAACAGGAAACCATTTACTACGCTTGGTAGTAACCATGTAACCAAATTTTGGCGCCTGGTGGTTTAGTGGGTAATTACGGCGCTCCAATCGGATTGAGCAGGTCAAGGTTTATATCTAAGGGGTGGCTGGGGTTTAATGATCACCTAATGCCACTCAGGGATGAGTGAGGATGGTCACTCTCATCTTAAATATCAGGACCAACTTACCTAGCCCCGGGCTCATATGCTCCTCGTGAGGCAACGTAGGATTAGATGATGAATGAATTAAAGGCATTTGATATTATGTGAATAGGGTACACAAGTGCTGTCAATACCTTATGAAACCTGAAAGAGGAAAACACGAAGAATATTATAGGAGGAGAACCTGTGATCAGTAGACGGTTCTATGAAGGGTCACAAATGTTGCTGTAATAATGAAAATTACGCCAAGCATTGGTACGGGACGTCTTTTTTAATGTCATCAGGAAAGAAGCCAGCTGTGCGAAAAAGCTAGGCATTTTATTTATTTATTTTATTTTTTCTTTTTTTTTCATTCTGATCTTCATTAATAAAAAGAGTCAGTCTCATTTGTAGCTGCATGTATCTGTGTTTCATGTATAAGTCTAATGTATAAAACTAATCTCTTCAGTCAAATTCACAAACTCATATATTTCAGAGGAAAACAGTACGTGAGCCAGGCTTTCAGTTCTCCACACACTCAACTACAGGCTGTTATTTCCTGGTCTCCCAAGAAAGGATTCGCCAAAATATCAACAACTCCATTTTAATCGAATAGATTTATAACGTAAGGCGTAGTCTTGCATATGAACATAACAGATGCACATTACTACAGATACTGAATAGGACCGCCTTAGTCAGACATATCATTCTAACCATGTTTATTCACGTATTTACTATTTGTCGAGGCTTACGCAGGCCGCGGCTGTTGGTGCCTAGAGTTGTTGATCCCACTGAGGAAACGGAGACAGCGAACGACCCAGACTATGCAGAGGAGAAAAAAGTAATTGGATATAATGTTGAAAACCAGCTTAAAGAGACCATTGCCAAGGCTATTAACTTCTCGTACATATGCCTTAATTTTTTTTTTCTTTAGTGAATCTTGAGTTTTTCATTGAAGTTCTTATATGTTCGTGTGAATATGAGACCACAGCTTATTAATAGCAATGTATGTTGATTGTCACAACAGTTTCAGTTAATTATTCGTAACACTGTATACTAAAAAAAATAAAAATTAATGCATCACAGAATCAAGTTTGCTCGATCAGCTTACGGTTACTGGCGCTCGCTGACCAGTGACGGATTATGGATAGGCATGATTGGCATGTCGTACGGGGAGGCAAGTCAGTGTTGTGCACACTGCTTATATATTTATTTTATTATTATTTCAAGATTTTTTAGTATCCTCCATATCTACTCCTCTGTCCATTACCAAGACAGTAAAATGAAGTTACCCTCTGGCTACTAATTACGAACACTCGCAGTTATGAGAAACCTCTGCTGAAACTAGTAACGTGAACATCATAAAGAAGCAATCCGTAGGTGGAGTCAGTGGATATCCCCCTTAAGCTGTGCATATTTCACAGAGTTACAAACAGCTTTGGCAGGACCTTTATCTAAAATCAGTAATTACCCCTCTCAACAAGAAGCTACCATAGGACTGAGACTTTTCGCCATGACACCACAGCGATTTCAGGTTGTAGACTTCACTTACCCTGCAGCCATCAACTATGCACGCCTTTTGGCTGTTCGGGTGAGCCTCAGGTTCACCGTCTGGGGGTTCTGCTACCCTTAACAATTGAAGTCTAGATAGGGATAATACTGGCTCCCTTGCTATACTCATTTGTGATGGCTTTGCCTTCCTGTCTCCTTGGCAAATCACTTAATATCATCATGTTGCTGCGATAAGGTAAAACATCATGAGAAAGTTTCATATTAACCTGCATTTCGTTAAGTTCTTCAAGGCATTCTTCATCTAGTTTGTTTCTCAGTCGTTGTATCATTTTTGTGATTCTTCGCTGTACTTTCTCTAATTTTTCTGTCCTTTCTGTAGTACTGTGACCAGAATTGCACACAATACTCGAGATGGGGGTGCACTAGCGAGTTGTACAAGGCAAGTATGACTTTTTCCGATTGAAATTCGAAAGTTCTAATAAAACCTACCAAATTGTTTGCGGTTTTAACCGCTTCGGTGCACTGCTTACTCGGTTTTAGGTAATTTGATATTATTACACCAAAATCCTTTTCATTGTCAGTACTTGATAACTGGATATTATTCATTTTGTAATTTGCATAGACGTTGCTATTTCCAGTACGAAGTACTTAGCATTTTTCTATGTTGAATTTCATTTGCCATTTTTCTGCCCAGCTTGCCAAAATATTAAGGTCATTTTGAAACAGCTGCCACTGTAACTCTGAAGTTACTTTACTGGATATTTTAGTATCGTCTGCAAATTTGGATATTGTACGATTTAGACCCTCATCTATGTTGATTATGTAGTTAATAAAAAGAATCGGTACAAGTACTGAGCCCTGGGGAACACCATTAATCACATTACGCCACTTGGATTCCTTTCCGTTTAACACAACTCGCTGTTTTCGGTCTGAAAGCCAGTCTTGTAACCATTTCTGTGTATTCCCTTTGATTCCATGGGCTTTTATTTTGCTTATGAGACGCTTGTGAGGGACAGTGTCAAATGCTTTCTGAAAGTCTAGGTAAATTATATCTACTGCTCTTCAGTCGTCATGTGATTTGTAAACATCATGGAAGAAGCCAAGTGAATTAGTTAAGCATGAACGACGATGTCTGAATCCATGTTGCGAGTCTTTAATTATAATTTTTTCTAGATAAATAATTATTTAATCTCTTACGATTGTTTCCATTAATTTGCACACTATTGATGTTAAGCTGACTGGTCTGTAATTTCCTGGGTGCGACTAATTTACTTTTTTGAAAATTGGTGTTACATTTGCTAATTTCTGTTCGCATGGGAGCTTCCCAGTATTTAACGATTTATTGACTAAGACAGAGAGTGGCAGCAGTAACTCATCGTTTGCTTCTTTGAGAATTCTCGGTGATTTTTTATCAGGGCCAGGGGTTTTGTTTATGTTTGTACTATTTATGGCTAAAAGGATATCGTTACTGTGGATAATATAATAACTGAGGACGGTGCTGTTTGCTTGGTTTATGGGTGACCATTGGCCTCTGGTGGTATTTTCTACTGTATAAAGAGACGCAAAGTAATTGTTAAGAATGTTCGCCATTTCAACCTCATTTTCTGTGTGTCTGCCATTGTTCGTTTCTAGATGGCCTATTGATATAGTCATAACCTTTTTCTTTGTAATGAGTGTGTAAAATTCTTTAGGATTTGATTTGCACGTATTAGCAATGTGGATCTCCAGTGCTTTTGCTTCATTTGTTAAGTCTTTCCGATATTGGCATAGATTATCATACTCTAATTTATCGTAACTATTTTGTGTAGTTTTATATTTATGGTAAGCCTGTTTTTTGGCTATTAAGCTACTTTTAATTTCACTGGACCAACACTTTGATTTACTATTATCAGCTGGATGCCTGTTACTTAGTGGCACACATGACTGTACCACTTCATTAATTTTTTTGGTGAAAATTTCCCACATTTGGTTTATGTCATCGGTTTTAGTCATTTAATTCCAATCCGTAGTTTTAAGTAGCGCTCTGAGCCTAGTGAAATCCACTCTACGATAGTCTGGGACCTTTGCTTTGCTTTCATTCTTTCACTTTTTCAGTAGTAATATTAAACTGTGTAATTCGATGATCGCTGGAACTAAACTCAGAAGGAGGAGGAGGAGGAGAAGTTGGAAATAAGGAAGAGGAGAAGGGTTTGGAGAAAAGAAGGCGAAGGAGGTGCGGAGGAGAAGAAAGGGAAGGAAGACGTGGAGGTGGAAGAGGAGGAAGAAGAGGACACAGAGGAAGAGGAATAAGAGAGGAGGAGGAGGAGGAAGAAGAGGACACAGAGGAAGAGGAATAAGAGAGGAGGAGGAGGAAGAAGAGGACAACGAAGAGGCGAAAATGGAGTAAGAAGAGGAAGAAGAGGAGAAATGAAGGAAAAGTTGATGGAAGGGAAGCAAGGATAGGAGGAGGAGGAGGAGGAGGAGGAGGAGTAAAAAAGAGTACAAAGGAAAGCAAACAGCAACAGACCTTATGGTTCTTTCGAGGCTGTTTGTTATAGAATAGACTATGACTACGAGATTTAATTCAATATGCTGAAGGATAAGGATAGTAAAGCAAGAACGCTCCCCCCGCCTACAAATCCTCCAGTTAAAACTAGCAGGAAACAGTGAGAAAAAACACCACACAGCATGGAAAAACAGACATAGAAATTTCATAGGGAAAACTGAAAAGGAAAACTTACATTTTGTAGTTCGTTATCTATGTGCTACCAGTTTGAATAACCTAAAAGAGAAAGTAATTAAGTAAAATCAATAATCAAATAAATAAATAACGCATGACATTATGTACAGGTGCGCTGAGGTAATATGGCGTCTATAGACACAGCGTGGGAACTGCACAGTGCACAGTGTGGACAGAGGAGGAGGAGGAAGAGGAGGAGGTGGTGGATGAAGAGAGGAGGAAAAGGAGTTGGTGAAGGAAGAGGAGATGGAGGAGTAAGAAGAGGGAGGGAAGGTGAAGGAGGAAGAAGGAAACGAGAAGGAGGAGGAGGCAGAAAAAGGAAAGGTGGAGGAAGAAGAAAAATGAAAGGAGGAGGAGAAGAGGAAGAACAATTAAAGAAGAAGGAGGAGGAGGAGGAATGACAAAATTTAAGGAAGGAGGAGGAGGAGGAGACAGAAGAGGGAAAGAAGAAGATGCATGGTGCTAATAGTTTATCGAAGGCCACCAGCCACCTCTTATTTTGCTGTGAAGTATCTATGATAGTTTTTCTCTTTTTATAATCATGGAAAACTGTCAGACATTCTTTATTCGAAACTAATCGTTTTTTTTCTTCTTCTTCAGCCTTGGTTCACCACTCTACCAACTAGTTGTTTTGCACATATCGTAGAGTGCATCCTAAAAACTTTCATTTAGAGAAAGCAGAGTTTGCGACGTAAATACCTCGTTTTTCAGTGGCTCTGCTGGAAGTCGTATAGCTCAATCTTGAAGTGATGACTGACTGTGGATGTGTTGTTGAAGGAAGAATTCAATGAAGAACACGAGGAAACTGCTGACCCTACCCCCTGCAAGCATAAATATACCCTGTGAAGGAGATAACATCATTAATCAGAATATGTATTTCGAAAAGATTTACTTTCACTGCTGCTCAAGTGGTAATATTTGTTTGTTGATAATCACGAAAAAAATTTACTCGTATGACAAGAAGGAAAACTTAAACAGCACAACACTAACATCCTAAACTTCGTCAAAGGGCCGACTTCTGAGCTTCCCTGTCATTTTCACCTTTGGCCAAGAATTCACAACATATATAACTTCACTCCAGTCTGACGCTCAACTTTTCCACAAACGTAGAGCCAAATCGATCAATTTGAGTTCCCTCTGCCATGTCACCTTGACCTTTCATTTATTGCTCTCAGAATCAGATCGCGCGCACACACACACACACACACACACACACACACACACACACACACACACACACACACACACACACTAAGAAAAATCTAAAAGTCAAAGAAACAGAACTAGATATACCCTCACAAGTAGAACTGATGCAGTAGAGAGCAATACATCTGAAGGGAAAGTAATTGTAGCCAATTTGTACATGCCACCCAGATCAAACACATGGGAAAGAGACGAATATGAGGACCTGGCAGAGAACACAATTCCGAGTTTAAGAGCATTACTACATAAAATGGAAGAGAAATCGGAAAGAATTATACTAACTGGAGATTTTAGTACAAATTTAAATTGGAATACTCTAGATATAATAAGACAAGAAAGCTGTTGGGACCAAAAGCTCCTGGATCTCATTCAAGAGTTTTTCCTAACGCAACATGTAAGGGAAAGCACCAGAAAAAGAGGACTCGATGTACCCTCTATGCTAGATCTCATATTTAATAGGCAAGAAAATGATATTGACAGTTTAATATACCACCCTCCATTCGGCAAAAGCGACCATGCAGTACTAAATTGCAACTTCAGGATGGCATATGACATAGTTAACAGCAATGAAAGTTACAAAAAGAGCCTAAACTATAAAAAGGGAAACTATCATGACCTAAAGAAGTACTTCTTAGAAACTGATTGGGGAAAGGAGCTTAGGGGACAAGATTTAAATCTATCTATCTATCTATCTATTGCCAGACGCCTCAATCCTGTTCGGGGTGGCCACAAACAAATCGCCTCCACGTCGCCCTGTCCCCCGCCATTTCACTGCCCCGCTCCCAACTCACACCCCCCTCTCTCATATACCTCTCCACCCCATCCCCCCATCTCATCCTCGGCCTCCCCCTCCCTCTTCCCCCCTCCACCTCACTCACATACACTCTCTTCGTCAGTCTTTCACCCTCCATCCTCGCCACATGGCCAAACCACCTCAGTGTATTCCTCCTAACGCTTCCTATCACATCCACATCCACACCACAACGCTCCTTTATATCGTCATTTGTCAGCCTGTCTCTCCATGTGACTCCACAGGCTTCTCTTAAATAACTCATTTCCACTGCTCTCACTCTTGACTTGTGTCCTTCCAGCAACGTCGAAGCTTCACTTCCATACGTTAGAGTTGGTATCACAATACTGTCATGTAGTAACTTTTTCACTTCCATGCCCACTTCCCTGCTTCTTATCACTGCTTTCAAAGAACCAGCAACCTTTCTTCCCTGCTGTACCCTTTCAAGCACTTCACCCTCCAAACCTCCATCCTTACTCATCACACTACCCAAGTACTTAAACGTCCTCACATTTTCCAATTCCTCACCATCCAACCTCGCTGTACATTCACTAACTTCACCTCTCTCAAAGACCATCACTTTACTCTTCCCTACATTCACCTTTAGATTCCGTTTCTTACACACTCTCCCAAACTCATCCACCAAGCCTTGCAGCTTTCCTTCGTCTTCACTCAACAACACAGTATCATTTGCAAACAACAGTACAGGGAGTTTCCAAACACTGTCCTCTCTCACCAGGGCCACTCCAACATCCACTACCCTACCTTGTACCTCTTTTATTACCCCATCCATGTACAGACTGAACAGCCATGGAGACATGACACATCCATGTTTCAACTCAACCTTCAAAGAGAAAAATTCACTCAGTTCACCATCCACGCACACTGCAGCCTTATCACCATCATACATACTCTTCACAGCACTCAACAACTTCCCATCTACTCCATATATTCTTAATATTTTTCGCAATCCTTGTCTATCCACCCTGTCATATGCTTTCTCCAAATCCATGAAAGCCACATACAATTTCTTTCCCTTCTCAACAAATTTTTCCACTAAAGATCTAAGAATGAATATCTGATCTACACAACCTCTTCCCTTCCTGAAACCTCCCTGTTCTTCTCCAAGTAATTCCTCTGTTATTTCTCTAACTCTGTCAATAAGTATCCTACCATACATTTTTCCAATTATACTAAGAAGACAAATGCTCCTATGATTACCACACACTTCTTTTTCCCCTTTTCCTTTGTACAAGGGTATAATTATACCTGACTTCCAATCCTCCGGGACTCTACCTTCCTCCCAGGGCAGTCTGCACATTTTCCACATCCATTCTACTACTATCTCTCCCCCATACTTCAGCATTTCACCACACACTCCGTCAATTCCTGGGGCTTTCCCCAATTTAACTTTCTTCATTGCTTCCACAACTTCTATCCTACTGATTTTTTCCTGTCTTCTCACCTCCCTCCTTCTCCCAGCCATTCCCCAGCCACTTATACTCACATTACTTCCATCATCAATGTTCAACAATTCCTTAAAGTTTTCTCTCCATCTGCTCAATTTTTCTTCCTTCTCTACTAGTAATCTACCATTTGTATTTTTCACTCCTTTGATAACTTCACTTCCATCCTGTCTTACTCTTTTCACCTCTTTCCAGAACATTTTCTTACACTCCCTCCACTTTACACTCAAGTTCCTCCCAAATTCCTCAATCGCTTTCCTCTTACTCTCTCTTACTAATCTTCTCACTTCTCTCTTTATTTCTACATATAACTCTCTCTTCCGCCTCTCAACTTCTTCCACGCCCCTATTTCTCATCCATTCATTGTATGCTTTCTTCTTTTGTGCCACAGCCTGTCACACCTCTTCGTTCCACCACGCTGTTCCTTGCACACCCCTCCGTCTTCTCTTCATCCCACACACCACATCACATGCTGCACATATTTCTTCTGTAAATATCCTGCACACACCTTCCACGTCTCCCATCTGCTCCAGTTCTTATTTGCCCAATCTTTCCTCCACTTCTCTCTTATACTCTGCCTTTTTCTCATCCTCTTGTAACCTTCCACTCTCCTTACAAATGCTATATATAAAAAATTCTGTGAACTTTATGAAATAGGAGTCCAGAAGTACATCCCACAGCACAAGGAAGAAGAAAAGAAAATAAAGAAATGGTTCAATACAGAATGTAAAAAATCAAAAGAAAAGAGATTTGTTGTGGAATAGATACAGAAGACATAATAGTGAAAGGGCATATAATAATTACAAACAGAGAAGAAACGATTATACAAGAATAAGGAGGGAAGCCCAAAAAGAGTTTGAGGAGGATATCATAAATAAAAGTAGTGATCAACCAAAGCTCTTTTACAGCTACATCAGAAGTAAACCCAAAGTAAAAGATAAAATACAATCCATTACGGACGAGGAAATCACCTATACACAAGAGAAGGATATTTGTGAAGCACTAAACAAAAAATTCCAATCACTTTTTACAGAGGAAAAAAATTTTGAGAAGAATTATGTGGAACATGCATGCCCACACATGCTACCAGATATACAAACATCAGAAAAAGTAATACAGGAGAAGCTAAGTAAATTAGACAAAGGAAAAGCAAATGGTCCTGATGAAATTTCATGTTGGGTACTACGTGAATGTGCAAAGGAGTTAAGGAAACGATTATTTTTATTTTTCAAGAAATCCTTGAGTCAAGGTAAACTACCTGATATTTGGAAGAAAAACATTGTTCCCTAATTCAAGAAAGGGATTAGACAAAATCCACTCAACTACCGACCAGTATCACAAACCAGTGTTGTAAGCAAGGTATTAGAAAAGCTTATAAGAAAAGCTTGGGTAAATCATCTAGAAGAACACAATATGATAACAGAAAGACAGTTTGGTTTCAGAAAAGGAAAATCATGTGTTACTAATCTGTTGAGCTACTATGACAGAGTAACAGAGACATTACAGGAAAGAGAAGGATGGGTGGACAGTATCTATTTAGATTTCAAGAAAGCATTTGACACAGTACCACACCAAAGACTTTTATGGAAACTGTACCATCAAGGAGGAATTCGAGGCAAACTGTATTGTTGGATGCAAGATTTTCTCATAAGTAGAGAAATGAGAACAGTACTAAGGGGAAATTACTCATCATGGAAAAAAAGTGACTAGTGAAGTACCACAGGGCTCAGTGTTTTTAGTGTATATAAATGATATAGACAGTAACACTGGAAATGAAAGCTATCTAAATATGTTTGCAGATGATGCAAAAATACAAAGGACTCTTGTAAAGAGCAACAAGAAGAAAAAAAAAAAACTTCATGAATGGAGTAATACATGGCAAATGGAATTCAATGTGGACAAGTGTCATGTAATCAAGTTTGGTGAAAGTGGAAAAAGACCTGATTGGGATTACACGTCAGGAAATAAAACCCTACACACATCAGAAAGAGAGAAGCACCTCGGTGTGATTATCAATAACAGACTATCTCTGGCTGATCACATCAGTGAGAAGGTACGGAACATGTATACACTGCTTGCAAATATGAGAATAGCATTCACATACATAAATGAAGACAGGCTAGGAAAGATAATAACATCATTCATCAGACCAACCCTAGAGTATGCATCAGTAGTCTGGAGTCCTCATCTCAAAAAACATAGACAAGATTGAAAAAGTTCAAAGGGCCACTACAAGATGGATACCAAACTTAAGGGATCTAAACTACGAAGGAAGACTAAATAAACTGAATCTACCAACACTACAGGAGAGAAGGAAAAGAGGTGACATGATTATGCTATATAAATGCATATCAGGGAAGGAGAAAATAGACATAAATAATTACTTAACCTATGGGGAAGCATCAGCAAGAGGACACTGCTAAAAACTGCATAAGAAGAGAGGTGATAAAGATGTAAGGAAATTTAGTTTCCCAAATAGAGCAATTGATCAGTGGAATGCAATACTGAATGAAATAGTGTGTGCCAAAACAATTCACAATTATAAGGATATGGAAGATAAATATGGTTTAAGACACGGGACAGTACGAGCCTGACTCATTCCTGTAAAGATACAATTAGGTAAGAACAATTAGGTAAGAACACACACACACACACACACACACACACACACACACACACACACACACACACACACACACACTTGAAATACAATGATCTTGTATTACTGCAGATACTAATAATGTCGTGAATTATTACACCCTTATACAAGTTGAAATCCTTTACTTTTGGTTAACTCTTTGACTGTGATTACTAATCTTAGTAGGATATTTTTCTTCAGCTTAGTAGAGGTGCACCTAGATAGTGAATGGGTTATTACATGCACTATCTCACCCCTCTAACTTAAAGCATATCTCCTAAGCCTAATAAAGTGTATAGATATAGCTGAAATTAATCCCTCCATGCACGATGACACATTTGTCGTCAAATGGGTGTGGCTGTGACTATACTCGTTGACGCTTTTGGCATCATTAAAGCATAAAAACTCTCGTTAGAGAAAAAGTTTTGGGCTGATCAGCGCCATTTTTGGAGGCATCATAGCTTCTTTGCTCCTCGTCAAAAGTAATGAGTTGGCAACTGTCGGTCCCGATACCAGCAAGAGAGCAGACAGGTTATTCAGTGCCAAATGAGCTGTGAGTGGGGAAGGTAGTGTGTGGTTCTGTCCCTTTAAATTTCCACTTTTACTCCCATCCCGGCTGTGCAACATATTTCACTACATCAGTAGTGTTTGTGTATAGTGTTTGGGCACTGTTTTGATTAGATTTGGTGTTTGCAATGGAAATTTGGTGTTTGTGAAGTTATCCTGGTCGTTATCAGCCTTTGGCCCAACAAAGATTGTGCTACTGTTTCTACTAAACTAAACTGCCTCTACCCTGCACCAAATGTGTGTATTCAGCTTTAATAATAGTGACAGTGAATCATGTGAATATAGTGTGCATATCTAGTGTACAAAGAATTGGTGAAATACGTGCAGTAGCTTAGAGGAAGGCAGGAAACTGCCCTACAGTCATGACATGGTGTGGGTACACCATAGTTTTTAGCATTTTTCTCAAAAACTTTAAGGCCTAGGATCACTGTTTTGGGCTTAGATGAAAGCCAATTAAATTCTGCATAGGATGATCAAATAAAAACATAACCAGTGGCGAGAAAAGTTTTTCGCTAGAGCTCCCCCCCCCCAAAAAAAAATCTGTTGTCTGTCAGAAATGGATTTTACTTTTTCACTTATTACTCGAACACCATACCTCGTATCAAGCTGGGACCTCCGGCGTTCGAAAGCTAATAAAATTCTCTTTCCGATGATTGTATAACATGTAGAGATTGATTAGTAAACATTCGACATATGATGTTGGAAAGTAAGATGAATGCTCTTGATTATTTATTCACACAGCCCTAACATACGTATTGTGTTTTATTTTTGCTTATCGTGTAGAACAAACATCGACGAATATGAATATGTGGGTTTTGTGGCAAAATTAATATGTTTGGGTGGTGAAAATAAGCCAAGAATACACATTTTTTGAGCATGCGATGGGTGGAGGGGCGTGGAGAAAAGCCAGTGCGTTAAGTCCCACAAAACTTATTAACTTATAGGCACATGAGAGGGTTCAGTGAGAAAGAGGTAATAGATCTGAGGTAGTTAAAAGAGATATACAAGTGTGTACGATCGCCCAAATATGTGATGACTCGATTTCTTTAAGTTTCGGACAAACTCCCTGGGTCTGGTAATGTTCAGTTGATTGGGAGTCAGGAGACACAAAACAGTCTTTGCCTGCCCTGCAAACATTATTTATGGTGTAAAAGAAAAGTAATCTTGCAAAAACATTAGATAAGTTTAACGTTTATTTGTTTTTAGATCAATAACAATAATTAAGTTCAACGGGCTATAGATAGATAGATAGAAGTGAAAAAGTGACATCTAGCACGTTTCCACTAGTCGTCACAATTCATGCTAGCAGTGTTACCAATGTACTATTTTTCCCTCTAAATTTAGCAGTTTTGAAAGCTATCTAACTGGAAAGTTTAATATATTTTCTGTATATTTGGCATTCCTTTAAATTCCTGTCTAGCATTTTTTTTTTTTCCTTAACCCGCCGCATCCCGGAGACATGAATTCACATCCTCACATGATGTGCACTCATATCCTGGAGACGTGAATTAACGCAGCAACATTGCAAGGTCCCTAATTTGCACAAATTTCAATTTTCGCGAGTGATTTCGCGAGTGATTTTTGGCACGTATACACGGAACACCTTCCTCTATTCCTCTACAAGATGCCAAGCAGGGACAGTGCCTTACACCACATAACGTCTCCCCCCCCCCTGCATGCCATTGTCTCGGCAATTCACCTGTTACCAGTGACCTGGCCAATAAAGACATTCAGGGTCAGAGTGATTCCCCAATCGATGACAATGTGGAGGACAAAGTTCACATAGTATTAGAGGAAGAAACAGTCAGAAATGATGATCAAGTAATGTGGGGAAAAAAGGTCATGAATGGTGATGAGACAGTGAGTGAAACAATGCTTATAATGCCTATATTACTGTTTGAAAACCAATATACTCTTGTACTACATATAAATTTGTACCAAGTAAATAAATAAATACTGTTTATGAGTGGATAAAATAGTTACCCTCCCATAGAACTTGTTTTCTCTGGTGCCAGCCTGTTAGAAAACCCAGTCAGGTAAGGAGGTACTCGTACCTAGATCGAGTATTTTAAACCTCAAGTGAGTGATTTCTCTATGAATTTTTGATGTTTCTCACCAAAAGCGAATGTTTGAGCCAAAAAAAAAAAGAAGGTCCAAAAATGTCGGGATTGGGGCGTACCACTGCCCAGAAAACGTCGGGTTGGGCGGGTTAATCTCCCTCAGTCTGATGGATTTATTACCACTATTGAGACCAATCTAGCAGATTTCTATAACTTTCCTTGACAACACTGCACACCTGCCAGGCCAAAGTAAAGTATTAGCCATTATCACGCAGTGGAAAGGAGTTGCTACCTCAGCCTTTGTCACGATTATTCCCCCTCCCCCCCTTTTTAATACAACATTCTTTTTAAGTTCACATTCTCGTTTTTGACCGTCGCCCTCTCCCCCTTTAGCTCTTTGATGGAACTGTCCTACATATTTTGTTACATGCTGGAATTTCATTGTGTGAATAAAAATGACCAATTATCCCCCAGTAATTGCATATTAATTTGCTTCTTGATAGCAAAACAAGTGGTTAGGAGCTGTTCTTGGGCACGTGCAATAATTTGTCTGTCATGGTCTTGTGTTGTGCTACTTGGGGCTCCATCATGGAGGAGAAAGACAGAGTAATGACTCAACGTTAAAATTGCAAGATCCTTACTTTCACGCCATCCAGTGCACAAGCCAGATAAAGGAGAACGGGAATAAAAGAAAACGGTTATAGGGTAGACTATGGTTAAATCATGAATCGGGAAAATATAGGCCTACCACGTGAAAGTAAGTTAATTTTATCAACATAATTATATAGTACCATGAGCATCTTTCATTCTTGATACCATGTGGGTGGTGAATAGTGTCCCACATAATGTATTTTGAGAAAAAGATTCATTCCAGTGATAAAAGTCCGTGACTCGGAATATGATGGATATATGAATATTACAGACAAGAATATTATAGTGTGATAACCCACCCCGTCCCGACCACTTTTTCACCACTGGTACCCCCCAATCCCAACCATTTTTGGACCCAAATTTTTTTTGCTCAAACTTTCGCTTTTGGTCAGAAACAATGGTCAATCACCAAGAAAGTGTTCACCGGGGTCCATAAGTGGCCTAAACAGGTATACCTTCGTTACACCTGGTACCGTGTTCTGTGGAAGTGGTCTGAGGCTCTCACGTTTTCTATGGTATTATAAGTCTGGGAAACCAATAAAAGTAAGTAGATATGTATTTATTACAAACATAAAAACATGTGATACAAGAGTAAATTGGATTTTATACAAAAATAGAGGTGAAATAAGCATTGTACCATCGGGCGAACCGAGCGAAATCGGCCAAACTGTTCACTGATGAATCGCTAACATTGCTGATTCATGATACATATCATTTTTTCTACTTACATAATACATCTCCAATAACATTATACCATTTTACATTTTATAGAACTGTTTTTACGTATTCACAGGCCTTTCAATAACATTTAGCGTAATGTTAGTGCTTATTTATGTAGTGAGTGAACTCGCTGTGACTGTTGTTTCAACTCGCATTGTGTTTTTTCAACTTACATAATACTTTCCTAATAACATTATACACTTTTCCACTTTAGAGAACTGTTTTGAGATAGTTTCAGGCCTTACGATAATATTTAGCATAATAATAGCGCATAATAACACAGCGGGTGAAGTCGCTATGACTATTATTTCAACTTACAACCTATTTTTGTACTTATATAATACTTCTCCACTAACATTACACATGTTTCCACTTTATATCATTGCTATCACATAATTGGAGACCTTACTATTCTACTGAGCGTCATATTATCGCATATTTACACAGTGAGTGTTATCACGATAACATTTGTTTCAGCTTACACTAGTATTCAACTTATAAATTACTTTCCTACTAACATTACACCCTTTTCCACTTTATATCATTGCTAATCACATACTTACAGACCAGACTGTTCTACTGAGCATAATATTTTCACAGATTTACACAGTGGGTGTACTCGTGATATCAATTGTTACAACTTACACTATTTTTCAACTTATACATTACTTTCCTGCTACATTACACCCGTTTCAACTTTATATAAAACTTATCACATACTGACTGGCCTTACCATTATACTGAGCGTCATATCGCCATCCCACACAGTTTCAGTAGCGTAGGAAGTTATGATACTCTTTGAAACAGGGCTGAAGGCACAACGCAACATTGCACTCTGCACACTCGTACCTTGTGTCTTTTCTCTGAGTGGCTGGTCTGACTATTGAGTGCTTGCATACATGGCAGCGGCGCTAGGGTTTACAACGGTTTGGTTGGGAAGGGATTGTGCTAGGGTAGTGGCGTCCTGCAAGGCGTAGGGGAGTCTGGGCAGCCATGGGGGTGCGTGTGCAGTATGTGGGCCTGTCCTGTGCGTACCTGGCGATAATTTCACGTGACAGCTCCCTCACAAACCCCTCAAAGGTCTCAGAGATTCCCGTTGTCTTGGCGTGGAGGTAGTGTGAGTTGAGGACCGTGATGTCGAGCAAGTGGAAAAAGAGCTTTTTGTACCACTTCATCGTGGTCCTGGCACAGTCCACACTGGAAATCATGGAGTCTGACAGATCCACTTGCCTCATGTTCAGATTATAGTCAAGTACAGACTCAGGTTTCCAGACGTTGCACCTCCTCTTGCTACGGTGATCAACGAAGTCAGTGCGGTGCATCAGGGGGCTGTGTACAGTCGATAGGAGGCAAACTTCCCTGTTGTGGTTCCACAGGGTGGCAAGGATGTTTTTTGCCTGGAGGAAAACCACCTCGTTCTTGTCAAGTTTCCTCCCTATCTTGACCATATGACGACGGTTTCTCTTTACTGTACCACAGACTCCGGTGTCGTGTTGGTGGAGGAACTGAGCGAGAAGAGGGCTAGTGTACCAGTTGTCCAGGCACAACACATGACCACGATGAAGGTACTCCTCTATCATTGTCTTCACCGCGGTCCCTGAGAGTCCAATGCTACGATCTTCTGTTATGTCTGTCTGTGCACCCGTGTACAAGACTATGTCTTGCACATAACCAGTCTTACAGTCACACATAACAAAGATCTTTAACCCAAAACGGTGTCTCTTGCTGGGTATGTACTGGCGAAAGGAAATATTGCCTCTCCACAACACAAGACTCTCGTCTATGATGAGGTCTCTGTAAGGATAAAATGAGGAGCGGAACATTTCCCGTAGATGATCAAATACAAGCCTAATTCTCCTCAGTTTATCAGTGTTATTAGCATTAGCTGGATCTTCTGCATCAAAAAAGTGGAGGCGGCCGAGAATCTGCTGAAATCTATTACGACTCATCACCTTTCCAAAGAAAGGTGTGATGGTCATTGGGTCAGTGGTCCAATATGCCGGTATTTGATTTTTCCTGACAACACCCATCAAGAGAACCAGGACAAAAAATAAGAACATCTCAGAAATTGTTACAGGATAGTCATACTGCTGGGAGTGCCTGCTAGCTGTACCCAGACGTTCAGTTTCACGGCGCCGTGTTCTTGAAAAGAGGTTTGTCTGCTCCACTATGCGCCCCACAAACGCCTCCCCAAAGAACAGGTGGAAGAAATCCACCCTAGTGGAACCCGCATGCACACCTGGAGCCGTGCAACCAGACCACCACTTCTCTGTGAAAGGGTGAATGATGGGAGTAAAATTACTCCTATCTTCCCAGTTCCACGAGACACTACCGTCTCCAGCCTCATCCCCATCGTCGCCTTCGTCAGGGTCGGGAGGTGAGGGTGGTGGGGGAGGTTGGGGAGGTGGAGAGCGGCGCCCTTCATCACTCGCACTTCTCTTCCCTCTCCCTTTTCCTTTACCCTTTCCCTTCCCTTTCCTTCCTTTCCCCACATCCTGGGGCTGTGGGGAGGAAGTTTGGGAATATTGTGGAGCGAAAGACGTGCTGGGGAGCGGCTCCACCTCGTCTCCCCTATGCCTACGTACACCACGTGCTCGTGCTGCCTCCCTCACACCACTTTCCATTTCACCCCGCACTCCCGCCACACCACTTTCCCTTTCACCCCGCACTCCCGCCACACCACTTTCACCTTCCCCAGACAAAACACAAGGACCATACCTGATTTGCCTTCTCGCCCCACCTTCTGATCCTTGTGGTGAGATTTTCTCCTTCCCCAACCACGGGGCAACATCACGTCCTAAGCTGCCGTCCTCGTCCTCGTCCTCATCAGAAGCTCTCTCTAGGGGATGGAGAGAGGTCCGTGCAGGTGTTTTGGGTGCAGGCTGGCCTTCCCTCGCCTTACGATACATAACATACCGCTTTTTCCGTGGCGAAGGGACCTCCTCATCACTGCTTGTTATTTCCTCCTCAGGCTGCACATAATCACGATCCTCCACATCGTCATCAAGTGGAGAATCACTATCTCCAGTGAAATCATCCGGGGCAGATTGTATCTCATCGTCAGAGAGACCTTTACGCGCCATGTCTGACCTGGGTCACTGCTAACAGGTGAGTGACCGAGACAAGGGTGCGCGCGGGTCACGCCAGGTCTGGGATGCTGCCCGCCTGGTGGCAGGTAGGGGAGGCTTGGGTAGGTGGGCGAATCGAAAATCTCGCGCGAATTTCGAAAATTGTGGAAATTATGGACTTTGCAATTGCAGCATGTTAAAGTACGTCGATGGGATTGGCAGTGACAAAACGTGAGGACATTAAAGAACGTCGACGGGACGCTGCGGGTTAATTGGGTAATGGGCAGGACAGCTCGCCACATACATGTTAGGATACATTATTATCCCGAAAACATTCAGACGGGAAACAGAAACACCACAATGTGCATATGCCTAAGCTGTTAACAATACATATGTGCAGGGCAGTTACCAAGTGTGTGACATAAATGGCAATTTTTATCATACCATTTTTCATGCTAAGGGTAATGACATTTATAGTGGAAGAAGAATATAAACAGTATTCAAACTAAGTGTCATATAAAACATGTTAAAATATGTTGGTTTGCCAACGTTAATGTACCATACAGGAAACCAAAAAGCATGAGTAAGATAAACTTGTGCACTATACTGTTTGCGTTAGCCTGAGTCTCTTGTGCCCCGTCCCCTTCTGATGCCTCGCCCTCTTCCAGCTCTACTCGTTGCTGATTGCCTGAGATAATTATTCGTCTTACTGATAGAATAATGAGCCTTACCACGAAATAGTACCGTATTATTTACTTTTATTTTGAATTTGCTTCTGTATGACAAAGGAAGCACTAAAATTTGCTAAATGAATAAAAATCAGTTTGAAAAGACTGTCTCAGAACTCCTATTCGGGCTGACGGGTGAGTGGGCAGGGCCAAGAGGGCGAGGCACAAGAGAATCAGGCTAACGCAAACAGTATAGTGTACGTAATGGAATACATATATAATAAATACATACATACATCTACTATACAGTGTTACCTTCCTATCTATATGCTTACCTCTCTATCTATCATCTAACTATGTCTATCTGTATCTGCATCTATCTATCTATATGTCTGTCTATCTGCGAATAAATCACTTAATAACACGCAATTCATAAATATGCTAATACTCACAGGGAAAGAGGAAATACGAAATATTCCATGACCTGGGGCTCTTTCGTGTTTCCTTTTCTCTGTGGATCTCTCTCTCTCTCTCTCTCTCTCTCTCTCTCTCTCTCATATACACATATATATATATATATATATATATAGTATAGAGAGAGAGAGAGAGAGAGAGAGAGAGAGAGAGAGATCATCATCATCATCATCATCAGCCGTTTGAGTGTCCTCTGCAGGACCGGCCTATCCCTACCGAACTGGGGACGATACAGCCAATGTATCTTTACCCAGTGTCTTAGGCTGTCTGGTAGAGATTGAATGTAGGGTGAGTAGTGCTTGTAAGTGTAACTGTAGTGTTGGAGTGGCTTTGGATGTGTGTTTAGTCTGTGAACCAAGTGTAATCGGCCCGCACAAGCCAACTTGGTGCAAGCATACTTTATAGTACGTGACACTGGTTCAACCACAGCACTTCTGATGTCCGCCAAAGCAGTACGTGGCCAGAAGAACGCTCCCTGAGTTTATTACCCTGGCAGGGCACGAACCCTCGTTCTTCAGTGTAAAAAAATGCGCACTTTACCACTGTACCACAGAGGTTCCATATATATATATATATATATATATATATATATATATATATATATATACACACACACACAAACAGTAATCTCTCTAATATCCGAACGCCCAATATCCGAACATCCCCACTAACCGGACATAATCGTCCCAGAATCCAATATCCCCAAAATGGTCTGAAAACCGCAAAAAATTAAAAAAAATACCAAATTTTTCCCGCCTGTAATTTGAACTTGGCGTGCAGACCGCGGGACAGCTTTGTTGTGGCGCGTCATTCCTCCGACGTCCGATAGAGCACCCCTGCATCCTCCCCACTTTCTGCCTGTCTCTCATCGCGAGTGAACGCTCGTCATCATGGCTGTCCACATGCTCGCTTTTGTGGTGGTGCCTTACCTGCTGCAGGCACTCCTGCTGCTCTTGTGCCTCTTATTAGTGTGTGTGATGATGGCCCCACCGCCTGAGAAGAGGAAGAGAGTGGTGTTGACTCTGGAGAAGAAATGGGAGATATTGGAGAAAGTAGATGCGAGGTGGTCTTCTTCCCGCATCCTCCGCGAGTTCAACCTGGCCTGATCTACTTTGTTCGATATCAAGAGATCCAAAGACAAACTCATGCAGTACACGGCTGACTTCTCGTCGAGAAGCAAATGCAACATGGAGAGGAAGGTGATGTTTACTCCCAAGTTTGCTGAAGTCGACCACTCCACGTTGATTTGGTATCAACAGCAACGTGCTGCTGGTGTGATGGTACGTGGTACGGAGCTGAAGGCTGCTGCTGAAAAGTTCGCCAGGCTTCACAATGCCCTAGACTTCAAGGCATCCGAGGGTTGGCTCTTCGCGTTCAAGTTACGGCATGGCCTTACCAACCGTAAAGCTCATGGCGAAGCTTTGGATGCTAATGAGGATGGAGTTGACGAGTTTCGGCACAAGGTGAAGGGCTTGATTGACAGAGAGGGCCTCAATCTCGGTCAAGTCTACAATGCTGACGAAACTGGTTTATTCTATCGCTCTTTGCCAACAAACACTCTAGCCGAAGAGATGGAGAAGCGTGTACCTGGCCGCAAGCTCTCCAAGCAACGGATATCTGCTTTGTGTTGTGTCAATGCTAATGGCATGCACTGGCTTAAGCCCATTATTGTTGGCCGTGCAAAGGAGCCTCGGTGTCTTCGTGGGGTGATGGATGTCCTTCCTGTCGTCTGGTACCATTCTTTGAAGGCATGGTTTACAGCCCAGATCTTCAAAGACTGGTTCCACCACCACTTCGTCAAGGAGGTCATACATTACCAGACGAAGACACTGGGAATCCCTCGCGACCAGGTAAAGGCCCTCCTTCTCCTCGACAATGCACCTGCCCATCCGTGCAACAAGGAGTTGGTGGCTGAGAATGGCCGGATTAGGTGCATGTTTCTGCCACCTAATACGACTGCTCTCATCCAACCAATGGACCAAGGAGTGATCGTGGCAACAAAGCGCCTATACCAAAGGAAGTTCCTGGACGAGGTGATGGTTGTTCTCGAGGACGAGGATGAGTGCAGGGAGGGACGGGACACATGAGGCCAGCGGACTTTGGAAAACCTTCACCGCTACAACATCAAGTCTGCAATATACAACTGGAACAGTGCATGGAAGGAAGTCCCCATCAAGACTCTAGAAAATGGTTGGTCTCGTCTGCTTCTCGGAACGAATGTGGAGTACGATTTCCTAGATTTTGACATGGATGACTTCCATGCACGTCTACGTACGCATGGCGACGATACTGATGTGGATGATGTGCATGAGTGGTTGGATGACGACGGGGGCGATCCTGGGTATCAGACATTGTCTGATATCGAGATCGCATCTTCAGTTGCAGGTGTCAGTACCCAGCTTGAAGATTCCGATGAGGATGGTGACGATGATGCAGACTCCTCTCGGCGTGACACTACTCCAGCCATCCCCAAGCTGAGTGCACTCTGGGAACACCTAGAGTTCGTTCTCGACTACCTGGAACACCCGAACTGCAACAGGGAGATGGGGCCCTTGGGACTTGTGGAGGAAGTGCGTGCTTTCAGGCAGCGCATCATCAATCGTCAGAATCGTCGTTCCTTGCGTCAATCAACCGTTGACAGTTTTTTCAGGCCCGTGACCCCCGCTGTGCCCAGCCCTGGCTCCACTCCGTTGCCTCCCCAAGACAGGCCCTCATGCTCCAAGCCACAGCCCAGCACATCAGCCATGGTGGAGTCACTGCTCGACGTGAGTTTGCGTCTATCTTCAGAGTCGTCTGCAGTGGGTACGCCATCACCACGACCCAGCGACGCACCCGTAGGTCGCCTGCCAGTGATACTCTCGGACTCTGACAGTGATTAAACAGCAAGAACCTCTCCACTAGACCACACGGGAATTTACAGTGTTGCGCAGTGAAAAAAACAGTGCGTTGTGTTAAGGATTTACAGTTGTGAGTGAAAAGACAATTTTTGAACTAAATTTAACGTAAATAGACTTGTTTGTTTTTGCTTTAGAAAATGGTTAGAAGAGTGGGAAAAGTTAAAGTGCAGAGTGCAACACTTAGTAAGTTACAATGGAGCACAAGTTAGACAAGAGTGCGCACTGTGAAGAGAACAGACTTCTGAGTGCGACTGACTAAGTTCAGTGCAAGACTTCATGAACAGTGTACTGCAAGTGCTTCAGGAAATCCTTCTTACTGTCAGAGTCTGAGAGGAAGCGGTTATTCATCGAGATGGCCATGGACATGCTGTAAGTAGGCAGAATGTTTCATACTGTACTTTTTTCCATACTATACTTACCTCAAACACCTCATTTCACTCTTTAATGTCCTTTATTGGTGTGAATAGGGCGTTAGGAGCTATGCATGTGCAGTAGGAAGGTGTTTTTCTGAGTTAGGCTAGGTTAGGGTCCATAAGTACCAGTCCAGGAGCCAGGGACTTGTAAGTACCCAGAATGTTGAATATTGTATGAACCTACCTCAAAAACCTCATTTTATGCTTCTTTTGCATTTATTTCAGTCTTTTATGTCCCTTATTGGTGTGATTTGGGTCTTAAATATGTGCTATGCATGTCCAGAGGGAGTTGTATAGGTGCTTCTCTGAGTTACGGTCCATAGGTACAAGTCCATAAGCTGGAGCCCAATATCTGGACAGGACCACTATCCGGACCTGCCTATGGCTCTGTTACGTCGGATACTGGAGAGATTACTTATATATATATATATATATATATATATATATATATATATATATATTTATCTCTCTCTCTCTCTCTCTCTCTCTCTCTCTCTATATATATATATATATATATATATATATGTATATAACACACACACACACACACACGCACACACGTGTTTCATTCAGGAGTAAACATGTTAAGCTGGGGGTTAGATGACTGATACATATCCAAGCGACCTTTACAGGTTAGTACTGTATTACAATTTAGTACACTGGAGGGCAATTTGTTCCATATCTTTACAACTCTATTAAAGAACAAATTCTTAGATTCAAGCGAATGGAATGGTTTTACCAATTGTTTTATGCCCATTGCCTCTAGTATAATTTGAGTGATCAACTGGGAAGTGTTTATCGACAGCCATGTTATCACGTCCTTTGAATATCTTGAATACTTGAGTTAAATCTCCTCATTCCCTCCGTTTGGTTAAGGTAAAGAGATTCGGGGCTTATAAATGTTCCTCATTTGGTTTATTTCTCAGTCTAGGTATCATCTTTGTCATCCTTCCCTGCACTCTTTCAAGTTTCTCCATATCCCTTTTATAATACAGTGACTAAAAGTGCATGAAATACTCCAAGTGCAGGTGTACTAAGGAATTATACAGTGTGAGGACGATATTATCAGATTTGTATTCAAATGTTCTACCTATGAATCCAACCAATTTATTGGCTTTTTTCACAGTTTCTGTACATTATTTTTTGTTTGTTTTTCAAATCGTTTGTTATTATAACTCCTAAGTCTTTTTCATGGTTTATCCGATCACGCCGAACATTATTCATTTTATAACTAGCTCTTACATTTTTACTGCCAATATTTAGCACTTCACATTTATTCATACTGAAATCCATTTGCCATGCTTGGACTCCGTTAAACGATTGATCTAGGTCTCTCTGAACTGCCTACCTATGTAATGCTGTATCTGCTCTGGTACCTATTTTAGTATCGTCAGCAAATTTCGAAATCTTACAGCATAATCCTTCATCAGTATTATTTACATATTGTCACCCTCATTAAAAACAAAAAATGCCTGAGTCATTTTTTTCAACTTTTCGGGAAATCGAGAAAAAAACTGTCTCATTTTCGTAGTTTTCAATGACTCAGGCAAACTTGAGGTGCTTTTTAGACCACCCACACCCTAGACCCGGCATAGGCAGCTATACCAATAGGTGCGCCACATGATGAAGAATTGATTTAGACAAAAATCCAGAAATCGCCGAAAAAATGACTGGCAATTTTTTGAGGATGACGATACTAATAAAAAAAGAAAAGAAAAAGAAAAAGATTACGACATAACACTGAACCTTGCGGCACTCCACTCGTAACGTTTATTAAGTCTGACTCTTTCCATGTATGACACATCTTTCCTTTCGTCAGGTGAGCCAATCTTCTACCCACCCGAGAACACTGCCGATGAAACCATGTGCCTTTAGCTTCTGACGGAGTCTTTTGTGTGGAACTTTGTCAAAAGCCTTTTGAAAATCTACTCCCACTTTCACTCCTGTCATCTTCTACCTTTGCTTCAGTCTACTCCTACCTTCAACCCTGTCTACTCTTACATTCACTCGATCCTCTCTACTCTTACGTTCACATTTATCTACTCCCATCTTCACTCCTATACACTCCCACCTTCACCCCTGTCTACTTTTACCATCATCCCTTGTCTGCTCTTACCTTCACCCTTGTCTACTCTTACCTTCACTCCTATCTACCCCTACCTTAACTTCTGTCTACCACTATCACTCATGTCTACACCCACCTTCACATCTGTCAACTCTTACCTTCTGTCCTATCTACTCCCGTCTTCACTCTTATCTACACCGACTTTCACTCCTGTCTACTCCTGCCTTCATCCCTATCTACCCATACCTTCACTCCTGTCTACTCTTACCTTTACTCCTGTCTACTCATACTTTCACTCCTATCTACTTACACCTTCACTATTGTTTACTCCCTTCATTCCGATCTATGTTCTTGGCCAATGGTGACTACTGAGAGGTTATATCCCCTGATTTGTTACAAGAGACTACCACTAGAATACGATGCTAGTCACGAAGAAGTGAGATGGAAAGGATGATCTTGTTTTCCTAGTGACCTACGCACCTCACTGTGTATGCTTGACGGAAATTCGTAATCTTGCATTTTATGCCGCTTAGGTCAATGAGAGAACAAGATTATCGTTTCCATCGCACTTCTTCGTGACTAGCATCGTATTCTAGTGCATGATAATCTCTCGTTACACCTCAGGGATAGAACCTGAGAGTAAACAGGAGTGAAAGTAGAAGTACCAGATAGTAGTGAAGGTATGAGTAGACAGTAGTGAAGGTATGAGTAGACAGTAGTGAAGGTAAGAGCAGCCTTTCTTCAGGGTGTC
>NC_136986.1:2645968-2658468 GCF_032717465.1 Coenobita brevimanus
AGAGGCTCATATATACTGTATACAGTATATATATATATATATATATATATATATATATATATATATATATATATATATATATATATATATATATATATATATATATATATATATATATATATATATATATATATATATGTATATAATCTGTTCAAGACAGCTGAATTTTGTACGATACTCCTGTAATCACGATACTTATACTATCGTCGCTATTACAGTGCTTTTTTATATTTCTTCATCCATTACAAGTTGTAATGACATACTGTAGGCTGTGTTATTAAATTCTTATAGCGAATGTCTTATCACTACTGAAAGAAAGATTGTGTCGGTAATGTTGTTCAATTCTTATAGCAAATGATCTTCACTACTGAAGTCATAATGTATTCTGATATTGGTATACTCTGCAAGTTTTGACACAAAAGATCAAATTAGGCTGCTCTAAATTTCTCATATACAGATGTAGTAGTAGTAGTAGTTGTTCCCTTGGCAGTCTGGCCGAACAGCCCCGAGTCCCTTAGGAAGGCCATGGCCGAGACCGGGCTTTCCCACAGAGCTCTCAAAGAGTGTATGTTGTGTTGTTGGCGAAGGTGACTGTGTGCAATGCAGTCCTCCATAATGTGCTTAATAGCATGGGGTGCTGTGTTGCATCCTGGACAGGCATCAGCAACGGAGTCATCCAGCCTCTTCTGGTAGCTTAAGAGGGCTGGATGGTGCCCACATCTCAGCCTGGCCAGGTGGACCCTGTCCTCACGAGGAAGATAGGATTCAGAAGGGTGGATGTCAGGAGGCCGTGCATCCAGCTCTGTGTTGTCTTTAAGTGACTGAATGGAGCGGCGAATGATCTGAGTGTGGATATGCTTCTGGAAGCTGGTCTGAGGTGGGCGAGGGAGGAGAGATGACAGTATTTGTGTATGGTATCGTGTGCTGGGTGTTGTTTTGATGTTCCTTGGTGTGGGTGGATGTGCTGCCATGTACTGTCGTGGATGTTGTGGGTTTGTGGAGGCTGCAGCAAGAAACCGGGTGCCTCTCATGTCTAGGTGATCGTTGACTTTGAGGACTTTGGTTTCTTGGTGTAGTTGGTCTGTGGGTGTAGTAGCTGTGCAACCTGTGATTATTTTTAGGGCCTTGTTCTGTATGGTCTGTAGAGTGTTGTAGTGTGTTTTGGTGAGGTTAGAAGCCCAGGCAGGGCTTGCATAATTCATCATTGAACGAATGTATTGTTTGTATACTGTGGTGGTGGTTTCTTTGTTGTGTCCGAATGTTGTATGGGCAAGTGACCTCAAAGCATTGAGTCTTGGTGTTATTTTATTTTTAATGTTTGTGATGTGTTGTTTAAATGACATTGATGTATTGTATGTTAACACCAAGGATTTTGTGTGTGTGTGTGTGTGTGTGTGTGTGTGTGTGTGTGTGTGGTAGGGGAGTGTTGTTTATAGTGAGGTGTGAGATGTGACTGTGTTCTGCTGTCCAGTTTGTGATAAGAATCACTGTAGATTTGGCTGGGGCTATTTTGAGCCTGTTTGTGGTGAACCATTCGTGTGGTGTGTTGAGGTAAGGTTGAATGATGTGTGCAGCTGTGTTTGCGTTTTGGTGTGTACATGTAAGTGTTATATCATCTGCATAGGAAGCTATGTGTATCTGTGGTGTGTGGGGTATGGGTACATCATGCATGTATAGGTTAAAGAGTGTACGGGACAAAATAGATCCTTGGGGGACGCCGTTCGTGAAGTTTCTGATGTTAGAAAACTGACTGGCAAATGTTACGTGTGCACATCTGCCTGCTAAGTAGTTTGCCAGCCATCTTTTTGTGTTATTGTGCATGTTTGTGTTGAGTATTTTGTTCGTGAGGTTGTGGCGGGGATGGCATCAAAAGCTTTGCTAATGTCTAGTGTGATTAGAAGTGTTCCGTGTGGTGGCCTAGCTGAATTCATGCCATCGAAAACTCTCTGTATAAGGTCTGTAAGAAGGGTGTTTGTGGAGTGTAGTGCCTAAAGCCATGTTGTGACTGGGCTAGGGGAATGTGAGGTGTGACTAGTTGTAGTACCAGTCGTTCAGTGACTTTAGAGGGGGTGCAGAGGAGTGTGATGGGGCGATGTGAGGAGGGTAACGTGGGGTCTTTGTTGGGTTTAGGGCTAGTGATGATATTGCCATGCTTCCAGATGTTGGGTATTATGTTGTGTGAGTAGCTGTAGTTTGATATGTTGGTGAGTGCTTGTATGCCTTGTGGTCCTAGGTGTTTAAGGTGAATATTGCTTATGTTGTCTGGTCCACAGGCAGATGAGTGCTTGAGGTTGTTTATGATGTGCTTCGTCTGGTTGTAAGTGAAAGGTGAGTAGTCTGGGTCTATGTCTGTGGGGAACTGTCTCATACGTCGGATGATACGTCGGCATTCGGGATGGGGGTTTAGATGGCTGACTTGTGAAAAGTGATTGATGAGAGTGTTTGCTTATTGTTTGTTTGAGGGTATGGTGTCTGTTGTTGTGATGGCAGCGTGTGATTGTGTGGTGTTGCTGTTGGAAAGTGTGATGCTGTTTAGTGTTTTGTAGAGTTTGCTAATGTTTGTTTTGTGGTCAAGTGTTTGGAGGTAATTTTTCTAGTTTAGTGTTTGCTGTTCTGATATTTTATTGTTTATTTGAGTGTTGAGTTCTTGTATTTGTTGTACGATGTCCTGTGTATGGGGTGTTGGTGAGTGTCGCAGTGTGTCCCCTTGTCTGATGAGGCTTTGAATTTCTGGTGTGAAGTTGGGGTTGTGTCTCTTTCTGTTGCCTCTAGGGATGTGTCTTTTGTCTGTATTTTGTATGATTGTATTGAAAGTGTGCACAGCGGTGTTGATGTTTGTGATGGGTGTACTGTTTAGTGTTTCGAAATGTTGTTCTGTTTCAGTTACAAAGGCCTCCCAGTTGGCTCTCTTATAATTAGTGTATGTGTGTTTGTGGCCAGCTGGGGTGATTCTGGTTTTGGTAGTGATGATGATTGGGAGGTGATCAGGGCCCGTACCTATGAAAATACTAAGTATTCATCTTAGACTTCCACTTAAGTATTGTGAGGTCGCACTCAACTGAGTGGAGTACTTAAGTGTTGCTTTCGAAGCTGCTGAGTGTAGCACTTAGCGGAGTTTAGGAGTAAAATACTTAAGTACTGTAAGTTAGTATGAAAAGCAATAATAGCAAACCTACACACAGAATTTTTGTGCTTTATGGTATAATGAATGTATAAATGCTTAATATTTATTTATTAAATATTAAAATATCATCCACTATAAATTTTTGTAGCAGTAAATCAGAGTACAGTGGAATTTCTAATAAGTACATTTTTTCCAAATTTATATTTTTCTGTCGCCGTCGTCTGCATTGTTTTCATTACAAACGTGGAAGAACTTAACCAACAACGCGTTACTCTATTAAAATGGAAGCTCATCCCAAATCTACCCCAAAGAGGACTGCCAACTGGTCAAGGGATGATGTGATGTTGCTCCTGCAACTTATTGAAGAGAGAAGAAACATCATAAAGGGATTTTTTTTTTTTTGGCATGATTTTGACCAGTCACTTTTCCCAAGAGGAAAGGAGATATCACACTGTAGTCAGTATTACTGATTGCAACAAAGCAATTTCCATTTCTTTAATATCCTTTTCTGTTCATATTGAGGTGGCTCTTCTCTATGGAATTTCTGTCGGAAATGCATCATTGAGATGATTTTGCTAAGTAAGAGTACTTACTCTAATAGCCGTGGCACCCCATAGTGGTCAGGAGTACCGTAGTTTACACAGAGTTCAAATCTAGCAATAACCTAACCTAAACAAACGTAACTGGTCATTTTTCAATTTCACACGTGTGAATGTTCAAGATGAAACTTTTTTTATTGTTCTCCGTGTGTTTGATCAGATTTTGATACTTGTCTCTTGCGGAAATGCCCTTTTTTCCCATTCCCCATACTCCAACAATCATAGGGGACTCGAGGGAAATGCGAGGAACGCACTGGGGATTGCTTGTGACAAAATGTATTGCAAATAGCTGAAAAATTGGTCTAGTGAAAATTTTCCCTATTTTCACCTACATAAAAAAAAAAGACTAATAAGGGGAAATTACTCATTTTAAGTAATTTGTGGTCTTTCTCAGAAGTTTCTCCTTTGATATAATTCCCTAGATTTCTGTCAGACCTAACCTATCCCAACTAGACCTAACCTAACCCTAATATGAACAGAAAAGGGTATTTATCATACACACGGTCTAATCTATACCTCTTCACTAGTTCTGTATCATTATAAAGGTTCAAAACGTCTTTTCTTTCCATATAACGCCGCACTCTTTGCATTCTTGCTTGTTGTTGTCCGTCCATCTGGACGTTTGAGTATTCAGGAGGAGCACTTAAGTCACCTCACTGGGGACACTCAACTTTGTCGTCTGCTAAGTGTACTCAAGGGCAGTTAGTATTTTTGTCAGTATGACTTAAGTATGCTACTCAGATTTAAGCGCAACATCCAAAAAAATTCGTCTGCTAAGTGCACTCAACAATACTTAGTATTTTTGTAGGTACGGGCCCAGAACCTAGGGTTTTGACCACTCTCCATGATGTAGTGGGGGTGAGGTTTGGGGAGCAGAAGGTGATGTCTGGAGATGCTGGAGATGATGGGAGGAAGAGGGCTTGGTGTGGGATATGGGTATGTTGGTCTAGACTGTTTAGTATGAAGAGATGATCTGTCTGGGATTGTAGTACCAGCCCTCTGTCTGTGTCAGGGTTGTTGACATGCCAGGCCGACGACATGGCGTTGAAATCACCACCCAGGATGATGTTGGGTATGTTAGTGATGTGGTGTATCTGTGGAGAGTAATTGTGTGGTACTGTGGGGGACGATTGGGGGGTAATGTATGTGTTAGCGATTGTTATGTGTGATTTGTTACCAGTGCGTATTTTAATTGATTGTATTTCTGGTGTGGTGTCATGTGGGGGGAGAAATGACTTTGTGTGTGCACTGGTATCTGCAAAGTTAATGGATTTGTGTACCAGGGTGATGAGTCCACCGCCACCACCGTCGGTCCGGTCTTGTCGAATGGTGGTGAAGTTATGAAATGTCGGTGTTTTCTGTGCTCTGTGTAGTTTTGTTTCTTGTAAGATGGCAATGTGTATGTTCTGTTGGTTGGTGAATTGTGTGAGTTCATGTATTTTGGTGTTTATGCCATCTATGTTTAACTGAAGGATGTTTATGTTGTGTGTGCGATGTGTGTTGGCTGCTGCAGCACGGGGGGGAGGTGGTGTGGGTGGAGGGGAAGGAGTAGGAGGAGGTTGTGATGGAGGTAAGGGTTGAGGTGGATTAGGATGGGTTGGAATGGGAGGAGTTGGGGGACTGGATGGTGTGGGAAGGGTCGGTGGGTTTGGCTGTGGAGGTGTGAAAGAAGTAGGAGTAGGACTGGAAGGGGGGTTGATGGGTGGGGGGAAGGAGCATAAGGAGCAGGTGTAAGTGTTTGTGTAATGTTTTCTGGATGCAAGTGTTGTGCAGGTGTAATGGGTCCAGTTCTTGCAGGAATTGCACTGTACTGAACCCTTTGTCTGTCGGCTCGACGTGATAGGTTTTGAACATGTTGGACATATGTATTTGTTGCTGGGTCTTGGATTGCTCTTAATGTCCCCGGCTAGAAGAAGTCGAGAAATGACAGCCGGGGAGTCATTTCTCGGTGTTCACAATATTGGTGAAAAATTACATCTGCGTAAGTTTATCTGTCGTGAAGTCTTGTATTGCGAAAGACTAATGAAATTATTACAGAATAAGCTAAAATGCTGTTCGTACAATATTTGAAACTGTAATGAAAGCAAGCTTCGGTTAGGTAAATATCGAAGGAGTTGATAACTGATTGTACAGATTAATCATTAATACCTTTTATGATGCTTTCTTTGTTTTTCCTGCATTGTTGCTAAATTTGATGATAAATTTCGGCGGTGCATTTGGCTGATTTAAAAGCTGCTGAAGGTTCGCTTAAAGGACAAGACTTAAGCCCGACTTGGTGAAGTGTGGTTTTCAACAAAGTCCATTAGGTTCAGCCAGTCTCGAGTAAACTTTGAGACTACTTTGGCAAACGTCCCAAGCCAGACTCGAGCCTCTTCCTAGCATTAGGGCCAAATCTTCGCAACTCTGTCCCTCGCAAACTCTCCTTCGTCTTCACCACCGGGTGCGATTTATTTGTATTCTAATCTGAGTTAAACTACTACTATAGGAAACAAATAACAGAAATAATCGTAATGCAGTAGTGGAAGATTCTGCGAACCTCGAACTAGTGTTCTTGAAAGGCTGCGCCCACACCCAGACTGTGAAGGAACAAAGGCCATTGGAAATTTAAAAGAACAGAACGTATTTATCAACTACACTACCTTGTATGATAGCGTAAGACATGATAATTTACTTTGCCAGAGAAATATAATAAGACAGCACCGTACAGAAGGACGAGGGTGAAACAAGACATCACCGGACTGAAGAACGAACATATATCACTGTACTGAAGGACGAGCATATAATATCACTCTCCTGAAGGACGAACATATATCACTGTACTGAAGGACGAACATATAATACTGTACTGAAGGACGAACATATAATATCACTGTACTGAAGGACGAACATATAATATCACTGTACTAAAGGACGAACATATCATATCACTGTACTAAAGGACGAACATATCATATCACTGTACTAAAGGACGAACATATCATATCACTGTACTAAAGGACGAACATATAATATCACTGTACTGAAGGACGAACATATCATATCACTGTACTAAAGGACGAACATATCATATCACTGTACTGAAGGACGAACATATAATATCACTGTACTAAAGGACGAACATATCATATCACTGTACTGAAGGATGATCATATAATATCACTGTACTGAAGGATGAACATATATCACCGTACTGAATGCCAAACATATACTATCATCGTATCGAAGGACGAGCATACTGTATAATGATACATCACGGCACTGAAGGACGAGCATATTGTATAATGATACATCACGGCACTGAAGGACGAGCATACTGTATAATGATACATCACGGTACTGAAGGACGAGCATATAATATCACTGTATAATGACGAACATATATCACGGCACTGAAGGACGAACATATAATATTACTGTACTAAAGGACGAACATATAATATCACTGTACTGAATGCCAAACATATACTATCATCGTACCGAAGGACGAGCATACTGTATAATGATACATCACGGTACTGAAGGACGAGCATACTGTATAATGATACATCACGGTACTGAAGGACGAGCATACTGTATAATGATACATCACGGTACTGAAGGACGAGCATACTGTATAATGATACATCACGGTACTGAAGGACGAGCATACTGTAAAATGATACATCACGGTACTGAAGGACGAGCATACTGTATAATGATACATCACGGTACTGAAGGACGAGCATATAATAAGTCATCACCGTAGTGAAGGACGAGCATAAAATATCGCCGTACTGAATGACGATCATTAAATAACATCACCGTACTGTAGGCCTGAAAAATTACCAGGAGTTCGGTCACGGGTATTGTTTTCACTCGCTTTGTCCGTGTTTCTGTCTGTCTGTCTGCCTGTTAACAACTTTAGGCGAAAACTGCTGATGCGATTTTGACTAAAGTTACTGTGATGATGGGCAAAGACCTTCTGATCACTTGATTAAATTTGGGGCCATATTAGGCCAAGGCCCAGGCTGTAGGCCCCAAAAATGAAAAAAAGAAAAAAAAATCGCTATTACTACTTTCATATCTGTCATATCGATTTGAGACCAAAATCTAAAGGTGTCTCTTTCAAATCTGCATCCTTTAACATGCCTCATTACATCAGGGGGGCCACCCTTCAATTAGCGGTAGGGGAGTCAGTGTCAGGTGGGTTGGGCCTAAAATTTCAAATGGGCATAAAATCATCAATTTTCACCCGATTTGCAACAAACTTTTTTTTTTTTTTTTTTTTTTTTTTTTAACAGAACGGAGGAAGAAAAAACAAATGGAGAAAAAAAATAATCCATACACCAGATTACTGGTGTCCTCTGTTCATAAAATGTCTGTAACAGTTAGACTTGAACAGTTGTAGGTTGAAATTTGGAGGAAAACAACTCTGGGGAAGCGAGTTCCAGAGAGATGCAGTTCGGGGAATGAAAGAATTCTGATAGGCAGAAGTTCTGCAATATGGTTGAGTGACATTCCAGTCATGAGCGCTACCAGATGCCCGTGTAGCACGAGGGAAGGCATGGAGAGGTGGCACCATGGACGCAACTTCATCTGAGCATTTGCCAAAAAAATATCTGTAAAATAATGCAAGGGAGGCAACATTCCTTCTTACTTGCAGGGGAGGTAGTTTATATGTAATGGCAGGGTTGTTAATGATTCTAACAGCTTTATTCTGAATTTTTGTCTAGTTGTCTTAATGCAACCTCTCCACAACCATTCCACAAGGGTGAGCAATATTCAAGCTGAGAGCGCACATGACTCTTATAAATTATAGCTAACTGCTCATTGGCGAAGAAGTTACGGACTCTGTACAATAATCCAAGTTTCTTTGAGGCGGTTTTAGCAAGTGATCTGACATGAGAGGTCCAGCTGAGGGCACTGTTAAGTGAGACACCAAGAATTTCAATACTTTTGGAGATGGGAACATTAGTAGCACTGAAGGTAATGTACGAATCTGGCAATATCTGTCTATTAGTAAACTGTATATATTTAGTTTTACTAGCATTAAAAGAGACAAGGTTGTTTTGTCCCCATTCACTGATTGTAGATAGATCTTGATTTATGGAGATGGCTGTATTGAGCTGAGAGGTAGAGATATTAGACTTTGTAAATGGATGTCTGAGTGTGAATGAACTATGTAGTGTTGAGTCATCTGCATATGAGTGAATGGGATTGTGAGTGACAGATAAGAGATCATTAATATGAACCAGAAATAGGGTTGGCGCCAGAACTGATCCCTGCGGCACGCCGGCGTTAATTGAGTGGAAATTCGAATATACATCATCTACTTTTACTCTTATTTTCCTGTCACTAAGATAAGAAGAAATCAAAGGAACAAAAGACGTTAGTCCATAGCAAGGGAGTTTGGACAGCAGGGAACGGTGCCATACTCTGTCGAAAGCTTTAGAGATATCAAGAGCTACTGCATGAGTTTCTCCAAAAAGATCAATTGATTGATGGATGGTATGAGTTAAGAGATTGAGTATGTCAATGGTGGATCTTTCGTGGCGAAAACCGTATTGTCTATCATTAAGTTGTTGGATTCAAGATGTTTAACAATATGCTTATTAATTAAAGTTTCAAATACCTTACCAAGAGAAGATGTGATAGCTATTGGTCTGTAATTGGAGGGGTCAGACGAACTTCCTATCTTTGACTAGATATCCTGTTGTGTTTATACGTCAGCACTAAAACGACTGCCGGGGATGGGCATGCTGTGCCGTGGCACCGCTTCTTGTTAATGTTTTTCTGCAGTCGAGTATCAGAAGTCTTCTGTAAAGTTAATAAAAGAGTATTGCAGTTGCAAGAACAGTTTCTTATTAATAAATCCAGGATATTTAAACACTGACTTGTAAAAATAATAGTAATGATAATAATAATAATAATAATAATAATAATAACAATAATAATAATAATAATAATAATAATAATAATAATTATTATTATTATTGTTATTAGTAATTTCTTTATTTATTTATATGTTGTTTGTTTATTTTCATCCACCCATTGCCAAAGGTGTCCCAGGAGCATATGATGGTGTGGAAGTAGCAAGTGTAAAACAGACATGAATAATATCCGGTGCAGCTGAGACTCCCTCTTAGACTCCCAATATCCTAACCGTCTAGGGATGAGGTACGAAGGGTTCCTAAAGGCTGAATAAAACAGTCCAGAGGTAGCAAGAACGAAGGAAAGGAATGTTATAGAAGATCCTTCCTCTCTTATATTCTCCCCAAACTGTGGACGAATAAGGTACAAACATAACATTCACTCGCACGAAACACAAACTTGAGAACTCCAAAGCTGCGAGTTACCTCTGACGTGATATTTAGCTGAGCGACAGTGCCAGTAATCACCAGTGAGGGACTCGGTGAGGAATGACGCGGAGAGCTCACTGTCCATATTCACTTTCAGACGTTGTCTTGTGTGAAAGACTTATGTATATACTTTTATTTTCACCTGTACAGTTGCTTGACACTCATTACTCAAGCTAGAATAAATATTAGTGCAGTATACGACCGTAAGACGTAGTATTAATTTCTGATATTACTTTCCTGTAACTGGGACGTGTATATGTTATAAGTTAGCCAAGATCCTTTATGACTACTCCGGGTTGATTGCTAGGTAGAATGGACTGTGGTGTGCTTGTGTAAACGCTTCAGTGTGCTCTACCGCCGCATACTTAAAAAGATTGGGGCAAAGTCCGTAAATGTGGGTAGGGAAGGAGCGCACAAGGTGTGTAATGTTGTGGTGTTTTTCCTGTAAGACGAGAGCAGTATTACCTGCTTACCAACACTGTTGACCAACTGAGGGATGAACAGTGTACAGCACGATGGCGCACTAATTTGTTTCACATTTCCTACCGGCAAATGATGATGTTTAGGCCAAGAAACTGCAATAAAAATAATGACATAACACTGATTGAACTTAAGGTAACATGCATCACAGTAACTCTTCAAAATATGACAGCGATAACAGTGATAATGCTTCATGTAATGATAATAATAATAATAATAATAATTAGTAATAATAATAATAATAATAATAACAGTAGTAGTAGTAGTAGTAGTAGTAGTAGTAGCAGTAGTAGAATTTATTTAGAAATAGTAATAATAATATTAATAATAACGATAATAATAATAATAATAATAATAATAATAATAATAATAATAATGATGATGAAAGTAAAATATCAACATCATCGTCATTATTGTTATTATTATTATTATTATTATTATTATTATTATAGTGGTAAGTGGGGACGCTCACCATTCAGTCGATGTAGAGCTGCTCACGGGTGACTGTCCTTTCCTCTCTTCCCCCCTTCCTCGTCTTTCTTTCATTCTTTCCTCTGCCTTCTATCTACGGGTGACTCTACACTGAGTGACATATTAAATGGTTTCCTGTACACCAGGAAACGATTTACTACGCTGGGTGGTCACCATGTAACCAAATTATGGCGCCTGGTGATTTTATTGGATAATTAGGTCACTACAGTCAGATTGAGCCTGTGTAGGTTTATATGCAAGGGGTGGTTGGGGTTTATGGCTCACGTAATGCCACTCAGAGATGAGTGAGGCTGGTCACTCTCATCGTAAATGTCAGGACCAACTTGCCTAGCCCCGGGCTCCTACGCTCCTCATGGTGCGACACAGGATTAGATGATGATGATTAATTATTATTATTATTGATTTTATTGTTATTATTACTCTTACTATTATTATTATTTTTTTATTATTATTATTGTTATTATTATTATTATTATGATTATTATTACTATTATTAAATCATTTTTATTACAATAAGAGAAATTAAATCATTATTATTTTAGTAATAACAATAATAATAACAATAATAATAATAATAATAATAATATTATTATTATTATTATTATTATTATTGTTATTATTATTATTATTATTATTATTATTATTATTATTTGGAAATTTTCCAGTAAATCACATTTATTATTATTTATTACTGTTGTTATCTAGTAATTATACTAACAAGTTATGCATCTAATGGTATTATATTTTCATTAATAATTGTTCAATTTACTGTAAGACGTATTTATAATATGCTTCCGGGATTTCATTTTCTTTTTTAATTTATTTCCATCTTTAGCCATTTTTCTTGGATAATTGAGCTCCCCCCCCCCCCACTCGGTAACGACAGTCGAATTCGGTCATCATATAATTTTAGATAAATTTCTGGCTATTTTTTTTTTTTTTTTGAGGGGGGGGGGAAACTTGGTCATGAGTTGAAGAATATATCATATACCTTCGTTAAGTTCATTTCAGGCTTCTTTTTAGTTGAATAAAGCAAACTGCCAACGGCGATATGAATAATAAAGTACACTGAAGATGTTAATATGAACATTTTCTAATGTCATATAAGTTAATTTAGCCTACCCCATATCTGTATGATCGGGCTGTTACACTATGCTGGCCACTCAAAGTAATTTATTCAGGCTAAAGTTGATATTCTATTCCATGTTAGTTTATTCAGAGTAAGGACTTAAGTACGACACCATACCGTTTTCTTCTGTCTACCGCCAGGCTGCTTTATTCAAATCTACCCAATCAGCACAACCACGCCTTTATCATTTGCAGACACCACATGCTTCTATTTATCACCAAGAACGTCTCGAGGTGAAAGATTTGGAAATAGTTCCCATAATCTCTTCAGCAGATGGAGGTGTTTTAGGTGTGTCCGTGGTACTACCATATAACTGCGTAGCTTTGGGGTGACTTCAG
>NC_136986.1:2660968-2808468 GCF_032717465.1 Coenobita brevimanus
GTTCATAGTTGAAAGAGAAGTAAACAAACAACTACCCTTCATTGGTATTTTAGTTACCCATTCAGGTAATTCATTCTCTGCCTCAGTATATAGGAAACCTACATTTACTGGACTCATGACAAAGTTTTCCTCTTTCAAACTCATTGATTTTAAGAGGAACTTAGTTGCTACATTAGTTCACTGGGCCTACCATATCAGCAGTAACTTTCTTGATTTTCACTTGGAAATTCAGTTCCTTAGGGATATTTTATTTCGCAATGGCTTTCCATTCCGTTTATATGTAGGACAAGCTTTGGACAGAATTTTGAATCCTAAACAACAGAAAATTATGGTCAAGAAAAAGGGTATTTACTTTTCTCTCCTGTTTGTAGGCAAGCGCAGTTTTGCTCTACCAAACAGAGTAGTTAAATTACTAAAGGAATTTTATCTTCAACTTAACATAAGGGTTGTGTTTAAAGCTGGTCGAACAGTTCGGAGTCTTTTCAGGTTCAAGGATCTGGTCCCTAAAGAGATACTGGCCTCTGTGGTATACAAATACGAGTGTCACTGCTGTCATGCAGGGGGACTTTGATAGATGGTTGTGGAGAGAGTAGATGTATGTGCGTATGCTCTCTTCTCTAGCGTTCTAGGGCTGCCTCACTGGCATTAGTTCTTTTTTTTTTTCACCCTTCTGGTGGCGACTAAGTTAACTAGTTACTCATATTCCTCCCCTCCCTGTAGCTAGGTACAGTAGGTGTCTGTGCCATTACACTGAGTTTACCTTTGCTTGCTCGCCCACGGAGGGTTCCCCCCACTCTGGGGCGTGAATAAACACGGTCGGGCCTCCCTGTAGTGGTTTGAGAGGGCAACCTCAGACTTAGGTGTTTGGACCAGGGTCATTCGTTCCTTGTTCGTTTTTCTCCTAACTATGGTGGATGCCCCTACTGCCTCCCCTCTCTTCAGGGGGGGAGGCAGTTCTGACCGACCCCTGATTGTCTCACTTACTGACGTCACAACTGACTGTCCCCAGACTACAGCCCCACTTGACATTCCTGTAAATAATGCTACATATGTCATTCTCCACGCGACTGGTTCTACCTCATTGACTAGTCTCAATCCCTTTCTCATCAAGAAAGTAATTGACGGCTGTGCTGGTGAGGTTGAACATGTTAAAAAACTTGCTTCTGGAGACCTCCTCTTCAAAACAATAAACTCAAGCCAAGGTAAAGATTTGTTCAAGCTAACTAAGTTTCATTGCTACGATGTCAAGCCATGGATCCCTCACTCAATGAATTCCTGCAAGGGAGTTATCACTTGGAAGGACCTCATGGTACTGGATGAGGACGATATTGTACGGGAACTTACTGGACAAGATGTTATTGCTGCGCATTTCATTACCAGGTATATGGAAGGCATCAGGAAGAAGACCGCCACTATAGTTTTAACTTTTGGCAAGACCTCACTTCCCTCAAATGTCAAAGTGGGATATGAAATTTTAAATGTCAGACCCTACATCCCCAATCCCCTTAGATGCTCTAAATGCCAGATTTATGGGCATGCAGAAAAGGTTTGTCGGGCTTCTCAGTCAGTGTGTGGTAGGTGTGCAGTTCAGGGTCATGATGCTGAACACTGCACGTCAGAGTCTGTGAGTTGCTTTCATTGTAAGGGTGCTCACTCCACTTCCTCAAGGGATTGCCCAAAGTGGAAGGAGGAGAAAGAGATCTGCACAGTGAAAGCCACAGAGGGCATATCCTATTACAATGGCAGGAAGAAGGTAAGGGAGTCGCATGCGACTCCCAGTCCTAATGTCTCCTATGCATCGTCGGTTATGTCCCGGCCTGTGATGTGCACGGTGGAGACTCAGACCGATCCAGACCCCAGCGATCCTGTCACTCACGTTGCACCATTGTCTGCTCCTACTATACATTCCGACTATTCTTCTGACGCCCCTGCTCCATCTTCATACTCTCAGGCCACTGCTACTCCTCTGGTAGTGCGGCCTAAACAGAAGTCAGACAAGCTTGTAAAAACTAACTTGACAACCCTTACCAAGTCACGACCTCATGTCTTACATGCTCCTGGTCCAGCGAGGAAGAGAAAAGGTAGCTTTTCCTCGGGTGGCTCTGGGAGCCTCATTATTGATGAGCAAATGGAGGTTTCTGTCAGCAAGCACCGGGATAGGTCCCTCAGTAGTCACTCGCCTGTCGGCGGGCGACATAAGAAGACTAAGCATACTGGCCCCCAATGTAAATCTTAAACTGACTCATTCACTGTGTTACAGTGGAATTGTAGAGGTCATAGGAATAAACTACAAAATATAGCAATCTTGCTTTCCATATACAGGCCAGATGTTTGTTTACAGGAGACGTGCCTGGAGGATCATCCTGATCCTCCACAGTTCAAACACTACCACTCGTATAGAAGATATGAAGGTCACGGACTTGCCATATACACACACAAATCACACCCACAAATGGAAGTGATTCTAAATTCTACTCTGGAAGCTGTCACGTGCAGAGTCAAATTTAATAACACGTATCTGTCGATTTGCTCTCTGTACTGTCCTCCACATGGTCTCATTGATAGTGATGCTTTAACCCCTTAACCGCGGGGCGTCACTTTCGTGACGCTTGGGAGCAAGGGATCATACCGCGGGGCATCACTTTTGTTATTCTCTGTTATTTTGAATTCGCCCAGGCTTTCAAGTGGTGGCTTGTATCATCTATCAGTACTGCCAATGTCCAATACTAGTCAGCACTCATAATCTCATCTGTACTCCCATCCATTGTTGACAATTTATCCATTTCTTCCCATTCTTGACTTCCCTTCCTACCTCCCCTTCATTACCCTCTCCTCTTGCCTGCCGGGCCATGCTATGCTAAGTAAATCTTCCCTGGAATTTTCCACTGATTTCATCCATTGAAATAAGCCCTATGCCCTATTCTTACACCGAAATATATATACAAAAAAGAAATAAGGTAAGTGATAGTGCCATATACCTGGAACTGGCTAATTGTCACCTGACAACACCTCACGTGCACTCATTCGCTAATTTTCGCTGTTTATTTCCCATTGAAATATGCTGTATAATCTAGTCTCGTAATAAAAATATATATAAGAAAGGAAGGGAGAAGCCTAAGCGATATTTACACTCACCTGGAACTACCTAATTTATTATGTATTGTCTAGATTTCCTGCCAATCATTTCATAGTGTATATATTAGCAGCTGTCACCAGGCTGGCATTGGCAGCATTGCACTCCCCCTAGGCAGGCCACCACACTGTATTCAGTTTACTGTCGTCTTTCAAGGTGAAAGCACGTCGGATTCATGCCTGTCCAATTCCGCCACTTTTTAGCCCCATGCAAAGGGCCCTGTGACCTCTAACCCCTACTAAACCTCATGTGGAAAGATGTAAAAGGCTAAGTGACTGCTGTGGAACGTGACCTGGCTAATTTGTCGATGAAAATGATAGACAGTGACTATGATCTTTCTGGTGAGTAAAACAGTGCAAGTGGAAATGTAAATAATGTGTAAATAATGTGTAAACAGTAAGTGAATGCAATGAATGTAAATATAAGTGAACAGTGGAAAATAGTTTTATAAGTTACTGCGTGACAGTGCATAACACAGTGTAAATAAAATAGAAATGTAAATTATGTAAATAAAATAGAGAATGTAAATAGAAATAGAAATGAGTAGTAATATAAGAATACGAGTATATATACTAGGAGTAATGAAAGTGAAAGTTTCACTCTAGCATGTTTGAATACTATGAGTTATGAAAGTGAAAGTGAAAGTGACAGATTCACTCTCAACGCTAGTATACAGGATGAGAAAGTGAATGCTACCTATTTTACTGAAAGAGAAATTGAATGCCTACAGTGACAATAAACTACTATTACTGAAGGAAACTTATGGATAAAGACTGTAGGTATATATAAGTGTTATATAGTAATAGAAATATAAAGTGTGAGTGTTTTTATGAATAATAAATGACAGAACACCAGCGGCGAACGATCGGAAGTGGGAAGGTCATACGAGCTCATAATTTTCATTGCTTTCACAGTGTTTTTTTTTTTTTAAGTATGGATTCCAAACTATTTGAAAATCATAGAATAGTGTTTCTAGTGATAATATCAGGCTGTGGTAATCATATTACGGGTTGTCGGGAAGTTTAAAGTGGAGACTTCGTTACCCAACTTCAGAGGTCTCCACAAGTCCTACGGTACTAGACGAAGGCTCAACAAACATCCCAGGAGAAAGCTGAAGGTATGTGCCATAAGTATATTTAATTTTAATAGTCTTGGACTAATAACTGATTTTTAGCAAATATTTTTAGAGAGTCTGTCGGAGCGCAAATATGTAGCGGGACACGCAAATCATAGTAAAACAAGCCCGCGGTTTAGGGGTTAAATTCACTATTTGAACATCTTCCTAGGAATAAGTTAGTGTTGGGCGACTTTAACACCCATCATTATCAATGAGGTAGCTTGAGGATAGATTGTCGTGGGGAGCAAAGAGCCGACCTAATACTACAGTCCAACTTCTGTCTTCTGAACGATGGCAGAGCGACTCGTGTAGATGATCGTACTGGTAACTTTTCGGCCATTGACTTCTCTTTGGCCTCCCCTGGTATACATAAAGATTTCTCATGGGACCCTTATGACAACTCCTTGGGAGGTGATCATTTACCCCTCTGTCTTTCTTATACATGCGACATCGTTTCGGCCCCTCCACCTGCAAAATTTAACTATAAGAAAGCAGATTGGGGATCCTTCTCAAGGATCGCCAATTTAGATATATCTGGGGAGACCATAGATGTTAAAGTCGAAAATTTAACCAAATTCATAAAACACGCAGCTGAGGCTGCTATTCCCAAGACTTCTACAGTTCATGCGAAGTATAGAGCACATTGGTAGAAGCCGGATTGCCGATAAGCATTAAGGAAACGCGATAGGAGATACAGGATTTTTGATAGTCAGCCCACTGAGGAAAATTTTATTGTGTACAAACAGGCACAGGCTGAGGCAAGGAGAATAATAAGAAGGGCCAAACGTGACTCCTGGCGGTCCTTTGTTTCCACAATGAGTCGTACTACACCATTAAGTAATGTCTGGTCCACCATAAGAATATTAAATAATAAAAGCCCATACTTCCCTGTCACCACCCTGCAGGTGAACAACACCATCTATGACGAGCCCGTGGACGTTGCTAACATTCTTGCCAGGAGTTTTTCTCATGTAAGTAGCTCAGCCAATTATGATCTGCGTTTTCAGCATCATAAATGCATGGCTGAGCTACAGATCATAGACTTTGCCACAGAAGACGTAGACTTCCCGTACAACCAAGAGTTTACACTAGATGAACTGCTCCTTGCCCTTCAATCCTATAAAGACACCAGCCCTGGACCAGACACCATCACATACGGTATGATCCAGCATCTTAATCAGGACAACCTGATTAAGATGTTAGCATTATACAATGAGATTTGGGCATCTGGAACGTTCCCAAACTCATGGCACTTTGCGCACGTCATACCGATATGAATCCCACTTCATTTCGTCCTATTGCGTTGACTTCTTGTCTATGTAAGGTCATGGAACATATGGTTAATAATAGGCTTCTTTTTGTTTTAGAGTCGAAGAAAATTGTTAAATGATCAACAATGTGGCTTCCGTAAATACGGATGTTCACTAGATCATTTAATGAATTTGGAACATTGTACTGCAGAGGCATTTGCCAATAAAAAATTCATGATAGGGGTGTTCTTGGACATCCATAAAGCCTATGACATGAAATGGTGACACGGTATACTAACGAAGCTTTATGCTTATGGTTTAAGAGGAAATTTGCCTATTTTTATTTCAAATTTCTTAAGGGACAGGACTTTCTCTGTCAAATTGCCTCGTAACGTAACATCGGATATATTTATCCAGGAAAACGGGGTGCCGCAGGGAAGTGTGCTTAGTCCCACTTTATTTAGTATTATGATCACAATGATATTCTGTCATCAGCTCCCATCCTGAGGAATCTTAAATACTCGCTCTACGCTGACTATTGTGCAATATGGCACTCATCCCATAATGCACAATTTTCGGCTGGGTGGATTCAAGCAGCCCTTGACTCCGTCCACCAACGGGGCTAGCAGTGAGAATTTAAGTTTTCCGTCCGTAAGTGTGCTGCTGTAGTCTTCACTAATCGTAACGTACCTAATTTGTGCTTTACTTTGGATACTCAAACGGTACCTTTTCAAAATTCTGTAAATTTTGGGGGAATACATTTTGATCGTCGTTTCAACTTCAAAATTCATGTTAATAATTTGATTGCTTGTTGTGATAAACCTTTAAATGTCCTCAAGTACCTAGCAGGTACTACATGGGGTGCCGACAGAAAATCTTTATTCTATCTATCTATATATAGCCCGAAGCCCTAATCCTGCACAGGGTGGCCGCAGACAAAACGCCTCCAAGTCACTCTGTCACCCACCATTTGACTACCCTCCCCCCAACTCCCCCCCCTCCCTCATATACCTCTCAACAACATCCCTCCATCTCATCCCCGGTCTACCCCTCCCTCTCCCTCCCTCCACCTCACCTACGTACACCCTCTTAGTTATTCTTTTATTCTCCATTCTCTCCACATGTCCAAACCACCTCAGTGTATTTCTCCTAATTTTCTCAACCACATCCACATCCACCCCACAACGTTCCTTCACTTCTTCATTCGTCAACCTGTCCCTCCATGTCACTCCACATGCTCCTCTCAAGTAGCTCATTTCCACTGCTCTCACTCTTGACTTGTTCCCCTCTTGCAAGGTCCACGCCTCGCTTCCATACGTCAGGGTATGGATCACAATACTATCATGCAGTGACTTCTTAACTTCCATACTCACCTTCCTATTTCTTATCACTGCTTTCAGTGAACCAACAACCTTCTTTCCCTGTTGTACCCTTTCATGCACTTCATCCCCCAAAGTTCCATCCTTACTCATCACACTACCCAAGTACTTGAATGCATTCACATTCTCCATATCCTCACCATCCATTCTCACTGTACATTCCGTGACTTCATTCCTCTCAAACACCATAACTTTACTCTTGTTTACATTAGCTTTCAGCTTCCTCCTCGTACACACTGTCCCAAATTCATTCACCAAACCTTGCAACTCCCATTCATCTTCACTCAACAATACTGTACGAGTATCATCAGCAAACAGCAACACCGGAATCTTCCAAAACTCACCCTCATTCATTAGAGCCACCCCCACATCCACTGCCCTACCTTGCATCTCCTTTACAACCCCAGCCATGTATATATTAAACAGCCATGGAGACATCACACAACCCTGTTTCAGTCCCACACTGAAATCAAAGAACTCACTCAGCTCACCATCCACTTTATTAATGGTGTATAAGTCCCTTATTCGATCAAAGCTAGACTATGGCACACAGGTGTATGGCTCGGCATCCAATGCCACACTGAAAAGATTGGATGTGTTGTAGAATAATTGTTTACGAATGTGTCTTGGAGCCATCTGGTGTACCGGTGTAGCTTGTATGGAAGTGGAGGTGAATATGCCTCCCCTCCGTATTTGCCGTGACCACCTGGCTTGGTCCTATGTACTCAGAACATCGAGGAAACGTAATATCGCAATGTGGCCTGTACCCTCCTGCGTCAATACTACCATCTTCTGTGGGGGGTGCGTCGGCCACTTACTAACTCAGGAGCTTGGTGTGGACCTCAGTGACCGTGACAAGTTGGTGTTTAAGAATACCGCGTCCTGCGAGCCATCCGGCTTTACTGTTGATGTATCATGGCTCCCAGCACCAGAGACCAAGACGCTGGAGGCAGAGGTCCACCATTTGTTTCATAATATCATCATTTGTCACTTGGGTTCCCACCACTTGTGCACCGACGGCTCCAAGTCGCGTGAATGTGTGGGTGTAAGTGTATGGTCGACTGAATGTACTCAGGTATCAGTTGCCGAATCATACATCTGTGTTTACCTCCAAACGTTTTGCTATTGACAAAGCCATAGACTATGCTCTCAGGTCTAGGCATGACTCATTTATCATATTTTCGGATTCAAAATCAGCCCTCCAGGCAATTGCATCTTGTACTACAGACTCTCACGAGATCCAGGGCCGCATCATTAATAAGTTGCATTCATGCAACAAGTAATTCACGCTGATCTGGGTGCCTGGTCATTGTTGTATCAACGGCAATGAGCAGGCTGACTTACTTGGAAAGTCGGCTGTAGTGCTCGAGGAGACTTGGGACATTCCTCGTGATCTACGGTCGAGTCTCTCTCTCTCGGAAAGAAATCAATAAATCTTTTGTGGCAAGGTCAGTGGACCAGACTAATATTGGAACGTGTAAGCCATACCTGGCCGACTGGGACACTGCCAATCGTAACAGTCGCCTTGAAGAAAAAGTGTTGGCCCGCTTATGGCTTAATGCCACCATATTAACACATATGAAAACTTTCACTGATCCACCTGGTGAACAAACCTTCATCTTTTCTATCCTTAACCCCTACACCGCGGGCATGTTTACCAATGTTTTGCGTGTGCCGTGGGGTTATTCAGGCTCTGACAGACTCTCAAAAAATATTTGCCAATCATCAGTTATTAGTCCTAGAATATTAATATTACATATGCTTATGGCACGTACCTTCAGCTTTCTCCTGGAATGTTTGTTGAGCCTTCGTCAGTTACCGAACGACTTGTGGAGACCTTTGAAGTTGGGTAACGAAGTCTCCACTTTACACTTCCCGACAACCCGTAATATAATTACCACAGCCAGATATTAACACTATAAACACTACTCTATGATTTTCAAGTAGTTTGGGATCCATACTCCAAAAAAAAAACTACTATGAAAGCAATGAAAATTACGAGCGCGTCTGACCGTCGCACTTGCGCTAGTTCGCTCTTGGTACTCTGTCATTTATTATTCATAAAACACCTCACACTTTATATTTCTATTACTATATAACACTTATTTATATCTACAGTCTTTATCCATAAGTTTCCTTCAGTAGTATTAGTTTATTGTCACTGTAGGAATTCAATTTCTTTCAGTAAAATACGTAGCATTCACTTTCTCGTCCTGTATACTAGCACTGAGAGTCAATGTCACTTTCACCTTCACTCTCATAACTCATAGTATTCAGACATGCTAGAGTGAAACTTTCACTTTCATTACTCCTACGGTATATACTCGTATTCTTATAATACTACTCATTTACATTTCTATTTACGTTCTCAATTTTATTTACGTTATTTACATTTCTATTTTATTTACACTGTGTTATGCACTGTCACTTGAAGTAACTTATAAAACTATTTTCCACTGTTCACGTATATTTACATTCATTACTTTCACTTGCTGTTTACACATTATTTACACATTATTTACAATTCCACTTGCACTGTTTTACTCAATAGAAAGATCATAGTCACTCTTTTATCAATTGTCAGTCCTTTACCTCTTTCCACACGAGGTTTAGTAGGGGGTAAAAGTCACAGGGCCTTTTGCATGGGGGTGAAAAGTCCCTGAAGCTAGCAAGATCGAACAGACATACCTCCACGTTGGAAGATGAGAGTGAACTGATAAGGGTGGGCTGGGGTGGTGGCCTACCTAGGGAAATTCATTACTGCCAACGTTAGCCTCTTGACACAGCTAATATATAGCAGTGAAATGATTGGCAGGAAATCTAGACAATACATTATAAATTAGGTAGTTCCAGGTGAATGTAAATATCACTTAGGCTTCTCCCTTCCCTCCTTATATGTATATTTATAACGAAAATAGATTATACGGCATATTTCAAAGGGAAATAAACAGCGAAAATTAGCGAACGAGTGCACGTGAGGTGTTCTCAGGTGATAATTAGCCAATTCCAGGTGTATGGCACTCTCACTTACCTTATTTCTTTCTTGTATATATTATTTGGTATAAAAATAGGGCATAGGGCTTATTTCAATGGATGAAATCAGTGAAAAATTCCAGGGAAGATTTACTTAGCATAGCACGGCCGGGCAGGTGAGAGGATAGGGTAATGGAGGGGGGGTAGGGAGGGAAGTCAAGAACGGGGAGAAATGGCTAAATTGTCAACAATGGATGGGAGTACAGATGAGATTAGGAGTGCTGACTAGTGTTGGACATTGGGAGTACTGATAGATGATACAAGCCCCCACTTGGAAGCCCGGGTGAATTCAAAATAACACAGAATCACAAAAGCGACGCCCTGCGGTATGATCCCTTGTTACCAAGCATCACGAAAGTGACGCCCCACGGTTAAGGGGTTAATAACCTAGAGCAGCTTGTACAGCACCCTACCCGTATCCCAGACCGCCTTGGAGAGAGCTCCAACATACTTGACCGCTTCCTTACAACTAATCCTTCTGCTTACACTGTTAATCTTTTCTCTCCGTTGGGCTCCTCCGATCACAACCTTATCACCTTAACCTGTCGTATCACTCTGGTATGGCCTGTGGACCCTCCAGGGACACGTCGCCTGTGGCATTTTGGAGCCACGGATTGGGAGGCCCTCAGGCAGTACTTCTTTGATTTTCCCTGGAATGAGCCTTGGTTTAATCACGCTGGCTCTAATGCTGTCCATAACAAGGAGAGGGCCTACAAAAGGTACTGGAGCCAACCCACCCCTGAATCACATCATCTTTATGTTTCTGCCCGGAATCGTGCTAAGTCTGTTCTTCGCTCTGCTAAAAATAATTTCATCCGTACTAAATGCTCTCAACTCTCCAACGCGAATTCTTCCCACTCCTTCTGGCACTTTGCCAGAAACCTTTCTAACAACTTTACCTCATCATCCTTCCCTCCTCTTTTCTACTCTGATGGTTCTGTAGCTATTTCTTCTACTGATAAAGCAGATCTCTTCACACAGACTTTCTCCTCCAATTCTACTTTAGACGATTCCGGTGCAGTTCCTCCATCACTTCCCGCCTCTGACTTCCTCATGGCTGACATTAAAATTTCTTCAGTTCATGTATTTTCTGCCATCACTGACCTCAATACTAACAAGGCATATGGGCCTGATGGAGTCCCTCCTGTTGTTCTCAGGAACTGTGCTTCTGTGTTTATACCCTCCCTAGGCAAACTCTTTCGCCTTTGTCTGTCAGCTTGTACCTTTCCTTCTTGCTGGAAGTGTGCTTTCATTCAGCCAGTCCCAAAGAAGGGTGACCACTCCCAACCCTCCAACTATCGTCCAATTGCTTTAACCTCCTGTATTTCAAAAAAGTTTTCTAAACAATTCTCAATAGAAAAATTTTAAGGCATCTTTCCTATCACAACCTTCTTTCTGATCGTCAGTACGGGTTACGTCAGGGACGCTCCACTGGTGATCTTCTCACCTACCTTTCAGACTCCTGGTCATCCTCCTTTCGGGACTTTGGCGAAAGCTTTAGCATTGCACATGACATCTCAAAGGCTCTTGATCGAGTCTGGCATAAATCTTTAATTTCCAAACTGCCCTCTTACGGTTTCTATCCCTCTATCTGTGCCTTCATCGCTAGCTTCGTTTCTGGTCGTTCTATAGCCGCTGTTGTAGACGGCCATTGTTCTTCTCCTAGATCTATCAACAGTGGTGTTCCTCAGGGCTCTGTCCTATCACCAACTCCCTTCCTTCTATTCATCAATGACCTTCTAAGCTATACATCTAACCCTATCCACTCATACGCTGATGACTCCACCCTTCACCTTTCCATTCAGTTCCCGCAACGTCCATCTCAGCAGTTACTTCAACAAACAAGGGATGAGGCTATGGCACACCTAATGTCTGACTTGGCTCGTATCTCTGACTGGGGTAAAAATAATCTTGTTGTTTTTAATGCATCAAAGACTCAGTTCTTACACCTATCAACCCGTCAAAATCTTCCACATGTATACCCACTAATGTTTAATAATATTCAGCTTAATCCTGCATCATCCTTGAACATGCTTGGGGTTTCATTTACTCGGGACTTATATTGGAAAGATCATATTACATCTCTTGTAAAATCTGCTTCCAAGAGATTGGGTGTGCTAAGCCGACTCCGTTCTTTCTTTACCCCTGCACAATTGTTGATTCTATACAGAGGGTTTATCCGCCCCTGTGTGGAGTACAACTCTCATGTGTGAGGAGGCTACCCACACACAGCTCTTCTCAATAGAGTGGAGTCAAAGGCTTTTCGTCTCATTAACTCTCCTCCTCTTACTGACTCTCTTCAACCTCTGTTGCTTCGCCGCACTGTTGCATCTTTATCTCTTTTCTATCGGTACTTTAATGGTCACTGCTCCTCTGAACTGTCTGCATGCATTCCTCCACCTCTACGACGGGTGCGTAGCACCCGTGTAGCAGCAAACTCTCATCCCTTTTCTGTCCAACTCTCTAATGCAAGAGTTAACCGTTACTCCCAGTCCTTCATTTATGCAACAAGTCAACTTTGGAACTGTCTCCCTTTGTCTGTATTTCCTGCTGGCTATGATCTCCAGTCTTTCAAACACAGTGTGTCCAGGCATCTCGAAATGAATGGATCTTGAATTTGGCTCTCTCTTGTATTTTGTTTTTCTCTTGGAGGGAACTCTTATATCGGGCTCATGGCCTTTGGTTCCTTCTTCTTCGCATAAAAAAAAAATATATATGAAAAGATGACTTCCACTGCACTGACATCTGAGATGCGGTGTTATCTATCAATCGTATCATCCTGCGCTGTTGGCGATTTATTCGTGAACGCGCTTCACTTATAAATTACTGCGGCGCAGCAGACGTCCTCTTCACCCTTTCCACCATCCTGGGTGATGGGGACATTGTTATGACTGATAAATTGATGCCTTTCTTGAGAGAGACAGGACTGATCAAAGTGATGTGACATTTTTGCTATATGATTTTGGTTTTTATCGACTGTCAATATGCATATATTATACTATTAATTAGGGTTGACAGTTGACATATTTGAAATAGTTCCTCCTCCCACTGATCTATTTCTAATACAGATGTCCCCAACATTAAGCCCCATTCCTCGACTGACAGTCACCAGCTGATAAGTGCAAGTGTGCAATATGGAAAGGTACTGGGCACTTGCAGTCGATGGTGGTCTGTTGGGCGAGGATTTTCACTTTTGTACGTATTATGTAAATATATTATATTATCTTGCTTAAATTATTCTAATCAGGGCCGACAGTTGACGTATATGGGAATGTTCCTGACTCGTCTGGTTCCCTTTCATATATTGATGTTCCCTATATTAGGCTGTGCCTCGACTGACAGTCAGCAGGTGATGAGTGCCGGTATGTAATGTAGAAAGGCATAACATAACTGCAGTCGATGGTGTTCTGTTAGTCGAGGTATTTTTACCATTAGTGTAGGTTTAGCTATTCGTCTCTGTAGGATTTAGTATAGGTTAGCGATTTGTCTGTTAGGTGATTAGTTTTAGGGTCTTTAGATTAGGTTTTTCTTTATAATATAAGGTATAAAAAATATAAAACCAAGAAAAAAAAATAAAAATAAAAATTATATATATATATATATATATATATATATATATATATATATATATATATATATATATATATATATATATATATACGTGTGCATGAAACTGTGTCTGGATATATGCATGGAAATGTGTGTGTGTGTGTGTGTGTGTGTGTGTGTGTGTAGAGATATATGTATATATGTCTATATACATATACATATATATATATATATATATATATATATATACAGTATATATATATATATATATATATATATATATATATATATATATATATATATATATATATATATATATACGGCCTTATTGACCAGGGGCTTTGGCCCCGATGGTCGATAGGCCCAAAAAAAAAAAAAAAAAAAAAAAAAAAATGTAATGGGGTGTATAATGACAAAACAAAGCACCAACTCAGGGTCCGGACCTTTGAACACCTGGGAAGATCGATCCGGACTAGCAGACCATTGCATATAGTCACTCTTTTAGCGCCATTCGGCGACATGCACTCCAGCCTCCAGGAAGATCATCCCATCCGTCTAGACTCATTTACAGCTCTGTCGTTGAGGGACTCGGAGAGGGAGCTGTGTATCAGTGAGTCCTTGTTAAAACTTAAATATAAAGCTTCCCTTGTTAATAACGAGAAATCAGTTGAACTACTGTGTTTTGAATGCTCTGTTTTGCCTATATTTCTTCTTTCCTGTAAAATTCCTGTTGCTGGTTCTTTTTATGCACGTTTTCATTGATTTTATGTCGAATCTTGCAAAGTTTTTAGCCTTTTTACTCGTGCTATGTTCGCTAGGAGTATTTATTGGTTTGTTTTATTTTAGACTGCCTGATGATGAAGATTGTCATCTTCGAAACGTTGCAATAAATATGCTGCACACTGTACTGGTTCTTCTGTTTCTTATTTGCCTCCGCTTTCCTTAGGATGTATCCACTGCTGGTATATCTATCTATCTATATTTTCTCTCTCTCTCTCTCTCTCTCTCTCTCTCTCTCTCTCTCTCTCTATATATATATATATATATATATATATATAAAAAAATATATAATAAATATATATATATATATAAATATATATTTTAGGGGAGTAGACTGTAGCACCAGTCGAGCAGGGCAGTACTCCCGAGGTGGATGGAAAGCTGATGACAGGGAATGCTGGAGCTCCCGTTTCATCAGCCCTCAGGACTAGTTCCTGACCATCCCCCTTTGCTGAACTTTTTCAGACTCAGTTACACAGACAGTAGGCCAGCATGCTCTCCAACACAAATTTCTCTATCTACACTAAACTACATGCACAGTACACACTACACTTCCTTTTCCCCCTCAAAAAAAAAAAATCATGGTGTCTCATCACCCAACCTCGGAGTCCCCAGGGGGGGGACCATAAATTCCCCCACCTACCGCCCCTCTCCCGGTGACGACTCGAGGTACCTGGAACCACTGTCTGACTCTCTTCTTCTTCATTTCTGCAACATTCGCGGCCTTTCCTCTAACTTTCGCTCTGTTGAGCACCACCTCTCCTCCTCTAAACCTTACCTTCTTTTTCTAACTGAGACTCAGCTGTCTGAGGCAACTGACAGGAAACCCTTTTCTCTATCCTCCTACTTTCTCTATACTCATTTCAAAGCCAAAGGTGGCTATTGTGTTTATATACGCAACGACTTATCTTGCTCTCGTGTTCCTGAAATCGATTCTTCTGAATTCTCTACACTCTGGCTTCGGCTTTCCTGTCGTTCTCTGACTAAATATATCTGCGCTGTTTGTTTATCTCCTAATTCTACTGACTATCAAAAATTCTTTGACTATCTTACTTCTACGATGGAACACATTCCATCCATTTCTCCTTTCTCTGAAATCTCCATTCTAGGAGATTTCAATGTTCACCACCACCTTTGGCTCTCCTCTCCTTTCACTGATCCACCTGGTGAACAACCCTACATCATTTCTATCCTTATTGACCTACAGCAGCGTTTACAGCACCCTACCCGTATCCCAGACCACCTTGGAGAGAGCTTCAATATACTTGACCTCTTCCTTACATCTAATCCTTTTGCTTACACTGTTAATCTTTTCTCTCCATTGGGCTCCTCCGATTACAACCTCATCACCTTAACCTGTCCTATCACTTAGGAATGGCCTGTGGACCCTCCAGGGAAACGTCATCTGTGGCATTTTGGAGCCGCAGATTGGAAGGCCCTCAGGCAGTACTTCTTTGATTTTCCCTGAATGATTATTGCTTCCATGGTCGGGAACCATCTGAGTGTGCCTTGCGCATTACGGAAGTTATTCTCTCGGGCATGGAAGCATACATTCCTTTCTCATATCCTTTGACTAACGCAAGAAAGCCTTGGTTTAATCACGCTTGTTCTAATGCGGTCTGCAAAAAGGTACCGGAGCCAACCCACCCCTGAATCACATCAACTTTAGGTTTCTGCCCGAAATCGTGCTAAGTCTGTTCTTCGCTCTGATAAAAATAATTTCATCCATACTAAATGCTCTCAACTCTCAAACTCGAATTCTTCCCGCTCCTTCTGGCACCTTGCCAAAAACCTTTCTAATAACTTTACCTCATCATCATTCCCTCCTCTTTTTTACTCTGATAGTTCTGTAGCTATTTCTTCTACTGATAAAGCAGATCTCTACGCACAGACTTTCTCCTCCAATTCCACCTTAGACGATTCCAGTGCTGTTCCTCCATCACTTCCCCCCTCTGACATCCTCATGGCTGACAATAAAATTTCTTCAGTTGATGTATTTTCTGCCACCACTGGCCTCAATATTAACAAGGCATATGGGCCTGATGGAGTGACTCCTGATGTTCTCAAGAACTGTGCTTCTGTCCTTACATCCTGCCTAGGCAAACTCTTTCGCCTTTGTCTGTCAACTTGTACCTTTCCTTCTTGCTGGAAGTTTGCTCTCATTCAGCCAGTCCCAAAGAAAGGTGACCACTCCCAACCCTCCAACTATCGTCCAATTGCTTTAAGGTCCTGTATTTCAAAAGTTTTCGAGTCAATTCTCAATAGAAAAAGTTTAAGGCATCTTTTCTATCACAACCTTCTTTCTGATCGTCAGTATGGGTTCCGTCATGGACAGTCCACTGGCGATCTTCTCACCTACAGTACCTTTCAGACTCCTGGTCATCCTCCTTTCGGGACTCTGGGGAAAGCTTTGGCATTGCACTTGACATCTCAAAGGCTTTCGATCGAGTCTGGCATAAATCTTTAATTTCCAAACTGCGCTCTTATGGTTTCTATCCTTCTATCTGTGCCTTCATCGCTAGTTTCCTTTCTGGTCGTTCTATAGCCGCTGTTGTAGACGGCCATGGATCTTCTCCTAGATCTATCAACAGTGGTGTTCCTCAGGGCTCTGTCCTGTCACCAACTCTCTTCCTTTTATTCATCAATGACCTTCTAAGCTATACATCTAACTCCATCCACTCATACGCTGATGACTCCACCCTTCACCTTTCCATTTGGTTCCCTTAACGCCCATCTCAGCAATTACTTCAACAAACAAGAGATGAGGCTATGGCACACCTAATGTCTGACTTGGCTCATATCTCTGACTGGGGTAGAAATAATTTTGTTGTTCTTAATGCATCTAAGACTCAGTTCTTACACCTATCAACCCATCAAAATCTTCCACATGTATACCCACTAATGTTTAATATTATTCAGCTTAATCCAGCATCATCCTTGAACATGCTTGGAGTTTCATTTACTCGGGACTTATCTTGGAAAGATCATATTACATCTCTTGTAAAATCTGCTTCCAAGAGATTGGGTGTGCTAAGCCGACTCCGTTTTTTCTTTACCCCTGCACAATTGTTGACTTTATACAGGGGTTTTATCGGCCCCTGTGTGGAGTACAACTCTCATGTGTGTGGAGGCTCCCCACATACAACTCTTCTCAATAGGGTGGAGTCAAAGTCTTTTCGTCTCATTAACTCTCCTCCTCTTACTGATTCCCTTCAACCTCGGTCTCTTCGCCGCACTGTTCCCTCTTTATCTCTTTTCTATCGCTTCTTTAATGGTCACTGCTCCTCTGAACTGTCTGCATGTATTCCTCCACATCTACGATGGGCGCGTAGCACCCGTGTAGCAGCAAACTCTCATCCCTTTTCTGTCCAACTCTCTAATGCAAGAGTTAATCATTACTCCCAGTCCTTCATTTATGCAACAGGTCAGCTCTGGAACTGTATCCCTCTGTCTGTATTTCCTGCTGCCTATGATCTCCAGTCTTTCAAACGCAGTGTTTCCAGGCATCTCGAAATGAATGGACCTTGAATTTGGCTCTTTCTTGTATTTTGTTTTTCTCTTGGAAGGAAGTCTTATTGCGGGCTCATGGCCTTTGGTTCCTTGTTCCTCGCATAAATAAATATATATATATATATATATATATATATATATATATATATATATATATATATATATATATATATATATATTAATGAGCGCTTGCTTTCTGCTCGTTTAAAATCTGACCATGGTAATATCAGTATGGTTGTAGGGTACGCTCCGACAAATGAGGGTGCTGATGAAATGAAGGATGACTTTTATGAGAAGCTGCAGGTTGTAGTGAATAGAGTGGCAAGACATGATGTGGTAGTTTGCATTGGTGATTTTAATGCGATTGTTGGCAGTAGTAGGGATGGCTTTGAAGATTGTATGGGTAAGAGGGATGTTGGTATAAGAAACGAAAATGAGGTGTGATTTGGAGGCTTTTGGTTGGCAAATGACCATATAATTGGTGGAACTATCTTTGAGCATAGAAAAATACATAAGACTACTTGGATTTCACCATGCGGTAAATATTGTAGCCAGATTGATCACATTGCAATTAGCAGAAGGGATTGGAGTTATTTGCAAGATGTTTGCGTAAGGAGGGGGACAGATATAGGTAGTGATCATCAACTTATTGTGTCAAATATTAAAATAAAACTTAAGAGAAACGTTAATGGTAATTGTCCAGGAGGTAATAATTATGATTTTGATGAACTGAGGATTGATGAGAACACGAAGGAAAAGTTTCGGTGGGAATGTAGAAACAGGTTTCTAGACCTGCAGACTTTGATGGAATCTGAAGACAATGATATTAATGAAATGTGGAGAGAGGTAAAAGAGGTTTTGCATGAGAGTGCTAAGGTAACTATTAAGAAAAAGGGAAAAGCGGGAAGAAAAAGTGGATGTCAGATGAAACATGGAATGCAGTTCAGAAAAGGAAAGAGGCTGAGTTAAGAAGTGAAGAACAACATGTTGATGGCCAGGTAGTTGAAGTACTTAAAGCAAAGTACTGGAGTTTATATTCTGAAGTAAAAGACTCGTTAGACGTGATAAGAGGAAGCAATATGATGAAAAGGCAACCTAGACAGAAATTAAGTAATAATGACGGTCAGAGCACAAGAGCAGCATATCAGGCCATAAAGGAGTTAACTCGGACTGAAAAGAGAGGAAAGGAAATACCTGTACGAGATAGAAATGGTAACTTGATGACTAAAGATTTGGATATAAAAGGAAGGTGGAAAGAGCACTTTGAATCTGTTCTAAATAGACCAATCCCAGCTGAAGAGGACATTTTGCTAGCCGAGAAAGATTTGCGGATAGAAACAGGGGATATAACCTTGGAAGAGGTAGCAAAATCTATAAAGGAGTTAAAGATTTTTAAGGCCCCAGGAGAGGATGGAATATTTCATGAAATGCTTAAGGTGGAAAATGACGAGTTGATGAATGCGCTTTTGAAACTTTTTAATGTGGCTTGGGATAATGGTGGAATTCCAGAAGAGTGGAAAAATAGAGTCATAAAAATACTAAAAAAGGGAGATTAAAGTGTGTGTTGCAATTAGAGGGGGATAACTTTGACACCTGTAGTTGCAAAAATCTTTTCCAAAATCTTGTTGAACAGATTAGAGCCAGTAATTGACAAATTTTCTAAGAGAAGAACAAGCGGGATTTAGAAAGGGTCGAGGTTGTAATGATCAGGTTTTTATTTAAGGCATCTAATGCAACAAGCTAAGGAGATGAAAATGCCACTTAGTATGTGCTTTGTGGATTTTGAAAAGGAATTTGATAGTGTTTAACGTGGAGCTATGTTGAAAATTTTGAGATTCTATGGTATACCAGAAACGTTTGTAAATATCATTAGAAGCCTGCATGAAGATACTTTTTGTAAGGTAATGCTGGGTGGTTCTTTGAGTGATCCATTTCAAGTTAGGTCAGGAGTGATTCAAGGAGGAGTTCTTGTCCATTGTTGTTTGTTTTGGTTATGGATTATGTTATGAAAGGTTGTAAGGAGAACAGCTGCACGAATTAACTGAAATGAAAATAAGAAGCTGATGGATTTGGACTGATTTGCGGAAGTATTTGCGAGATGCAGAGGGTGCTTGATTGTCTGGTGGAGGAAGGAGAAAAAATGGAATTGGTAATAAATTGTGGAAAGACTGAAATTATAAATATGAACGTGGAGAACCAAATCGATTGTGTAATTGGGAATAATGTGGTGAAGAATGTAGAAAACTTTAAATATCTGGGAACGATTGTGTCATCTAATGGATCATTAAACAATGGAATTGAGGAGAGGATTAAACAGGCTTGGCGTGCTGTTGGAATGCTGAAATCTGTTTGGAATAATAATATGCTTTCGGCACATACTAAAGTGAAAATTTACAAGTCCATGGTTAGACCAATTTTAATTGATGGGCATGAGTCATGGTACAGTGCAATTGGAACAGATCAGAAAGTATTAGGATTTGAGAATGAAATACTGAGAAGGATTCTTGGGGTAAAGTAACAAGATAGAATTACAAATGAAAGAGTAAGGGATATTACGAGAGTGGATCCGGTTAATGAATATGTGAGACTGTCTCGCTGGAAGTGGCTGGGGTATATATACAGAAAAGAAGGCAGTTTAATACAGGATGTACCAGAGTGGACTGCTAGAGGAAGAAGAGGTAGAAGTAGGCCGAGGGAAATCTGGTTGAGGACAATGAAAAAAGAAGCAGGAGAGGAGTGTTGGTGGGACTTGAAGGAGATGGCAAGAGACAAACATTGGTGGAGAGAGTTCATCGAGTCCCTATGCATCCCGTGGGGTGCCACAGGAAATGATGTATATATATATATATATATATATATATATATATATATATATATATATATATATATATATATATATATATAGACAGATAGATAGATAGATAGATGTATATATATGTGTATATATATATTATATGTGGTGTTGATGTGGATGTGATAGGAAGCGTTATGAGGAACACACTGAGGTGGTTTGGCCATGTGGAGAGGATGGAGGGTCAAAGACTGACGAAGAGAGTGTATGTGAGTGAGGTGGAGGGGGAAAGAGGGAGGGGGAGGCCGAGGATGAGGTGGAGAGATGGGGTGGAGAGGTTTATGTGAGAGGGGGGTGTGAGTTGGGAGCAGGGGAGTGAAATGGCGGGGGACAGGGCGACTTGGAGGCGATTTGTTTGTGGCCACCCCAAACGGGATTGAGGCGTCTGGCAATATATATATATATATATATATATATATATATATATATATATATATATATATATATATATTAAAATCTCTACAATTCGGCATAATACATGTGCAAGTCTTGCCGAGTTAGCCTATTTGCCGAGTTGTAGCACACACACACAAAAGGAAAAAATGGAAAAAAAATTAAAAGTTTTTACAATAAACAGTAAAAGCTGCCTTACCATGATTCCATGCAGTTGTAGGGTGTACTGCAGGCATGGAGGAAGACTTTTGGTAGTTTTGGAGGTGTTAGGGGGGCTCATGATCACTTTTGGGCTCATCTTTACTGTACTGTACTTGACACTGTACACTATGTAATGCACAATTAACACTATAAAATCTATACTGTAATGTATTTATGACTTGTACTATACTGGGGAACTAAAGACTAAACACCTAAACATTATTATACAGAACTTATTCACTAAACACTGGGGTAGCACTGGGAGTAGCCATGGTTAGCTTCTGCAGGTACAATCCACTTAAGAGTGCGTAACACTTAGTCACAAGCAGAGCGAGTAAGGAGAGAATGCAACACGGGCGGCGGACGAAGGCAAACTGGCCCACATGTGGCGCACAACAGGTTTTGTTTACATCCCATGAACACGTGATGCCGGGTTACTCTTGCTGAATGTCGGTACAACTCGGCATCTAACCGAGTTGGGGGGATTTTCGCCGACTCTCTTCCTCTCACGTGTGCATTTTTGGAAATTTTTGAATTTTGATTTATTAAATGAATATTTTGGAGCCTTCCCGAGTTGTAGAAGTTTCCAACTTGAAGGATGCCGAATTGTAGAGGTTTTACTTGTATATATATATATATATATATATATATATATATATATATATATATATATATATATATATATATATATATATATATAAAGAGAGAGAGAGAGAGAGAGAGAGAGAGAGAGAGAGAGAGAGAGAGAGTATATATATATATATATATATATATATATATATATATATATATATATATGCAAGGAAGAAGGATCCCAATGGCAGGAGCCTGCAGAACGTTCCTTCCAGGATAAATAAAAAAACAACACAACAGAGAGCCAAATTCAAGATCGGTTCATTTCGAGATACCTGGAAACACTGCGTTTGAAAGACTAGTGACCATAGGAGGTAGGTATTGCAGACAGAGGCAGACAATTCCAGAGACGACCTGTTGCATACGTGAAGGACGGGGAGTAATGGTTATCTCTTGCACTAGATGGATGGACTGAAAAGGGATAAGAGTTTGTTGCCAGACAGGTGCTACGGTCCTGGTGTAGAGGTGAAGGGGCATAAGGAGATAGTGCAGAGGAACTGTGACCATTGAATTAGCGATAGAAAATATATAAAAAACGCAACAGTGCGGCAAAGAGACAGAGACTGAAGCGAGCGAATAAGAGAAGAAGAGTTAACGAGACGAAAAGCCTTGGACTCCATCTTGGTGAGCTGTATGTTGGGAACATCCCCACCCTTGTGAGTTGTACTCTATACAAGGGCGATTAAAACCTGTGCATACTGTACAAGGGGTGAAGAAGACACGGAGTCGGCTTAGCACATCTAATCTTTAAGACGCAGATTTTGCAAAACATATAATATGACCCTTCAAAGACAAATCCCAAGTGAATGAAAACCCAAGTATGTTTAAAGATGATGCAGGACTGAGCTGGATGTTATTAAATATTAGTAGGTACCCCTGTGGAAGATTTTGACATGTTGATAGGTGTGAGAACTGAGCATTTGATGCATTAAAAACAAGATTACTTTTACCCCAGTCAGAAATACGAGCCAATTCAGACATTGGGAGTACCATAGCATCATCCCTTATTTGCTGAAGTAACTGCATATATATATATATATATATATATATATATATATATATATATATATATATATATATATATATATATATATATATACAGTTGTAGGTAAGGTGTATGGTAGAGTGTTAATTATGAGAGTTAGAGAGGGTACAGAGGGAGTGATTGGTGAGGAGCATTGTGGCTTTAGGAGAGGGAGGGGATGCGTGGATCAGGTGTTTGCTGTGAGACAAGTGTGTGAAAAGTATTTAACGAAAGGCAAGGATGTGTTTTGGACATTTATAGATTTAGAGAAAGCGTATGATAGAATTGATAGGGAGGCTTTGAGGACTGTTTTAAGATTGTATGGACTTGATGGTAAGTTACTAAAAGGGGTGAAAAGTTTTTATGTAAATAGTACAGCGTGTGTAAGAGTGGGAAATGCTGTGAGTGATTGGTTTCCCGTGAAAGTGGGGCTGCGACAGGGATGTGTGATGTCGCCTTGGTTGTTTAATATTTACATGGATGGTGTTGTAAGGGAGGTGAATGCAAGAGTTTTAGGTGGAGGTCTGAGTCTGGTGAATGTTGATGGTGGAGAGTGAAATCTGAAGCAGCTGCTGTTTGCAGATGATACTGCACTGGTGGCTGATTCAGAGGAGAGATTGAGACAGTTGGTAGAGGAGTTTGGAAGAGTGTGTGAAAGGAGGAAATTGAAAGTAACTGAGAATAAGAGTAAAGTGATGAAGTGTACGAGGTTGGTAAATGGTAGGGGGATGAATATAGTTTTGAATGGCGAGTTGCTTGAGGAGGTAGAGTGTTTTAAATATCTAGGGTCACATGTTTCTGTGGATGGAAGAATTGATGCAGAAGTGAAGTTTAGAACAAATGAAGTAGGAAAGGTGCTGGGAGGAATGAAAAAAGTGTTTAGATGTCGTTCGCTTAGAATGGATGTAAAGAGAAGGCTGTATGAGGGTGTTGTGGTACCGACTGCGTTATATGGGGCTGAAACATGGAATATGGGTGTAGCAGTGAGGAAAAGTTTGAATGTAATGGAGATGAGGTGTCTGAGGAGTAAGTGTGGAGTGACGCGTATGGATTGAGTGCGAAATGATGAAGTGCGAAGGAGAACTGGAGTTGTTCAGATGGCTGGTAGAGTTGAGAAGAGGGTGTTGCGATGGTTTGGGCATATGGAGAGAATGGATAATGAGCGATTGGTGAAAAAGATAACTAGATCTGATGTGAGAGGTGTAAGGCTGAGAGGAAGACCACGAATAGGATGGATGGACAGTGTGAAGAGAGCGCTGGATGCGAGAGGGATGTCTATTGAGCAAGGAAGAGTGGCTGTGCATGACAGAAATAAATGGAGAGAAATTGTGAGTGAATAAGTGATGATGCAGCCCTGAGGGGATATTCTCCCACATTTGGTCTGATCAGCTAGTCAGGTCAGGTGCGGATAAAGGGATGGGTCGGTTATGATGTGGCAGGGATAAACCAGTTCTGCTGTCGGGCCCTGCTGCGGATATCACTGACTGCATTGCGCAGTTGACCCTTGTGCGGTGTTGTGCAGTGAGGATCTGTCCATTCTCCCCTTTGGGGCTAAGATGCGAATGAATGTGTTTGAATGGATGAGTAAATGGGGAGTGTGTCGTCCTGTCTCGGCTACCTCCCTTTCCTTGGGGGAAGCAGCCTAGGTATAAATAAATATATATATATTGTTACGTTGTCCGCCTTTCGTTCCCACGGATGCAGCCGTTACAGTTGGGCTAGGGGGATTATGCAGTATGTATCCGTGTCATTCGCGGAGTTTATATTAGCGAGTGTTACAAGTTCTTTTGTTTCTTTCGTTCCTGCCACTGAGGGCAATTTTATTTCATACCATGCTGAGAATGCATTTGATTATTTTGATTGTCTTGTGTGAGCTACCAGTATATTTAATGATGTTTTGCTTGCATTAGAAGTAACAGTTTATTGTAGAGAGAGAGAGGGGCACGAATATAAGTTCTTATTAATTAATTTGATTATGCGTTCGCGCTTGGCCGTGCACGAGCCTTGATCAGAGTCAGTATCTTCCCAGCTAGCTTCCGTATCGTGCGTGCTTGTACACTCTCTCTCTCCCCAGTCATTTTTCTGCCGAGCTGGCGTTTTCATTTAAGTTTATTTTTATTCTTTTGTTGCTGACTGAGGGAAGTAGTTATTTTATTTTGTTTTTGTAACCGTGTTGTCTTTGGAGGGCCAGTTTGGCTCACCGTGGTCCTCTCGCTGCCTTTGTTAACGTTCCCCAACACACGTACATACACACACACACCCCCTACCCCTACACAGTTAATCCCATCTCTTTGCTCGAGGCTAGTGAGAACCATCGTGAGCTATTAACTGCGTTCCCCCTTGGACACGGGTTAAGTAGAAAGTCGTCACCACCGGAAGTAAGTGGGAGGTGTTCCTGTATACTGTCTCGGGCGGTATTACTTCCGGTAGTGACGATAGTAGGCTAGATCTATAGGTAGGCTGTTCCGTTTATTATCAAAGTACAGAGTGTTGCGTTTTAGTTTTTCCGTTGCGCAGTTTTTCTCTAGTTTGCGGAGTGTCAGTGCCGGGGTCTGCGTTATTTTTGCAACGCAGTGGAGGCCGATCAACTAAGGCTGACTTGTTGTCTTTTTTGTAATAGCCCCGGGCTGGCGTTACCGTAACAGTGGCGACCTCGCCAGGATATCCTAACAGTGCCTTCTTGCTAGGATATCGTTACCTTGGCGTTCTCTGTGCTTTGAGGTGAAGTTGATGTGTGTGTAGTTTCTCAGTCAGCATTAGTATTTCATTATTTAGTACTGCCATTGATTTGTCGCCATGGAGTCACGCGTGTCTACACCAGATCGCGTACGTGCTGAGTCACCTGTGGATATGGAAAATATGGAACAACGAGAGGCACATAGCAAAGGTACTCCCCGTGTGAGCCCTGAGTTTGACTATGGTGCTGAGTTGCCTCGTTTCGCTACCCCACTATTACCATCTATGATGCCGCCAAGTCAGTTTAGAGCAGTTCCCCCGGGTATGTCTGGTGCTTTCCCTGGAGCTGTTCATTCCACTCCCATATACCCTGGAGTCTTGTCACCGGAGGCTCAGTTGCAATTGGAGTTGAAAAAGATGGAGATGGAAATGCAGCGTGCAAGAGAGAAGGAAGAGAGGGAAATGCAGCGTGCAAGAGAGAAGGAAGAGAGGGAGATGCAGCTGGAGTTGCAGCGTGAAAAAATGCGATTTGAGCTGGAGAAGACTCGCTTGGAGCTGACTGCTAATAGACCAACTTCAGATACCCAAACCTCAGGCCGTGCAGAGGATAGGGAGAGTTGGTTCTCAAGGAGTCTAAAATTAGTGCCAGCATTTGATGAGTTGAAGGTGACAGAATGGTTTGTTAGATTTGAAAAGAAGGCTAGGGAGTTTGAGTGGCCAAGGCAGCGCTGGGTGGGGTTGGTATCTAATGTGCTGAAGGGAAAAGCCTTGGAAGTGTATAATAGGTTGAGCCCTGAGGATGTAGATGATTATGATGAATTTAAAACAGCCATCCTGAAGGCATATGAACTTAGACCAGAGGCTTATCGGTTGTTGTTCCGTGGTGCTCGGAAAAGGCCTGCTGACACCTATATGGCCTACGCCAGGTATCTGGAGGAGAGGTTAGACGAGTGGTTGCTGAGTGAGAGCGCCACTTCGTATAACGAGGTGCGTGAACTGTTTTTGATGGAACATTTTACCAACATGGCTGACAAAGAAATTGGTGTTAAAATTAGGGAGAAGAGATTTAAGACTGTGAAGGAAGCAGCGACTTGGGCTGATGACCGGGTGTTTGCCTTGCGGAGTATGGGGGTCAAGTATGCTAATTTTCAGTATTCCAGGGAGAGGACTGTGAGTGGCCCTGCCTGGGATAAATCTCCCGTGAATCAGTCCAAGGGAAGTACAGAGGAGAAAAAGAATTCTGGGAGAAAGAGCCCAGTATCCAGTTCGAAGCTAGTTTGTTACTTTTGCAAACAGAGTGGGCACATCAAGCCTAACTGCCCTAAGTGGAAGGCCTCCCAAAATGCCAAACCAGTGGCACTAGTTATAGGTTCGAGTCAGGTGAACGAGAGGAGTTGGGAGAGTGGTAACGGTGAGGGAGAAGTCTGTGGAAAGCTGGAGTGCAGCCGGCTGTGCTCGCTGCCAGCTCAGGCTGAAAAAGTTACCCAACACGCTACGCCACCTCCGGATGAACTGCCTCAGAAATCGTCCCTAGACTGGTGTAAACCTTTTATATGTCACGGCACAGTGAAAATTCATGGGATCAGTTATCCAGTTACTGTGGCTCGTGATACCTGTGCACAACAGTCTGTGTGCAGAAACGTGACTGGAGGGCCTGTAAACTCAGGGAAGTATGTGCTGTGTAGAGGCATGAACTCAGATGAATACTATGATTATGTTCATGTGGAACTCGATTGCCCCATTGTTCAGGCTGCAGCTCAAGTAGCTGTTGCTGATGTAATGCCACTAGAGGGGATTGATTTTCTGCTGGGGAACGACCTGGCTGGGGAGAAAGTATTTCCATCTATTCCCCCACCAGTTGTTGTGGCAGAGAAGTGTTTTGACGCCCCAGAAATTGGTATTGAAGTTGATGCAGAAGTGGAAGCCATGTTCCCGGTCTGTGCAATTACACGATCTATGGCACAGGTTGCAGCCCGGGAGGAAGAACTGGTGAAGCCACAGGTTCTTGGGGTCGACTGTGATGAGGCAGGGCCACCAATGGAGGAACCTAGTGAGCAGAGTGTTGCTGTAGTGGGTGAGGAGAGTGGGAATGCGTGCATGGGCGCCGCCCCACTTCCCACTCAGGACACTAGAGGTGGTGCTGAGTATGTCTGTGTGGAGACTGAACCCAGCCCACCGACCGAATTAGAATTTCAGGACGCTGGGGTCGACTGCGAGGATGCAGGACCTCCGTCAAACGCGCCTGAGGAACAGAGTGTCACTGTTGAGGGTAGAGGTGATGTTGTCAGTGTGGAGTCTGACATTCCTACCCCTGTCGAGTGTACTAGAGGTGGCGCTGAGATTGATCGCCCTTCGCAGTCCAGTGTCCCGACCAGTCCCTTATCTCAGTCCTCAGTAGAGCTGGTGGGTGTTGGGTCAGCAGAATTGAGGGTGAAGCAACAGGAGGATGTAACATTAAAGCCCTTGTTTGCTCGAGTAGGGGAAGAAAGAAGTATGGAGTGTGGTAAGGAGGAGTTCCTGATTAAAGACAATGTTTTACATCGCCGATGGACGCCCACTGGCGCCACGGTGGATGGAGGAGTGGGTGAGTTAGTGCAGGTGGTGGTGCCTGTGCAGTATAGGGTGCCGTTAATACAGTTAGCACATGAGGGACCTTTAGCAGGTCATTTGGGAAACAGGAAGACAGTGCAGCGCTTAAGATATAACTTCTGGTGGCCAAGTATGCCGGGACAAGTTGCTGCGTACATCAAGAGCTGTCACACTTGTCAGATAGTGGGCAAGCCTAATCAAGTTCTTCCTGTGGCCCCTTTGACTCCCATTCCTGCAGTTGAACCTCCGTTTACCCGGGTAATCATTGATATCGTGGGCCCTTTACCTCCTACTTCTGCTGGAAACAAGTATTTGTTAACCATAATGGATGTTACCACGCGATACCCAGAGGCTATACCAATCAGAAGCATGCAGGCGAAGTCAGTAGTCAAGCAACTTATCTTGTTTTTTACTCATTTTGGCCTGCCCAAGGAGTTGCAGTCAGACCGTGGAGTAAATTTTACATCTAATTTATTTAAGCAGACAATGACAGAGTTGGGCATCAAACACATTTTGTCCAGTGCCTACCATCCGCAGTCACAAGGTGCCCTGGAGAGGCATCATCAGACCTTAAAGACCATGCTGCGCACCTTCTGCTATGATAGTGGAAAGGATTGGGACTTAGCGGTACCCTTTGTTATGTTTGCAGTGAGAGAGGTACCAACTGAGTCGTTAGGGTTTTCACCCAATGAGTTAGTGTTTGGGCACAGAGTTCGTGGTCCCTTGGATGTGGTGCGAGAGGCCTGGAGTAACAACAAATCTGGCAACCAGGAATCCATGCTTGACTATGTCTGCCGCACTCGGGAGAGACTGCATTGCGCTTTAGAGCTTGCCCGTGACCATCTAATCGGGGCTCAAGCGAAAATGAAGGCTCATTACGATAAGAAGGTCAGAAGTCGTGAGTTTAAGCAAGGAGATGAAGTTTTGGCACTGCTGCCCATGCAAGGAAAACCTCTGGCGGCTAGATTCAGTGGTCCTTATATTGTGAAGAAGAGAGTTGGGGAACTTGACTATCTAATTGTTACCCCAGATAGGCGGAAGAGTACTCAGTTGTGCCACATTAATATGTTGAAGCCATACTACCGCCCAGTTGATTCTCATTGTGGGATGACTGCTGATGTCTCTCACCTGGGATGTGAAGGACGGGGAAAGGAGGACGTGGCATCAAAGGAACGTGCTGTGGAGGGAGCTGTTGGTGCTGGTGATGTGAGTGGTGGACCAGGGTTACAGCCACAGTTCCTGGAAGGTGACTTTGGAGTGGACGTTGAGGGAACCAGGGATAAGAGCGCTCCTGTAGTTTTGGTGGTTGGTAGTGAGTTGGAGGAGCAGGAGGAAGTGTTTAGTCGTGGTGAGATGTTACCAGCTGACCTATGGGAGGGCAATGGTTATGCAGCTCTGGTGGAGAAATTGCGACACCTTGATCCAGTAAAGCGAGAAGAGCTGTGCAACAGATTATGGAAACATCCGAAAGTTTTTGGAGATTCACCGGGATTGACAACTTGGGCTACTCATGACATTGATGTTGGGGATAGTAAGCCTGTAAAATTAGCTCCCTACCGCATCAACCCTATCAGACAGAAAGCTCTCGATAATGAGATCAAGTATATGTTGGACCATGGATTGATCAGGAGGAGTTTCAGTGAGTGGAGTTCACCAGTTACCTTGCAGCCGAAGCCAGATGGGAAGGTTAGGTTGTGTGTGGACTTCCGGAAGGTTAACTCACTGTCTAAGACCGATGCTTATCCCTTGCCTCGGGTCGATGACTCCGTGGACAAGGTGGGAAATGCCACTTACATCACCAAACTTGACTTAGTAAAGGGATACTGGCAGGTCCCGCTGACGGAACGGGCTAAACAAGTGGCTAGCTTTGTTGTCAGTGGTGCAGTATATCAGTGCCAGGTGATGCCTTATGGACTGAAGAATGCTCCAGCCACTTTCCAGAGGCTTATGGATAAAGTGGTGGATGGCATACCTAATTGTGTCGTTTACATCGATGATGTCATTGTGTATGACACCAAGTGGGAGGAGCACCTTGATCATGTGGAAATGCTCATTAAGCGGTTGGAGGAAGCTGGCTTAGTAGTCAACTTAGACAAGTGCGAGTTCGTACGTGCTAAGGTCCAGTACCTTGGATTTGTTGTGGGACATGGGCAAGTGGCTCCACCTCGGGCTAAGGTGGATGCCATTTCCAACTTTGCAGCACCCCAGTGTCGCCGTGCCCTCCAGCGATTTTTGGGCATGATCGGCTATTACAGACGATTTATTGGGAATTACTCCACAGTGCTTGCCCCTCTTACTGACTTATTGCGCAAGGATAAGAAGTGGCAGTGGACAGCCGAGTGTGAGCAAGCTTTACTACTGTTAAGTCTCTGCTGTGCCACCACCCTATATTGCGTGCACCAGATTTTGACAGATCTTTTGTGCTGGCAGTTGATGCTAGCCGAGTAGGGGTAGGAGCAGTGTTGATGCAACCGGATGAGGGCCAGGTTGAACATCCCATATCTTACTTCTCAAAGAAGTTTAATAGAGCCCAGAAGAACTACTCTGTCATAGAGCAGGAGTTATTAGCGATTATCCTGGCCCTACAACACTTTGCTGTCTACCTGCCCCCTTTTGGCCCTGTGATCAAGATTTATTCAGACCATCATCCCCTGCAGTTTTTGAACAAGTTTAAATTTAAGAACCAGCGTTTGACCCGCTGGAGTTTGCTTTTGCAAGAGTACAATTTAGAAGTTAGGCATATTAAAGGGACTGATAACGTAATTGCTGATTGTTTGTCCAGGGAGGGGTCAGGGTCATGATTCGAAAATTTTGATCCAGGGCTCAAAATTTTCCCTTGGGGAAGGGCGTGTTACGTTGTCCGCCTTTCGTTCCCACGGATGCAGCCGTTACAGCTGGGCTAGGGGGATTATGCAGTATGTATCCGTGTCATTCGCGGAGTTTAAATTAGCGAGTGTTACAAGTTCTTTTGTTTCTTTCGTTCCTGCCACTGAGGGCAATTTTATTTCATACCATGCTGAGAATGCATTTGATTATTTTGATTGTCTTGTGTGAGCTACCAGTATATTTAATGATGTTTTGCTTGCATTAGAAGTAACAGTTTATTGTAGAGAGAGAGAGGGGCACGAATATAAGTTCTTATTAATTAATTTGATTATGCGTTCGCGCTTGGCCGTGCACGAGCCTTGATCAGAGTCAGTATCTTCCCAGCTAGCTTCCGTATCGTGCGTGCTTGTACACTCTCTCTCTCCCCAGTCATTTTTCTGCCGAGCTGGCGTTTTCATTTAAGTTTATTTTTATTCTTTTGTTGCTGACTGAGGGAAGTAGTTATTTTATTTTGTTTTTGTAACCGTGTTGTCTTTGGAGGGCCAGTTTGGCTCACCGTGGTCCTCTCGCTGCCTTTGTTAACGTTCCCCAACACACGTACATACACACACACACCCCCTACCCCTACACAGTTAATCCCATCTCTTTGCTCGAGGCTAGTGAGAACCATCGTGAGCTATTAACTGCGTTCCCCCTTGGACACGGGTTAAGTAGAAAGTCGTCACCACCGGAAGTAAGTGGGAGGTGTTCCTGTATACTGTCTCGGGCGGTATTACTTCCGGTAGTGACGATAGTAGGCTAGATCTATAGGTAGGCTGTTCCGTTTATTATCAAAGTACAGAGTGTTGCGTTTTAGTTTTTCCGTTGCGCAGTTTTTCTCTAGTTTGCGGAGTGTCAGTGCCGGGGTCTGCGTTATTTTTGCAACGCAGTGGAGGCCGATCAACTAAGGCTGACTTGTTGTCTTTTTTGTAATAGCCCCGGGCTGGCGCTACCGTAACAATATATATATATATATATATATATATATATATATATATATATATATAGGCCAGGATGCTCCCGAGTACTAGTTTATTTGTCAACATCAGTCTACATGCACAGTACACACCACACTACCTCTTCAAAATTAAAGAAAAATGGCGTCCTACAAGCATGCCCTGGAATCATTGGCGGTGGGGGGGGGGAACATGAATGCCTCCACCATCCGCCCCTCTCCCAGTGATGACTCAACTTGTCTGGAACAACTGTCTGACTCACTTCTTCATTTTTGCAACATCCGTGGCATTTCCTCTAACTTTCTCTCTGTTGAACAACACCTCTACTCTAAACTTCACTTTCTCATCTTAAGACAGACTCAGCTGTCTGAGGCAACTAACAGCAAAACCTTTTCTGTATCCTCCTACTCTCTCTATCCTCAACAGAAAGCCAAAGGTGGCTGTTGTGTATATGTACACAACGACCTCCTTTCACTGATCCACCTGGTGAACAAGCCTACATCTTTTCTATCCTTAATGACCTAGAGCAGCTTGTACAGCACCCTACCTGTATCCCTGACTGCCTTGGAGAGAGTTTCAACATCCCTGACCTCTTCCCTACAATTAATCCTTCTGCTTACACTGTTAATCTTTCTTCTCCGTGGGGCTCCTCTGATCGCAACCTTATTACCTTAACCTGTCCTATCACTCTGGTACGGCCAGTGGACCCTCCAAAGAAACGTCGACTGTTGCACTTTGGAGCCGCAGATTGGGAGGCCCTCAGGCAGTACTTCATTGATTTTCCCTGGAAAAATTATTGCTTCCATGGCCGGGAGCCATCTGAGTGTGCCTTGCCCATTACACAGGTTATTCTCTCAGGCATGGAAGCATACATTCCCTTCTCATATCTTTCGACTAATGCAAAAAAGCCTTGGTTCAATCACACATGTTCTATTAATATCCACAGCAAGGAGAGGGCCTATAAAAGCTACCGGACTCAACCCACCCTTGAATCACATAATTTTTATGTTTCTGCCCAGAATCGTGCTAAGCCTGTTCTTTGCTCTGCTAAAAATAATTTCATCTGTACTAAATGCTCTCAACTCTTCAGATCGAATTCTTTCCACTCCTTCTGGCACCTTACCAAAAATCTTTCCAACAACTTTACCTCATCATCCTTCCCTCCTCTTTTCTGCTCTGATGGTTCTGTAGCTATTTCTTCTACTGATAAAGCAGATTTCTTTGCTCAAACTTTCTCCTCCAGTTCCACCTTAGAAAACTTCCGGTGCTGTTCCTCCATCACTTCCCCCCTGCGACTTCCTCATGGCTGACATTAAAATTTCTTCAGTTGATGTATTTTCCGTCATCACTGGCCTCAGTACTAACAAGGCATATGGGCGTGATGGAGTCCCTCCTGTTGTCCTCACAAAAGTGCTTCTGTGTTTACACCCTGCCTAGGTAAATTCTTTCGCCTTTGTCTATCAACTTGTATCTTTCCTTCTTGCTGGAAGTTTGCTCTCATTCAGCCAGTCCCAAAGAAGGGTGACCATTCCCAGCCCTCTAACTATGGTCCAATGGCTTTAACATCCTGTGTCTCAAAAGTGTTCGAGTCTATTCTTAACAGAAAAATTTTGTAGTGTCTTTCCTATCACAACCTTCTTTCTGATCGTCACTATGGGTTCCGTCAGGGACGCTCCACTGGTGATCTTCTCACCTACCTTTCAGTCTCCTGGTCATCCTCCTATCGGGACTTTGGCAAAAGCTTTGCCATTGCACTTGACATCTCATAGGCTTTCGATCGCGTCTGGCATAAATCTTTATTTTCCAAACTGCCCTCTTTCGGTTTCTATCATTCTATCTGTGCCTTCATCTATAGCTTTCTTTCTTGTCACTCTGTAGCTGCTGTTGTGGACGGCCATCGTTCTTCTCCTAGATCTATCAACAGTGGTGTTTCTCAGGGCTCTGTCCTATCACCAACTCTCTTTCTTGTATTCATCAGTATACATCTAACCCTATCCACTCGTACGCTGATTCCATCCTTCACCTGTCCATTCAGTTTCCACAACGTCCGTCTCAGCAGTTACATCAACAAACAAGGGATGAGGCTATTGCACACCTAATGTCTGACTTGACTCGTATCTCTGACTGGAGTAAAAAATAATCTTGTTGTTTTTAATGTATCAATGTCTCAGTTTTTACACTTATCAACCGTCAAAATCTTCCAAAGGAGTACCCACTAATGTTTAATAATATCTAATTCAATCTTGCATCATCCTTGAACATGCCTGGGGTTTCATTCACTCGGGACTTATCTTGGAAAGATCATATTGCATCTCTTGTAAAATCTGCTTCCAAGAGATTAGGTGTGCTAAGCCGACTCCGTGTCTTCTTTACCCCTGCACGGTTGTTGACTTTATACACGGGTTTTATTCGCCCCTGTTTAGAGTACAACTCTCGTGTGGGGAGGCTCCCCACATACAACTCTTCTCAAGAGGGTGGAGTCAATGGGTTTTTGTTTCATTAACTCTCCTTCTGTTTCTGGCTCCCTTCAACCTGTCTCTTTGCTGTACTGTTGCCTCTTTATCTTTATTCTATCGCTACTTCAATGGTTATTTCTCCTCTGAACTGTCTGCTTCCATCCCTTGACCTCTGCGAAGGGTGCGTATCACCCATCTAGCACAAAACTCGCATCCCTTTTCCATCCAACCCTCTAATGCAAGCTAATGCAAGAGTTCACCATTACTCCCAGTCCTTCATTTATGCAACAGGTCAACTCTGGATCTGTCTTCCTCTGTCTGTATTTCCTACTTCCTATGATCTCCAGTCTTTCAAATGCAGTGTTTCCAGGCATCTCGAAATACGGATCTTACATTTGGCACTTTTTTGTATTTTTTTTTTCCCTTGGAAGGAACTGTTTTGCGGGCCCAGCCTTTGGTTCCTGCATCCTCGCATAATATATATATATATATATATATATATATATATATATATATATATATATATATATATATATATATATATACAGAGAGAGAGAGAGAGAGAGAGAGAGAGAGAGATTATATATGTTATATTATAGATAGACAGATAGATACATAGACAGACGGAGATTGATAGATATTAGGGTGGTCCTTATTTTCAATGGTGTAGATTTTTTATGGGCCACCTCGCACTTTTTTTCCTCAGTACAAAAACCCTCCATGCAAAATTTCAGTCTTCCACTGAAGTATATACTAGTGCCCCAAAGACCCAGAAGTTTAGACTCTGTGCTATCAGGGCTTAATACCCCACCGGCACACCTGGGTTCCCCTTACAGTGAAAGTATTAGCTTCTCATTGGCGTGATGTCTTGGGAACAAATCCCCAACTCATTGTTGCCTAGTCTGAGAGGTTATGGTTGCCTTCTGAGTGTCCGGGAATCACATACAATGAGCCCCAATTACCTGCAACAGGAATTTCCATTGATCTCGTCTTTGACGATGACATTGAGTACGACTCTTCGTTCCCCGAGGTTGTTCAGGACTTTCAGTGACTGGATGCATTGCCTGGCTTTCCTGTATGCATCTCGTTCAACCGACGTGGATTGGTTGACATTCAGGAACCCATTGGAAGAGCCAAGGAAGAACGGAAGGCAGCAGGTGGTGCTTGTTATGAAATCAGAGAGATTCTTCACTTGAATGACAGCCACATACAGCTCCAGAGTCCTTCTCTTCTCAGGCTCACAAGTTACAACCCTCCTTGTTCTCCAGAGCTGTGACCATGACCATCTTAATCTCCAGATTGAGGGACTCATCAAAGAATGCCAGGCCAACAAGCTCCTCAGAGAGGTACAGGAGATGAGGACTGAAGACCTTTGCAGCAGTGGATGAGAATTCCAAGTCGACATAGTCCAGGATGTCTTGGAGAAACTTGAAGCAGATGTGGCAACTGGTGCTGTGAACCAGTATGGAATGTAAATCATGACGGCAAATATGACAAACCATTCAGATGTGGCAAGCTCTCGCACAGTGAGCTTCAACTGCCTGCAGAAGAGGTAAATTTTGACTGAGTAGATGATTTTGGCCATCCAATGAGCGAGATGATAGGTGCCAGGTCACGAAATGTGAAAGCCACGAGGAGGAGCTCCACTAAGGATGATCACCGTGAGCTCATGCAACTCCCAGTAATCTTCCTGTGGCTGTTGGGCAGTGAGTTGAATATTGAAGAAGGTGATGACCTCATTGCAATGAGTAGGAGGGTTGGTAAGCAGCTCGAAACGATCAGCTGCAACGGAGGTCCATCCCTGCTTGAAACGCTTGAAGAGAGGGATGTCCGGCCCTAATGTGATGATGCTAGTGCAGACTGTCAAGACTTTCTGCATGATGATCTCACTGATGTGCTTCCTGCAGGGGAGTGCAGGGGAATGCAGCCCCAGACCGAATTCTGGTGTTGCTAGCAGTAGTGTCAAAGGTTATGTTTGTCACCAAGTCCACCACGTCCTACTTTTGCAGGGTAGCAAAGATCTCCTCCACCATGTCTGCTCCTGTTCCTGATTGCAGTTTGGGGACGTTCAGCAGCTTCACAATTCCCTCTCCAGACACCAGGATAGGTTCGTCACCAACCAACTTATTGTTCCAGTGAATAGTGAGGAGAACACCAAGCTTGAAGGATGAGTGCAGAGCTACCGCCTGTTCCCCACGAGCCTCGGTTTTCCCCCCATGGATGTTCTGCCAGTTCAAAGCTACAACTGAAGGATCCTTCCCATACACAGATGCCGTGGCAGCCAAAATGTGAATAACGTTGTGGTTGCTGGTCTTTGTGTGGTCCAGAGCATTAGACAACTCTAGAGTAATGACAGGTGCACGGGAACAGGATCATCGTCGTTTGGGTGAGAATGTGGTAGCTGACGTTGATAGTCAGGGAACAGGGTCTTTGTGTTCTCTGCCTTCTTCAGAGTCCTCCAATTTAACAGACACTTCCAATGGTGCCAGACACTGTTGCTCTCGTAGTTCCCAAACTTGGGAAGCTTCTCTCTCATGCTTCTTCATTTCAGGATTGGACACATTCCGGTCATTACCGAACATGGTGGCTTGGCGGCCTTCCTCCCCCCTCAACTAACCCCCACCAGCCCACTCGCTAATGCATCTTTTCTCCTCACTCCCTGTCCCTTGCCTGCCATTCCCGCCAAGACCACGCCCTCATTCAGATCAGTGAGAGGCTCCCACGAATATGGTCCCATTTTCCTATATAGGGAGTAACTTCAAGGCCGTTGGGATACCAGAATTTTTTGAGAAATGTACCAAAAAATTTAACATGCCATGTTTTTTCTATCAGTGGGACAATACTTGGGGGTGGCCCGTGAAGACTTCCCATATCTAGTTTTCACTATATACCTAAGGACCACCCTAACATACATACATACAAATATATATATATATATATATATATATATATATATATATATATATATATATATATATATTGTTACGTGTATAGTATATACATTATATAATATATTGTGTGAATATAGTCATATGTAAAGTATGCATTATACATTCTATATATTCTATTTATTGTACGTTATATATTATGTATGGTTTATAGTTGTAATCCATATCATAGATTGTATTATATGAAATTGCACACTGATGTGTATTATGTATCATGTGGCATACATTGCATATTGCATAGTATGTTAATATAGTACAGGATGCAGAGCTTTCATATTAAATGTTATGCACTGATTTTTTCATACATGTATTTCATGCATAATTATGCAATTAAGGATAGATGTAATAATACATACGGGTACACAGGTACTGGTATATATTTACAGATGAGAAGATTCTTCAGCAGCTGCAATCAGCAGCTCCATAGTGCTACAACCGACGCTTCTTGGGATGGTCCACAGGCCTTACTGGAGGGATAGAACAGGTTAAGGTGATAAGACTGTGATCGGAGAAGCCCAAAGGAGAGTGCCTGACGTCCTTTTAAATGGACGCTGTTTTTTCTCTAAACAACTCATTCATACTTTTATATTTGCTGACTTTCAGGATACCTGTGTGTTCTTTTGGTTCCCCTTCAAGTGTGCAATAACAATTTGGAAAAGTACTTTGTCCATGAGTCGTGCAGCACAACTCTTTCTTCAAGATGGCAAGTTTGAAATTCAGAGACCTTAACAAGTAAGTAATTGCTGTGTTTTCTAATGCTTTTCTAATAATTTTTTTTATATCTTTTGCATGGTTCTATTGATTTTTAAGCATTTTTGCTATATGGTATTAGTATAGTAGTTTCAAAATGCTTTGTCATGTTTTCAAAATTTCTATTGAAAATTGTGTGTCCGTTATAACTGACGCTAGGCAGTGGTGAGGACATATGACTACATATGTGATCCGGGAGTTTGTAAGTTCAGGGTGAAGTATAGGGCCATCTGTGGGGCATTCCCAATGGCAGAACCCCCAAATGAGAAAATGTGGAAGGGGATAATTATGGATAACGTTCCACAGGCAATTAGAGCTAGGCTCAAAATTTGTAAAGGTAAGGGCATGACTGAGGAGTTTTTGACAGAACTCGAGAGTGCCAGAAGTTTTATGAAAGCACAGGTCAACAAAGTGGTAGCTAACTCAGAAAGGGCAGAAGTCAAGCTCCGACCGTGAGGATGGTGTCAGGATGGTAGTAAGCACCCCCGTTCTCAGTGCCCAACGAAACCGCCACCTAGAGGCTGTTTCGATTGCTTGGCCCAGGGGCAAAGACAGGGACATGCAGGGTGCCCTGGAAGGCAGAACAAGGCTAACCCTCCAGGTAATGACCCAAATACCCCAAAGGCATGACGTTTGAGTGGCGAAACTGCTTTCAGGATAAGAAATAAAAAATCTAAAGGTAAAATGGAGGTAGCTAAAGAGACAGGTGCTATTTCTTCTAGAGCTCAAGTTGATGACAGGAACACTGCTAGCATAAAGAGAAAGCTTGAAACTCCAACTGTGATGATAACAATTAACAACAGGCAAGTAACAGCATTTGTAGACAGGTTCTATGGCAACACTCATAAAAGCCAGTCTGGTGAAGATTTTAGGTATATAGGACCACGTTAAGCCCACTAGTAAAGCGTTACATTCAGTGTCAAATCACACGTTGAAGGTCCAAGGGGAAGTTATGGTGAAGGTAATGGTGTCAAAATCTTGCACAGTACAACACAAGATGGTTGTGGTTCCTGATGAGTACTTGTCCTCAGATATCCTGATGGGAGCGGACCTGATTGGTAAAGCAAGATTCATGTGGGATGGAAGAACTCAAGACCTGTATTGGGGTGAGCAGTATTACAAAGTTTACACTGATAAGGGTCATTCTGTCCGCAGGATAAAGTGTCAGAAGCTAAGTAAGAGTTCAGTAGAGAGCACTGTGAAGGATTCAGAGCAAAACTGGTTACATGTTAAAGAAAAGGTTACATGTGTTCCACAGCAACTATCCTGGTTGAGAGCTGCAAGTAAGAAATTCCAGGAAGGCCAGATCATACTTGTTGAGAAGGATCATATTAGTAAATCTTCCAAATGGGATAAGCTAACCATGCACAAGAGCTGTTTTGTGGTCGATGAGAATGGAGGCTTCGATATACCAGTGATTAACTCTAATTGAAAGCCATTCAGAATAAGTCCAGGGAAACGTCTAGGGAAATACACTGTGATTGAAGGTTAAATCACTTATGTACATTTTTCTGGGAAAGAACTTGGAAACAAAGAGAACCTTGTAGGGAAGATTGGTCAAACTGAAACTCCAGTTAACTTCTGCCAAGCACACAAGGAACTGATGGCAAATGACAGTAAGGATGTGAAGATAACATCAGTATGGGGATGTTCCGTATGTGGATGGTCTGATCATAAACTGCCTGAGATCGTTGCAGCAGTAAACAAAATTGATAACACTCTAATTCCCCACAGTGACAACACCTCAGCTGAAGGTGATAGAAAGACTAGGCTTTCCTCCATAATTCAAAAACTTGACTGGAAGCACATAGCTGATGACCACCAAAAACAGTTGATAGAAGTCATTTTGGAGAATGACCAGCTATTTATTTTGGGTGACAGAGAGTTGGGCAGATTCAATGATTCTGAAGCACATATTCCAACGGTAGATGATGAACCAATTAGGATGCCATTGTACAGACACCCGGAGAGATCTAAGAAAGCTATTGTAGAGATGATTCAGAACATGTTAGATAGAGACATTATAGAAGAGTCCACAGCAGTGTATGTCACCAATTGTCCTCGTCAGCAAACGAGATAGTCCAAGAGAATGTGTATTGATTACCGAGGAGTGAACAAGAAAGTGAAGATAGATAATAAGTTTTTACCTAGGCTTGGCGAGCTAGTGGAGGAGAGTGCAGGAAGGAAATTTTTCTGTACCTTAGACATGAAAGACACATACCACCAATTAATGTTAGGTGAATCCTCCAAAGATTTGACAACTTTTTCCGGTGGTCTGAGCTTGTATAGATTCAAACAACTGCTCGTGGGCCATTCGTGCCCCTCGCACTTGCTGCTGCAGAGGGCTCTCGCGTTTATGTGCTGTTCCACTGCAACGTTGTCACTTGGATTTTTTACAGCTATCCAATTGATTGTGTTATTTGCAGCTTCGGGAAAGGAACCTGATTTGTCCAAATGCAAGTCCGAAGTACACACACAAACACACGGATACTGCTACGGTTTATTTTAGTTCTACCTCTGGGCAAAAAATTTACGGAGATCCTATGCCGGGCTCCGGGAGCAGCGTTTTTGGGTCAAAATGTGATCACTCATTAAATATAGTAAAAGTTTTTCAATCGTGATGGGACCAAGTTATTTTTTCACATCAGCGATTTTTTTGCGATTTTTACGCCAGTTTTGGTGCGATTTGAATGTGTAGTTTCGGCTGCCCAAAACACACACACACACACACACAGAGGGATTCAATCTAGGCGGACGTGGGTTACCGGCGCTCCGTACCAAATCATCACGGCCAGTGGCATTACCTAAATTTGTATCTTTGTATGAGTCAAGCTCAGTACCAGGTTAGACTAAATGATTGTTCATTATTAAAAGGAAAAAAAAAAAAAGTTTAAACAAGACTTGTTCAAACAGGAAATAGAACCAAGACGAAAGAATACGCTGAGTCATCTCTGAGGTTTGTTTAGACTACAACAACACGGAGATTGTAAGTACATGCTTTGCACTTTAAGTATTGCAAAATGGATACATACTTTAGTAAAGCAAATTTGGAAAAGAATAGGGATAAAGGTAAAAAGCAAAATGATGATTTCTACCAAGAACTGGTTGAAGTAGAGACTCACAATAGACTGGTCGAACGTGTAAACAAACTAGAAATGGCTTTCAAAAATGAAATTGATGAAATAAAGAAGCAGATGCACTTGCAAAAGGAAGAAATAGAAAAACTAGGAAGGGAGGCCAATAAGAAAGACACAACCATCAGTGAACTAACAGTGGAATTGAGTACACTTAGGAAGAAAATGAGTGAAATGGCAAGTACAGTAGTCAATCACGAGAGTGTTATGGAAGAGTTCAAAAATGACACAGTGACAATTAGGCAAGTTAGCTGTCTTATTGACCAGAGCAGTGATATTGAGGAGAAGATAACACAAGTGAATGAAGCTGTGCAAAGCTACAAAAATGATGTAGAAACCACGTATGCTGAAATGGTGAAAGTAAAGAAAGACTTAGAAACAAGGGAGGAGGAAAAAAACATCAAAAAGGAGGTGAAAAGAATAATCCGAAACAATCCAAAGTTAGTCAGAGATTCAGTAGAGATAAACAAATCTATAGTAATCACTGGTATAGAAGAGGAAGAAATTAAAAACAAGATCACAAGAGACAAAAAGGAGATGACAAATGTAATGAACTTACTGAAAGAAGTATCAGAGGAAATCTGTAGTAAAGACATAGAGGAACACAAAAGGTTAGGGAAATACGAGAAAAGCAAGACAAGACCTCTAAAGGTGACTTTCCAGAGTGTAAACACTGTGGAAGAGATACTAAAGAATGCAAAGAATCTTATGGAAAAAGAGGAGTTCAAAAATGTATGGATAAAAAGATGCCTAACACAACAGGAACTGGAATTACTGAAAGAGAAAAGGGAGGAAGCAAAAACAAAAAATGAGGGAAGATCAGAAGAGGAGAAGAAGAAATTTTTTTACAAAGTAATAGGATTGCAGGTACGAAAGTGGTACATAAACAGGATGGAAGAAAAAGGAGGAAGGTAGTAGAACCATGTCATGACAAGTATATAAACAAGATGATAAAGTTGATGTACTCAAATGTGGATGGAATGATATCTAAATTATTAGAGATGAATGATTATGTCAGAGAAAATGAACCACAAATAATATGCCTAACTGAAACAAAATTAACACCAAGGATATCCAATGACATACTAAACTTAGAGGAATACAATATATGGAGAAGAGACAGAAATTTAAAAAAAGGAGGAGGAATTATAATATTAACTAAGAAAAATCTAAAAGTCAAGGAAATAAAACTAGATATACCATCACAAGTAGAACTGACTGCAGTAGAGATCGACACATCTGAAGGTAAAGTAATTGTAGCCAATTTGTACATGCCACCCAGATCAAACACATGGGAAAGAGAGGAATATGAGAACCTGGCAGAGAGTACAATTCAGAGTATAAGATCATTGCTACATAAAATGGAAGAGAAATCGGAAAGAATTATACTAACTGGGGACTTCAATACAAATATAAATTGGAATACTCTAGATATAAAGAGCCAAGAAAGCTGTTGGGACCAAAATCTCCTGGATCTCTAACAAGAGTTTTTCTTAACGCAACATGTGAGGGAAACCACCAGAAAAAGAGGACTAGATGTACCTTCAGTGCTAGATCTAATATTTACTAGGCAAGAAAATGATATTGACAGTTTAATAAATCACCCTCCACTCGGCAAAAGCGATCATACAGAACTAAATTATAACTTCAGGATAACATATGACATAGTAAACAGCAATGACAGTTACAAAAAGAGCCTAAACTATAAAAAGGGAAATTATCAGACCTAAAGAAGTATTTCTTAGAAGTTGATTGGGAAAATGAGCTTAAAGGACAAGATTTAAATGCTGTATATAAAATTTTTTGTGAATTTTATGAAATAGGAGTCCAGAAGTACATCCCACAGCACAAAGAAGCAGATAAGAAAATACAGAAATGGTTCAATACAGAATGTAAAAAATCAAAAGAAAGAAGAGATTTGTTGTGGAATAGATACAGAAGACACAATAGTGAAAGGGCGTATAATAATTACAAACAGGCAAGAAACGAATATACAAGAATAAGGAGGGAAGCCCAAAAACAGTTTGAGGAGGATATAATAAATAACAGTAGTGATCAACCAAAGCTGTTTTACAGCTATATCAGAAGCAAAACCAAAGTAAAAGATATAATACAATCCATTACGGACGAGGGAATCACTTATACACAAGAGAAAGATATTTGTGAAGCACTAAATAAGAATTTCCAATTAGTTTTTACGGAAGAAAAAAATTTTTGAGAGGGACTATGTGGAACACGCATGTCCACACATACTACCAGATATACAAATAGCAGAAAAAGTAATACAGGAGGAGTTAAGTAGATTAGACAGAGGAAAAGCAAGTGGTCCTGATGAAATTTCATGTTGGGTATTAAGAGAATGTGCAAAGGAGTTAAGTAAACCATTATTTATAATTTTCAAGAAATCCTTGAGTCAAGGTAAACTACCTGATATTTGGAAAAAAGCAAATATTGTCCCCTTATTCAAGAAAGGAAATAGACAAAATCCACTCAACTACCGACCAGTATCACTGACCAGTGTTGTAAGCAAGGTATTAGAAAAACTTATAAGAAAAGCTTGGGTAAATCATCTAGAAGAACACAGTATGATAACAGAAAGACAGTTTGGTTTCAGAAAAGGAAAATCATGTGTTACTAATCTGTTGAGCTACTATGACAGAGTAACAAACACAATACAGGAAGGGGAAGGATGGGTGGACAGTATCTATTTAGATTTCAAGAAAGCTTTTGACACAGTACCACACCAAAGACTTTTATGGAAACTGTACCATCAAGGAGGAATTCGAGGCAAACTGTTTTGTTGGATGCAAGACTTTCTCATAAAAAGAGAAATGAGGACAGTACTAAGAGGAAACTACTCATCATGGAAAGAAGTGACTAGTGGAGTACCACAGGGTTCAGTGCTGGCACCAATCATGTTTTTAGTGTATATAAATGATATAAACAGTAACACTGGAAATGAGAGCTATCTGAATATGTTTGCAGATGATGCAAAAATACAGAGGAGAATTACTAACACAGACTCTTGCAAAAGAGCTACAAGAAGAATTAAATAAACATCATAAATGGAGTAGCACATGGCAAATGGAATTCAATGTGGACAAGTGTCATGTAATCAAGTTTGGTAAAAGTGGAAAAAGACCTGATTGAGATTATAAGTTAGGAAATAAAACCCTATACACATCAGAAAGAGAGAAAGACCTAGTTGTGATTATCAATAACAGACTATCTCCGGCTGACCACATCAGCGAGAAGGTACGGAACATGTATACACTGCTTGCAAATATGAGAATAGCATTCACATACATAAATGAAGACATGCTAAGAAGGATAATAACATCATTCATTAGACCAACCCTGGAATATGCATCAGTAGTCTGGAGTCCTCATCTCAAAAAGCATATAGACAAGATTGAAAAAGTTCAAAGGGCCGCTACAAGATGGATACCAAGCTTAAGGGACCTAAGCTACGAAGAAAGACTAAATAAACTGAATCTACCAACTTTACAGGAGAGAAGGAAAAGAGGTGACATGATAATGCTATATAAGTGCATATCAGGAAAGGAGAAAATAGACATAAATGATTACTTAACATATGGAGAAGCATCAGGAAGAGGACACTGCAAAAAACTGCATAAGAAGAGAGGTGATAAAGACGTAAGGAAATTCAGTTTCCCAAACTGAGCAATTGATCAATGGAATGCACTACCGAATGAAATAGTGTGTGCCAAAACAGTTCACAAATTTAAGGATATGTACGATAAATATGGTTTAAGACACGGGACAGTACGAGCTTCACTCATTCCTGTAAAGATACAATTAGGTAAGAACAATTAGGTAAGAACACACACACACACACACACACACACACACACACACACACACACACACACACACACACACACACCCACACACGGCTACTGCTAGAGTATATAATAAGACTTCCCTTTGATTTGTTAATCAGCTCAGCAATCTTTACACGAATAATGCAGGAAGTCTTGAGACCCCAATTAAATAGGGATGGTACCGGAATTACCTAGATGATGTAGTTCTGTGTGCAGATTCTTTTGAGCAGCTAGTTGCTAGACTGCGTGAGACCTTTCAAAGGCTACAGCAGTGGGTGTGAAGCTAAACTTGAGCAAGTGTGACTTTGGACATAGAGAAGTGAAGTTTCTGGGTCACATAGTTTCAGAAAACGGGATAAGACCAGACTCAAAGAACGTTGAAGCAGTAGCAAAGATGCCAATACCTAGGAGTGTGAAGCAGGTCAGGAGATTTCTCGGGATGTGTAATTTTCACAGAAAGCATATCCCAGATTTTGCATTGTTGGTTAGTCCATTAACTAACCTGATGCGGAAGGATTCCAAGTTTGAGTGAACTGAGGAATGCGAGAAAGCTTTTGTGACTCTAAAAGAGAAGCTAATACGTGCACCAGTGCTAGCCAAAGCAGACCAAACCAGGAAATTTGAGGTGCCCACAGATGCAAGTGACACTGATATTGGTGGAGCCTTAATGCAGATTCATGATGATAACCATTTAAGACCCATTGGATATTCAAAGAAACTGAATGCAACTGAGAGGAAATAGTTACAGATGAAGAAGCCCTGGCCGTAGTTAACTCCTGCAGATTTTTCAGTCACGATCTTGGTGTAAACTTTTCACCATTGTCACAGACCATCAGCCTATGACCACCATTTAATGAAAGAGAACAAATTGCCATTGAATGTCTAGATACATCTTAGAGATGAGAGACTATATTTATCAGATCAAGTACAAGAAGGGTGCTAAGCACACAGTACCAGATGCCCTTAGTAAACCAGTAGGAGGTATCACAGACTTGACAGAGAGTGCCTTACAACCAAGTAATGATGTTAGGTAACTGGGATTAACAGCAGAAAGGATTAGAGATGCTCAGAGAGTTGATAAGGTGTGGGGCAAAGTCATAACTTTCCTTGAAGGGGGAGACCTTCCTAAAAAGACCTCAGGCCTCAGGAAATAAGCCATTTTACCATTTTGAAATTGTAGATGACATATTGTACTTAAAGAGAGAGGAGATGGGCAAAGTCAGGTCATGCTTGGTAGTCCCTAAGTCACTTGTAGCCATAGCATGTTCAATTGCCCATAATGACTCTCACCTAGGAGAGTGTAAGACATTGGCAAAAGCAAAGCAGTATTTCTACTGGCCATCGTTACTGAGAGACATCCGATTATATAAACTCCTGCAAGTCATGCCAACAGTTTAAAAGACATGGAGCAGTAGTTCATCAGTGGAAGGATTTACCGCCAGTAGATGATAATGGTCAGAGGGTCTCCATAGATTTGATTGATCTGCAAGGAAGTAGAGCAGGTTACCGGTACTGTTTAACCGTCATTGAACATTTCTCTAGGTTTCTGAGGATTTATCCATTACGAAACAAAACTTCAATGGCCGTTGCCGAGGAATTCAAAAGGATATATGTCGTTTCGGTAACCCTGACTTGGCCATAACAGACAATGGAGGAGAATACTCTGGATCAGAATTCAGAGATTTTTGTTGGAGAGTTAATATCAAACACGGGCTTACTATCCCATACCATCCTCAGGGTAACTCAGTCATAGAAAGGGCTCACCGATCATTGAAGACCGTGCTTGCTATTTTAAGTCAAGAGCATCCACACACTTAACCAAATCATATCCAGGAAACAGAGAAGGTTTTAAATGAAGCAGTCCATACAACCTTGGGAACTTCTCCCTCCTTTGCATTCTATGGTAGACATCCAAGGAGAGAAGTATGCCAGTTAACATTACACCCAGATGAAGATGTAGATGACAGTGACAAGTTAAATGTGAAAAACTTACTTAAAGAGACCCTGAAGAGAAACACCAAGAAATACACCGATAAAGCTAATATGTTTAGGAAGAACACTAAGCCAGGAGTTGGAAATCTAGTGTGGGTGTATGTAGAGGAACCCTTGCCTGGAATAGCAGTTAGGCTAAATAGAAAATGGAAAGGGCCATATAAGATAATCAGTGTAGTAGATGAAGGGCGTGCTTACGAGCTGGAGAACATTTTTTGATGGTACCCTGACTGAAAGAACAGCTGGAAAGATGAAGAATTATATTGAGAGAGAGGAGATTTTGGGAAATTTTTTTTAGAAAAACTCCTCACTGAGGAAGAGGAAAAAGACATGTTGACAGAGGTTAGAGCCAGGAGATCCTAAGAAGTTTGATGATTACCTGTTAGGGTAAGTGCTACTATCTTTAATATTGTAGCATGTAAGTTATTAGCCAATAGTTTTAGTGACAACAATTGGACCTCAGTAGTCAGGGAAAATGTTTCAATTAAAATTCAAGCATTGTCAGGGATGTCAGTGAGATTACATGCCATTTTTTTTGGTCAAATGAGTATTATGCAGTACCTGTGATGAGACTACTTCTTGTGGTACGAGTAGGTGTTTGTTGAATTTTGAAGTTTTTATAGAATTGATGATGATGAGATGAAGACCTAAATGATGGGTGATGTAGAATAGTGGCATAATAGGAGAGGGCTGTAGTTCTTCACGAATGGACAATGAGGATGCTGGGATCTGACAAAGCGAGGACACCCCTGTGGGATAACTGTGTTCTACGGGTGTTTATTCCGATTCATGTACAGTGCGCCCTGTATTTTTTTTTAAATTTAGAGAAATAGTTCTTTCGATTCTGTACCGGTGCACAAATTAGTTAGGGACTTAGGATTAGGGCTTTGTGAGGGTAATATCTACCTGAAGGTCCCAACGCACAGTATTAGACTGATTGTTGACCAGTGGTAAAGCACTTCGGACATGGGTGTTTCCTACGTAGCGGTACAAGTGTTTGGTTCAAAGACTTAGTCTGTACTTTGGTTCTCCATAGGGCTTGGGGAAGTTGATATCATCCTTTACAAACTATAGGGCTGGTCGCTTTGTGTATTTTGGGATTCTCTGGTCATATCATAGTGGAGTTCCCCAGTACATGTCTTGCAGTACAGTACAAAGTTCTGAAGAACAAGATAAACAGACTGTGAAGTGTCTTACTCTTCGAGCATGGGAAATGTGTAACATTCCATTATAGCAGTATAGGAGAAATAGACATTCCTTTTGATGTTTGACATCTAATGTGATTGTTTTTTTAAAGTGAAGAAGGTACATTGTTAATGGCTGTGTTAATTTCTATATATTTTTACCTTTTGTTTTGGAGGAATTTCGGTCTTCCCCAACCCTGGAGGGGTGTAGTGACCCAGAGGGTTTATTCACTGATATTATGACCGAAATTCCTCTGAGAAAATATAGTGTAACTGTTTTCCCTGATTGCTGGTCCCAGTTTGATGTCATTAGGAAATAAGTCCAAAGTACTCATAATAATCTACTACTGAATGGGAGAGGAGAGAATATTTTAGTTGCCCCATTTAATAAGGAGAATGGGTTTGTTTACTTTTTTAATTTAGTAATTAAAAAGATTTTCCCACCATTTGTGATAAAATGTGATCTGACAAATTGCCAAGAGTTACTTACTAAGGAATCTGTAATTTTTCTAATACATAAACCTAATATGGAGTGTGAAAGAACCATGGCTTCTGTTGCTTTGGGACTGGGGTGACCTTGACCGGCTCTTTGTCTGGGGAGCGATAATGACTGGCTGTGTGCCCGAGACAGTTTCTTAGAATATTAGAGGTAAAGATTAATTCTCAATGGCGAAAATTAAAGTAAAATAAAGTAACGAGACAGTTGTGTATGATATATACTGTCAAAATATCATGCCAGTATCCCAAAACTAGACCAAGCTTTGTTCTTTTCACTCAGGGGTCTTTTGTGACGCAGATGGGGCACCCAGTTTTATAAGAGAACAAAGACAGAAACCCGCTTATGTAAGTTACAGTACTTATACCCATATCAGTGAATGTATCATGACATAGAAATGTACTTAACTCTGAAGTACCTAGTTAAGGAGTATAATAAGAAATCTAATGTTCCTTTTTATCCAAAGTAAGGCCAATTTTTGGTTACACAATAAGTAATGTTAAGGATTAAACATTCCTAAGTATAATGTTGAAATTATAGGAACGGGTTCGAGTGTTCGAGTGTTGCAGATGTTTTACCGAGATTTGGGCCCCCAGAGTCTCCAGGGATGGTTTCAAGGCCATGGACAGCCTAGGAAACCAGGTCCAAGCAAGGAGGGATAAGTGAATGACTCACAGTGCTGTGATGAGTGGATGACTCATGGTGCTATATTAAGGATAAGTGGATGTTGTACTTAGTACTCAGTATATTTCTCATTTTTATACTGTACCGTTCTAGTGTTAATAAATAATGTAAGTCTCTAATTTGAGTTTCCTTTATAATTACCTTCTCACAATGATCATGCACTGCACAATTACCCCTTTTAATTAGCAAGAGGAATTTTAGTAGTCAGGGCTAACCTTGGTCGAGGATTCCCTGAAGTCTGAGATAAGAGAGATTGACGAGAGGGGAATCAAGACTGAAACTTTTATACAAGAGAGAGAAGGGAGGGCCCTTTCAGTGGAACCTGGTCTGCTCTGGTTCCCATGAAAACTTTCCATAATCCCTCTGAAAGCATTCCAAACGCACTCCTGATCATCAGTCATTTTACCCTGGAGTTCACGACTTGCTAGCATTCTTCGAACTTGTGGTCCAGTGAATATGCCAGTCGTCACCTTTGTCATGCTCTATTTTGGAAACAATGATTGGATATGCAGAAACGCATCACCATCCTTGTCGATAGCTTTCACGAAATGCCTCACAAGACCAAATTTTATGTGTTGCGACGGTAGCAATACCTTCTCCCTGGAGATTGGTGGAGCTCCCAGAACAGAACATTGCATGAGCCTGGTGTGAGACTCTCTCTGAGAGACCAGTCTTTTCTCACGATAAGTTCTGCATCGCTCCAGCTGTCCCACAAGGATAAAAAACATGAGTACTTTGTATAACCGCCTTGCATTCCAGGTGGGAAAGAAATCATTTTGAAATCCCCACAAACCTCCCAGTTGTGATGTGAGTACTTACTTGATCTTTGTCAGAAAAATCTTCACATTCTCATAGCTTTCATTTCCACAGGATGTGCAGCTGGAATTGATGGGAGTTCATTGTTGTTACGCAAAAATACAGTTTTTAGGCTCTTCATGGATCTGTCTACGAAAAGTCGCCATGCAGAGGCCTTGTAATCCACTTCCATGGCTTGGGACAAACCCTTAACATAAAAACAATAACACAACGAGGATTCTTCACAAAATTTGAAGAAGGATGCAACTTGTCCTGGCGATTCCTATAACTCAACTTGGAACAGGGATCCAACAGTTTCCCTTCACTAAGAGGTGATGCCAGCAGCTCATCATTGGACTTGGTGAGTCCTACTGTAAATCTCGGACCAAGTCATCCAGTTCTTGCTGATTGGAAAAGTTTGGTGTGTCTCCGATAAATTGTCCAACATAGCCTACGATTCATCTTCACTTTCCCCTCCGTCATCGACAATGTCCTCATGGTCAGCCATTATGTCAGCCATTACACTGGCCCATGGTAACAAGACAGGAAATAAAAAATTGCCTAGAGATAGACAAACAAAATATTCACCATTGGAATCAATGTGGAAAACTGAATGAACAAGCTCTTTGTTACACTGTTAACAGTGTATAATTAGAAACGGCATTTGGTTCGGTTTCAACTAGATCAGTAATGAGAAATGAACACAATTAAAAGGATAAGCGGATGATTATTAATTTGTAAAAAACAGTGTTGGTACGAAGCGAGATTTGCCAGTTAGGTAGCTGAGATCTTTCTCGACGTTTCTCGTACCGAAAGTTCCAGCATTGGTACGAGTCGGACTTGCCAGTTTGCCTGCTCTTTGTGAGCGAAGTTATTTCGTAAGTAATGCATTAACTCTTGTGCTTTTTTTCTCTATAATGTTTTATTTAAGTGATTGCTTATTAAATTATGTAGTTTAAGTTCATATGGTAAATGATTTAGAGTGTTATGCAGTGTAAGACAGCTTTGGCATGTTTTGGTTGTCTCTGCATTAGCAACTGTTGCCCATCGAGAGTAAATACGAAGTTTCGTGAGTAATGCAATGTTATATAAGATGGAGTAGAGTTTATTACAAGTTTAATCGGGTTTCAGGTCAGTTTGAGTGAAGTGCATTCGGTTTTGTTTCAGTCTGAGTGTAGTGCTGTTAGTGAAGTTTGTGAAGAGTTGCTGGCAAGCATTAAGTGTAATTACTGTCAGTGAAGATTATTTTCGGTACTTGTGTAAGAAGTGAAGTGTTGGCCAGCATTAAGTGTACTAACAGCAAAGTGTTGTCAAGCATTAAGTGTAACTGCAATTATAAAAGTGTGTATAGGTCCAGTGCTTGTGAGAACAGTGGAGTGATGCTGGAAAGTATTAAGTGGAATTACTTGGAAAATAAAGACAGTGAACTTTAAGGAGCCAGTGTTTATTTTTGCCTCAGCTGATCTTGTGTACTGTACACCTAAAGGCTGACCACAGGAAGACCAACTCACTGGGCAACGTCCTTCCTGTACTGTACTACTGCTGTTGGAGCCTGTAGTAGTGTGGGGTGAGGATGTAACACTGGTGTCAGGAGTGTGGGATTATTAACCAGCCCCGTCCTGACCGATTTTCCACCACTGACTCCCCCCAATCCCCACCAATTTTGGAAAAAAAAATTTTTGACTCAAACCTCCACTTATGGTGAGAAACATCGAAAATTCATAGAGAAATGGCTTACCTGAGGTTTAAAATACTGGATACAAGTAGCAGGACTCCTTACCTTACTGGGTTTTCTATCAGGCTGGCTCCAAAGAAAACGAGTTCTATGGGAGGGTAACTATTCCACATCACTCATAAACGGTATTTATTTATTATTTGGTACGAATTTATATGTAGTACGAGAGTTTATTGGTTTTCACACAGTAATATAGGCAATGTAAACATTGTTTCGCTCACCAAACCCATCAACATACCTGACCATTTTTGGTGACATTGCCTGATCATCATTTCGGACTGTTTCTTCCTCTAATACTACATAAACTTTTTCCTCCACATTGTCATCGATTGGGGAATCACTCTGGCCCTGAATTTCGTACCATGGGCCGACGTCTTTACTGGCCAGGTCACTGGTAACAGGTGAATTGCCGAGACAATGGCGTGCAAGGGGGGGGGAGGTCATGTGGGGTAAGGCATTGTCCCTGCCTGGCAACTTGTAGAGGAAGGTGTTCCGTGTACACGTACCACAAATCACGCACAAAATTTTAAAATTGTGCAAATTAGGGACCTTGCAATTGCTGCATGTTTATACACATCAATGGGAGTCACAGTGACAAAACGTGTGGATGTATATATATATGTCAATGGGAGTTGGCAGGTTAAGGGCTGCAGTGAGTCTAACCTTCGATATGGAAGCAGAAGGTGTGAAGACAAGATCTCGAGCTGGACAGGAGGAAGAAATTTCCCTGGCTACAGTCATGAAGCTAATGCGGGCACAGAGTGAAAAACTCCAAGCACAATTAGCGGCCCAAAGTGAAGGACAGAAAAAGCACGAAGAACAATTACAGGCACAGAAGAAAGAACTCAAAGAACAATTACAGGTAGAGAAGAAAGAAATCAAAGAACAATTGCAAGCACACAGTGAACAACTAGAGGCACAACGTGAAGTAGAAAAAGAACGATGTGAACAACTTCAAGATGCATTACAGGAGCAACAGAGTGAAGTACAACTGAGGGTGCAAGGACACCTGGATGCATTCATGAGGGAAATGAAGGAAGAACAGCAACAGCTTAAGGAGGAATTAAATGCCAAGCTACAGTAGCAGAAGTATGTGGTAAGCAATAATGTGATGGGGTGTAAACAGCATGTAGATGACCAGTTGAAGACAATTAGTGAGGAAATAGTGATGGAGTGCAGACAGCATGTACATAACCAGTTTTATTTTTTAAGTGACCAACTCTGGGCATAGTCTTCACAGTGTGCTTTCAAGGCCCAGTAGTCCTATGCACCGTACACCTCTACATGTCACCACTTCGGCACTAAAACCCACCGTCCATATTGAATACATGCTAGGGCTGTCTCATACAGGACTGGTGTATTGGTATTAGCGGGGTTATATTTAGGACATGTCGTCGGTTCTTCTGGTAGATCAGTAAAATCTAAATTCAAATCTTTAAACCGTTCCCTGCCCCAGGGGGATTTGAACCCTGGTCGGTTAGGACTGCACGCCAACTCTCTACCGATTGAGCATGTAGTTGACCATGTTAAGATAATTAGTGAGAAAATTGAGGCTGTAGAGAAGTATTGCACTGCTGAGCCTCAGGTTAGTGTACAGGAAGCATATGAAAGGAATGGTCAGCATATGATGAATCTTGATGGATCTCAGGCATCTAAAGGTAGCATTACAGGGTTGAATAATCAGAATGTAGAAGTTTCAAATCCTGGCCTTAATTATGATGCCCCAGTTTGTAGGCCCGAAACTAGTGCAGTGCATGGCTATAATGGGGATCCAATTAAGAAGAAACCTCAGGAATTTGATGGTAGAGTATCTTGGGAAGCTTACAGTGCACAGATTGAGTTACCTGCGGAACAGAATGGTTAAGATGATAAGAAGAAGGCTGCACGAGACCCATCACTGAGGAAATGCAGGAGAACCTTGATGAATAGTGTGCGAGAAGACAGAAGAACAGATGGCAAGGAGCATTGTAGGAATGGGAATCATAGGAAGAAATGCTGCCGTACTGTAGTGACGGGGTCAGTGTCGGATGAAGAAGACCTGAAGAGGATGCAGATTTACAACCAGTGCTGTAGTGACTGCAGCGGAGTACAGTGCGACTATCTTGGGAAGAAGTTTCCAGGTTAACCCCTGCGACCACGAGCTACTGGAGTCAGTGGGACCTTCTTCATTTGAACAATGGACTACTGGAGTGTCAGTGGGAGACAGCCGATGGCCTCAGCAAGTATTGGCAACTGGTAGTTCCGAAGAAGATGAGGTCTGAGATCTTGGATGAGTCCCATAACCAGATCACTAGTGGGCACCTGGGAGTGAAGAAAACTCTAAGCCGGCTGCGACGGAGGTTCTACTGGATTAACATGTGTCAGGATGCTGAAGACTGGTGTCGGGCCTGTGATGTGTGTTATGTCAAGAAAGGGCCCAAGAAATGTGGTTGCACCCCTCTCCAGGTGTACCAAGTGGGTGCACCAATGGAAAGTGTCGCGGTGGACATTGCAGGACCTTTGCCACTCACTGAGAGAGGAAACTGGTATATATGTGTCACCATGGACTACTTCACAAAGTGGCCAGAAGCCTATGCTATCCCTGATCAAGAGGCTGCGACTGTTGCTCAGGTGTTGGTTGACCAGTTTTCTGTTGTTTAGGGATGCCACAAGAGCTACAGTCAGACCAGGGTAGGAACTTTGAGTCTGCTGTGTTCCGTGAGTGCTGCAAGTTGTTGGGGATCAAGAAGACCAGGACGACCCCCCTAAGACCACAGTCAGATGGGATGATGGAGAAATTCAGCTTGATCCTAGGACAAGAAGTGGCCAATTATTGCATTGATGGACAAACAGAATGGGACCAGAATTTACCTGCATTGCTGATGGCATATCTGTCTGCATCCCATGAGTCTACCAGCTATACCCCTGCAAAACTGTTGTTGTGCTACGAGTAACACTTACCTGTCGACTTGTTAATGGGAAAACAACCTGGTGAATAGCTGCCTACAGACACCAACAGCTATGTGAAGCACCTTCAGGAAAGACTAGCTGAGGTACATCATCAAGTGCGAGGAACCCTCAAGTTTTCAGGAGAGGTGATGAAGTGCAAGTATGATGTCAAGGCAAGTGAAGTGAGCTTCAAGGATGGTGACCAAGTTTGGTTATACAATCCTCAGTATAAGAAGGGACAGTCATCGAAGCTGCAGAGCCCATGGGATGGGCCTTACATTGTGATGAACCACCTATCAGACGTAACGTATCGGATTCGGGAAGGCAGGAAGTCTCGCCCAAAAGTGGTACATGTGAAAAATCTGTGGCAGTACCGTGGGCCAGGACAATTCAGCTGGGATGTCTGTGAGGAGGACCAAGTAGCTGCAGTTCAAGAGGATGGTGACAGTTTCCCAAGAGAAGAAGCGAATCAAGAAGAGAACCAAGACTTTCCTGGAGGAGTGGACTGTGTGGAGGAGCAAGGATATCGTCAGATGCGGTACAGATGAAGACCTGATAAGCCACTGAGCTATGTAAAATGAGCTGCAAGAGGAGGAATATTTGACCCAAATATAGAATATAAAGTGTAATAAATGGACAGGACAGGGTAAATCCACTTTTATTAAAGGTCGAAAGCTCATGCCTTAAATCGGTAAGTGGAATGCAACACTATAATAATTGATGGTCATTTATGGAACCCCCTGTGCTTTTTATAAATGGTCAGCCAGCATCCCATATTACAGGACGCAGTCAACAACCATACAGGAGTGGCAAATACGTCCCATCATCATCAGCTACTTGAAACACCATCATCAAAATTTGGGGGTCTGCATCCTACCCTTCTTTTTCAGGTTTAAGCGTACCACCTTAAGTTTACCTTAAGTTCCTGCCAATATCTCGGGCCCTGACGTCTGTGTGGATTGGTTGTATGACTTTTGGGTTGTATACAGCAGTGTGATGACTAACTACAGTTCGAAAACCAACACTTAGGGGATTTGATTTTTATTGCCCGCTTTTACCAAGGCGAAGCAATAATGTTTTTGCCCGCGTCTGTGTGTGTGTGTGTGTGTGTGTGTGTGTTACCATTATATCTCATGAACAGATTGAGTTATCAATATGAAACCTTCAGGGTATCTAGAGATGGCCAAAATCTTGGACAAGATCGAAAATGGACAATCGTGGTCAAGGTCAAGGTCACCAAAATGGCTGACAAGGTCATCTAATTTTTATTGCCCGCCTTTAGAACCATTATATCTCATGGACGGCTTGAGCAGTCAACATGAAACCTTCAGGGTTCAAGATATGACCAAAATCTTCCACTCCCGGCCCTTCCCCAGAAGTGGCGCCCCCCTGCCTCCCCAGGGAGGGGTGCCGCCTTCTGCCCCCCTCCCCCGGAAGGGGGCCGTCCCTTGGCCCCCCCTGGAGGAACGCTTTCCCCTGACACCCTCTGGGGGGCGGCGCCATCCCTTGGCCCCCTCCCCAGGGGGACCTCTCCCTCCGGCCCCCCTGGGAGGGCTTTGTCCCCCCCGGCCCCCCCAGAAGGAAGTGTCGCCGCTTGACCCCCTCTGGGGGGCAGCGCTTGTAAATTGGCCAGCAGCATATTATGGAGGGCGACTAGCTTTTGGCTCCTACATAATTTTCTTTGATTTCTTAACGTAAATACTGTTAGGACTAGAGAACTGTCTCCCACGGCTTAGTTTCTTGATTAGCTGATACGATTTCCATATTTTTTTAGCCTTTCATTTTCTGCCTGTATCCCTGTTTTACTTAAGGGTCACAGTTATTACTCAGAGCTGGAGACTTACTTTCTTAAAGGATCTGTGTTTGGTAAAATATATCTTTTAAAAAAGTCATTGTATAATGCTACAGAAATATATTATCACATTCAGTTGTAGCATTATCCAACTGAAGTTTCCTTCACGTCATATTTTTACAAGTCGATTATATACTGAATATTAAAATAACAGTGTCTAAAATTTCCTTTATATATATATATATATATATATATGAGTATTAAGGATATGAAATGTAGACGATTGATAGTATATGAAAGTGAAGCTAATAAATGTCTTTTTTAAATATTGTCATGGAAACTATTTAAGCTAAAAGCAAAACTAAAGCTAGTTTGTTCTTACTTCAACTCCGGCAATCATTAGTCACACCCACAACCGAAATGCTGAGCCTGATTGGTATAAAATCTCGAGGCCAAGAGAGAGACATGTACTGAACATGGACCAATAAGAATTAAGTGATTATCTGAAGCCATACCCTTTTATTCCATCTCGACTTCGGATGAGCATTGCTGAACCGTGCATCGAATCACCAAGGAGTAAGCTGTAATCTGTCACTCATGTCGGCCATTATGTGCAGACACCTTTCAGCATAGGGCCTAATTATTTATTTTGCCTGCATAGCATTACTGATAACTAATAGGCAAACAAATCTAACAAGACCAAACCCTACTGTGAAAACCACATACTTTGGACCAATCCTTGAAGGCGAAGGGAAAAGAAACTTAGGTGTTTATAAAATATGGGTAAGGCTGTTTGACTAAATCAGTTGAACTCCTAGAGAACACTGTTGCTCCATAGTTTTCTAGAAAATCCTTCTAAAGAAACTTGCTTTAAAGCTTAGAGGTTAAAATGAGATTACCATCTTTCAAAACTTTATTGGAAGTCCACATAAATTAAGGGAAAAATGTGCAAACTTTGTCAAATCCCATGAACTTTGATGGTAAATATGATACATTAAATAGAAACGTAGTTAAAGATGTTATTTATTATTAAAATTATGGAAGGAATTATAGACGGGACAGTGAGCAGGCTGAAAATGTTTTGGTCCACGTGTTTGTGAACAGTTTGATCATAAAATTTTGCTGTGACATGAAAATATTTCTCAGAACAAGCACTTTCAGAGACCTCGTCTGTTAGACTCACTGTAAATCAGCCAAATATCTGGCGACGCATGGCAGTTCCCAGTTCACACGGCTGAGAACACTTGGGAAATTTCAGGCTTGCGTTGAGAGTTGGGTCCCCCAGTACAGCAGTGTTGGCTGCCACTGGAACAAAAATCTAATGAGACAAGGTCTATCCACTTGGCTTTCCTGAACACTTTTTGTGAAGTCAGCTGAATTCTCTGGAAGGTGGGATTACCATAAAGAGAAATGTAGATGAGTAGCTGAGACAAATTGCTGCAATTTGCCGATTACTCTGTCGTCCATGCCAGCATTGAAATGTACGTATTTAATGTTACTGATCCTAATACTGTTTGTGATTACTTCCTAATTTAACATTTCATTATTTAAAACTTGATAAGCAGGGTATATGCAGAAATGCATAACTGAATTCAGAACAATGTGTATTACTTTTATATTTTTCATAATGTTGGTAGTCATATATTACTGCTATTCATCCCTTAGCGTTACGCTTCTCATCATCACCTCATCATTACTATCAACATGAATCTCATCATCATTATTGTCACAACCATAGTTCTATCTATCTATCTATATACCTAGGCTGCTTCCCCCAAGGAAAGGGAGGTAGCCGAGACAGGACGACACACTCTCCATTTACTCATCCATTTAAACACATTCATTCACATCTTAGCCCCAAAGGGGAGAACGGACAGATCCTCACCGCACCACACCGCACAAGGGTCAACTGCGCAATGCAATCAGTGACATCCGCAGCAGGGCCCGACACCAGAACTGGTTTACCCCTGCCACATCATAACATACCCATCCCCTTACCTGCACCTGACCTGACTAACTGATCAGACCAAATGCGGGAGAATATCCCCTCAGGGCTGCGTCATCACTTATTTATTCACAATTTCTCTCCATTTATTTCTGTCACGCACAGCCACTCTTCCTTGCTCAACAGACATCCCTCTCGCATCCAGCGCTCTCTTCACACTGTCCATCCATCCTATTCGTGGTCTTCCTCTCAGCCTTACACCTCTCACATCAGATCTAGTTATCTTTTTCACCAATCGCTCATTATCCATTCTCTCCATATGCCCAAACCATCGCAACACCCTCTGCTCAACTCTACCAGCCATCTCCTGAACAACTCCAGTTCTCCTTCGCACTTCATCATTTCGCACCCGATCCATATGTGTCACTCCACACATACTCCTCAGACACCTCATCTCCATTACATTCAAACTTTTCCTCTCTGCTACACCCATATTCCATGTTTCAGCCCCATATAATGCAGTCGGTACCACAACACCCTCATACAGCCTTCTCTTTACATCCATTCTAAGCGAACGACATTTAAACACTTTTTTCATTCCTCCCAGCACCTTTCCTACTTCATTTATTCTAAACTTCACTTCTGAATCTATTCTTCCATCCACAGCAACATGTGACCCTAGATATTTAAAACTATCTACCTCCTCAAGCAACTCACCATTCAAAACTATATTCATCCCCCTACCATCTATCAACCTCGTACACTTCATCACTTTACTCTTATTCTCATTTACTTTCAATTTCCTCCTTTCACACACCCTTCCAAACTCCTCTACCAACTGTCTCAATCTCTCCTCTGAATCAGTCACCAGTGCAGTATCATCTGCAAACAGCAGCTGCTTCAGATTCCAATCTCCACCATCAACATTTACCAGACTCAGACCACCTAAAACTCTTGCATTCACCTCCCTTACAACACCATCCATGTAAATATTAAACAACCAAGGTGACATCACACATCCCTGTCGCAGCCCCACTCTCACGGGAAACCAATCACTCACAGCATTTCCCACTCTTACACATGCTCTACTATTTACATAAAAACTTTTCACCCTTTTTAGTAACCTACCATCAGGTCCATACAATCTTAAAACAGTCCACAAAGCCTCCCTATCAATTCTATCATACGCTTTCTCTAAATCCATAAATGCTCAAAACACATCCTTGCCTTTCGCTAAATACTTTTCACACACTTGTCTCACAGCAAACACCTGATCAACGCATCCCCTCCCTCTCCTAAAGCCACACTGCTCATCACTAATCACTCCCTCTGTACCCTCTCTAACTCTCATAATTAACACTCTACCATACACCTTACCTACAACACTCAACAGACTTATACCCCTAAAGCTAGTACATTCATACTTATCACCCTTGCCTTTATACAACGGGACCACACAAGCACTTGCCCAGTCAATTGGCACCATACCTTTCTCAAAGCACACATTCAACAATCTTACTAACCAGTCAACAATAGTCACTCCACTACCCTTCAGGCATTCCACAGCACACCCATCCATACCTGCAGCTTTCCCTGTTTTCATCTCCTTTACTGCCTTCTCCACTTCCTCCTTCGTGATCAAAGAATCATTCAACTCTCCCAACACATTTATTCCTTGCACCCTTCCATCCGCCACAATCTCAGCCACCCTTTCCTCCTCTACATTTAATAATCTTTCAAAATACTCTGCCCATCTCTTCCTTACTGCATCCTTCTCAATTAACATCCTTCCATCCTCTGCTTTTACTCGTTCTTCCTTCCCAGACTCTCCCTTTTGCACCCTTTTCACCTCCTTCCAAAACATTTTCTTATTCTGTTGAAAATTCTCTGTCAGCCGCCTACCCCACCTCTCATCTGCTGCCACTTTAGCATCACGCACAGCCCTTCTCGCTCTATTCTCTTTTCCTTATACCTTTCATATGACATCTCATCCTTCCTCTGCAGCCACACTTCATATGCACGTCTCTTCTCGGCCACAGCCATACTTACTTCCTCGCACCACCATTCACTTCCTTTTCTTACACCACCACCCACACGTCTCACACCACACACCTCTTCTGCATGCCCCACCACAGCACTCTTAAACAACTGCCATTCCTCCTCCACGCTGCCATTTTCCCGATCTTTCACTGCGTTCCACTCACCTTTCAATTTCTCCTGATACTCTATCTTTTTTCTCTCTTTTATCCAACTCACTCACTTTCAAAATCTCCCTGCCACACCTAACCCTCCCTAGCTCTCACCCATCTCTTACCTACTCTTAACTTTCCCTCCACCAGGTAGTGGTCAGACATACCTCCACCCTCCCCTCTCAGAACTCTCACATCCAACAATCTTCCTATTACATTCCTAGACACAACCACATAGTCCATCAAAGCTCTATCAACAACCCTTCCACCCTCCTGTCTCACCCATGTATACTTATAAATATCTTTCTTCTCAAACAGCGTATTCCCAATCACCATCTCTCGCTCAACACACATCGCTATCATTCGTTCCCCATTTTCATTTCTTCCAGGCACACCATGCATACCAACTACGCCTTCAACTGCTACATTTCCCACTCTAGCATTCAGATCTCCCATCATTACCACATTCACATTCGCTCCAAAACTCTGCAGACACTCATCAACATCATTCCAGAAAGACTCCCTCTCTTGTTCATCCCTTTCACTACCAGCTAATATATATTTCTTTTTCACACACATATTTCTGACAAATGAGGCTGCATAGGATAATGCAGAATCAAAATATCGTCCTTATCATCGTCATCTTGATCACTGTTACTACAATCACCGCCATCATCATCACATCTTAATCACCACTGCCATCATCTGTTCATCACTGCCATAATTCGCTCTCTCTCTCTCTCTCTCTCTCTCTCTCTCTCTCTCTCTCTCTCTCTCTCGCTCATAACCTGATTAAATTCGTGTTAAGAAAATTGTAAATCTGTCTTACAGAGTACTGGTATGCTTTTTGGAGCGGGAGGTCAGTAGGAGATTAGTACCTTGACCCAAGCGGATTCTAAACCCATCTGACCTCATTAACTCTACTGGAGCGGCGGTTCCAGTACAAAGTAACGTCATGCAAGGAATGGTCCAAACCAGAAATTATAAGACCTAGTAGAGTATCTCATTAAACCTTGGTTAGAACCACGGATCATGCCAATGTCGCAGAGTTACTGAGGTACTGGGTAGTAAATTATTGCGACTTAGCCTGATGCCCCTCAGGAACTTAATATCATGCATCTCGGTGCCTCAGTAATAAGGCAGCACTAGCTTTTCCAGGCTGGGAATGGCTGACAAATATAAAAAATATATGAAATCATGGGTATTTAATTATGTTTTATCATTGTTTTACATTTGGTTTACAGGACTTATCTCGGGTAATCGTGCATACATGAACATTTAAACAGAAAGGGGCATAAATGATGCTTCGGCAGTTAGTTTTTTCTTCTATATTAAATACAGTATTAATTACAGTAGCTTATATTATGCATGAAGTATTTAGCACTATATTTACCTAGAAAAATGAAGTAGTGTAATTTCCGAAATAACACCCAATCCCTGACCGGCTGCATTCTGTTGGGGGCCGACACTTGGCTATTGTTGTCATGAAAATGGAAGTATCGGTGAATGTCCTAATGCATTTGCGACATTACAAATTCAGGAAAATAAATAGCCGCATCTTGAGTGTTCAGTTATATACATAGCACAAGAAAGTTTCAGTGGAACTTTTACACCCACTACAGTTTTGCTAAACGCGTTTGTGTGCCTGTTGGTTGTCTTTGTGCTTTTTTTTTTTTTTTTAATAGGTGAAAGTTGAGGGGCAATTCTGTTTATTATAGGTACAGTATATGAAAATTTTTGATGAGTTGAGAGATAAACTGTGATTTTGAAACATTAAATGCAACGTTGTCTCCTTTGTCCCAATCAGGGAGACAGAAGTCTGGTGCACCAAAACCAGATCTAATGATGTTTGCAGTGAGTGTTTTGATGGATGCTGTGAGAAGTGGGTACAGAAGTGCGGACTGGAGTAACCAGCATAAGGCTGGTTAGAACTGGAAGTCGTGGATGATTAAGAAAAGCTGATAAAAGGACAATCCTGAGGAACACCATTGCTGATAGTTTAGAACGGCTGTAATTTACAAAGTATCTGTAGGACGACGGGAGAGGAAACCCTGGGTTGAAGTACGACATGAGTAACAGAAATCATTCGATATACGTTTTGGAAGTTAATTGATTTTTCCCAGACTCGGCCAGACTTTGAGATGTCTCTTGCAGATGCAAAGATTACACCATCCAGAAAAAAAAAGGGCGAGGCATGTCTTCTTCGAATGATCTTTTATGGAGGACTCTTTCACAGACTTCAAATGATGTCGTTCTTGATGGATCAGTTTATACTTTTATAGCAGTTTTTGAGAGGTTGTTTTGTCATACAAAATGCTGTTTTCATTGCATCAGTCTTATTGTACCTCCTTTGCAGCAGCCTACTATAGGTAGTGTTCCCTGACTTTGGCTTCTTATCTTGTACACTAATGACCACAGTAATACTGTGACTAGTAAACAATTTTGTTGTACTGATGATGATAACTACTTTTCCCTCGCTTCAGAGTCCCTGTTTATTGATCAAGACAAGGCCTAATCAATAGAACATAACTATGTATAAGTGGTGCTTAGCCGACGTCGCTGTTAGCGACGCAACTGTCATACAATTCCTTTATACGGTAATACAAAAAGCACTCCCAAGCTAGTTAATATCAGACAGGGTTTCGGTTAAGAAGAATGAAGGACGCTTTCTCTATCATGAACGACAGCGTAGCAGCCATTAGACCCAGCAGCAGGAGGAAGATGGCGCCCTGCATGTGGATCATGTTGAGTGCTCTGGTGTTACCCTCAACCTGAACTTCTGACGCCGCCACATCACGTTGCTTCAGTCGACTCTCGCGACGTGCCTCCACTAGCATGTCCTCGCTCCATTTCTCGTACAGTCCAGCCTGAGATAAGAGATTGGTAACAACAGCTGTAGGTGTGCTGTGTTAAAATCCAGCCTGGTATAAAAATATCCAAATAAATAAAAATAATGGATAGTATTATGAAACTGTCTCTACAGTATGACCATGGTATCTGTGGCTGAAGACAGTCTATATTATAAAGATCCGATTTGTGTATGTCTGTTGGTGTGTTGGTTTGTTGGTTTGTTACCGTAGCACAGCAATTGGTTTGTTACCGTAGCACAGCAAAAACGGCACATGGAGCACAAAGGTTTGTTAGAGGAATTTTTTTTTTTTTTTTTTTTTTTAATGCGAGGAAGAAGGAACCAAAGGCCATGAGCCCGCAGTAACAGTTCCCTCCAAGAGAAAAACAAAATACAATAGAGAGCCAAATTCAAGATCCGATCATTTTGAGATGCCTGGACACACTTCGTTTGAAAGACTGGAGATCATAGGCAGAAGGAAATACAGACAGAGGGAGACAGTTCCAGAGCTGACCTGTTGCATAAATGAAAGACTGGGAGTAACGGTTATCTCTTGCATTAGAGAGTTGGACAGAAAAGGGATGAGAGTTTGCTGCCAGACGGGTGCTACGCGCCCGTCGTAGAGGTGGAGGAATGCAAGCAGACAGTTCAGAGGAGCAGTGACCATTAAAGTAGCGATAGAAAAGAGATAAAGATGCAACAGTGCGGCGAAGAGACAGAGGTTGAAGGGAGTCAGTAAGAGGAGGAGAGTTAATGAGACGAAAAGCCTTTGACTCCACCCTATTGAGAAGAGCTGTATGTGGGAGCCTCCCACACATGAGAGTTGTACTCCACACAGGGGCGGATAAAACCCCTGTATAGAGTCACAATTGTGCAGGGGAAGAAAGAGCGGGTCGGCTTAGCACACCCAATCTCTTGGAAGCAGATTTTACAAGAGATGTAATATGATCTTTCCAAGATAAGTCCCGAGTAAATGAAACCCCAAGCATGTTCAAGGATGATGCAGGATTAATCGGAATATTATTAAACATTAGTGGGTATACCTGTGGAAGATTTTATGGGTTGATAGGTGTAAGAACTGAGTCTTAGATGCATTAAAGACAACCATATTATTTTTACCCCAGTCAGAGATATGAGCCAAGTCAGACATTAGGTGTGCCATAGCCTCATCCCTTGTTTCTTGAAGTAACTGTTGAGATGGGCGTTGCAGGAACCGAATGGAAAGGTGAAGGGTGGAGTCATCAGCATATGAGTGGATAGGGTTAGATGTACAGCTTAGAAGATCATTGATGAATAAAAGGAAGAGAGTTGGTGATAGGACAGAGCCCTGAGGAACACCACTGTTGATAGATCTAGGAGAAGAACGATGGCCGTCTACGACAGCAGCTATAGAACGACCAGAAAGGAAGCTAGCGATGAAGGCACAGATAGGAGGATAGAAACTGTAGGAGGGCAGTTTGGAAATTAAAGATTTATGCCAGACTCGATCGAAAGCCTTTGAGATGTGAAGTGCAATGGCAAAGCTTTCGCCAAAGTCCCGAAAGGAGGATGACCAGGAGTCTGAAAGGTAGGTGAGAAGATCGCCAGTGGAGCGTCCCTGACGGAACCCATACTGACGATCGGAAAGAAGGTTGTGATAGGAAAGATGCCTTAAAATTTTTCTATTAAGAATTGACTCGAAAACTTTTGAAATACAGGACGTTAAAGCAATTGGACGATAGTTGGAGGGTTGGGAGTGGTCACCCTTCTTTGGGACTGGCTGAATGAGAGCAAACTTCCAGCAAGAAGGGAAGGTACAAGTTGACAGACAAAGGCGAAATAGTTTGCCTAGGCAGGGTGTAAGCACAGAAGCACAGTTTTTGAGAACAACAGGAGGGACCCCATCAGGCCCATATGCCTTGTTAGTACTGAGGCCAGTAATGGCAGAAAATACATCAACTGAAGAAATTTTAATGTCAGCCATGAGGAAGTCAGAGTAGGGAAGTGATGGAGGAACAGCACCGGAATCGTCTAAGTGGAATTGGAGGGAGAAAGTCTGTGCGAAGAGATCTGCTTTATCAGTAGAAGAAATAGGTACAGAACCATCAGAGTAGAAAAGAGGAGGAAGGATGATGAGGTAAAGTTGTTAGAAAGATTTTTGGCAAGGTGCCAGAAGGAGCGGGAAGAATTCGAGTTGGAGAGTTGAGAGCATTTAGTATGGATGAATTATTTTTAGTAGAGCGAAGAACAGACTTAGCACGATTCCGGGCAGAAACGTAAAGATTATGTGATTCAGGGGTGGGTTGGCTCCGGTACCTTTTGTAGGCCTTCTCCTTGTTGCGGACAGCATTAGAACAAGCGTGATTAAACCAAGGCTTTCTTGCGTTAGTCAAAGGATATGAGAAAGGAATGTATGCTTCCATGCCCGAGAGAATAACCTCCGTAATGCGCAAGGCACACTCAGATGGCTCACGGCCATGGAAGCAATAATCATTCCAGGGAAAATCAAAGAAGTACTGCCTGAGGGCCTCCCAGTCCGCGGCTCCAAAATGCCAGAGACGACGTTTCCCTGGAGGGTCCGCGGGCCGTACTGGAGCGATAGGACAGGTTAAGGTAATAAGGTTGTGATCGGAGGAGCCCAACGAAGAGAAAAGATTAACAGAGTAAGCAGAAGGATTAGTTGTGAGGAAGAGGTCAAGTATGTTGGAGCTCTCTCCAAGGCGGTCAGGGATACGGGTAGGGTGCTGTACAAGCTGCTCTAGGTCATTAAGGATAGAAAAGATGTAGGCTTGTTCACCAGGTGGATCCGTGAAAGGAGAGGAGAGCCAAAGGTGGTGGTGAACATTGAAATCTCCAAGAATGGAGATTTCAGAGAAAGGAGAAATGGACAGAATGTGTTCCATCGTAGAAGTAAGATAGTCGAAGAATTTTTGATAGTCAGTAGAATTAGGGGTTAATAACCTGCACTGATATATTTAGTCTGAGAATGACAGGAAAGCCGAAGCCAGAGAGTGGAGAATTCAGAAGAATCAAGTTGAGGAACACGAGAGCAAGATAAGTCGTTGCGTATGTATACACAACAGCCACCTTTGGCTTTGAAATGAGTATAGAGAAAGTAGGAGGATACAGAAAAGGGTTTGCTGTCAGTTGCCTCAGACAGTTGAGTCTCCGTTAGAAAAAGAAGGTGAGGTTTAGAGGAGGAGAGGTGGTGCTCAGCAGAGCGAAGTTAGATGAAAGGCCGCGAATGTTGCAGAAATGAAGAAGAAGAGAGTCAGACTGTGGTTCCAGGCACCTCGAGTCGTCACCGGGAGAGGGGCAGATGGCGGGGACATTTATGGTCCCCCCCCCCTGGGGACTCCGAGGCTGGGTGAATTGACGCCATTTTGGTGAATTTTGAATAGGAAGTGTAGTGTGTACTGTGCATGTAGTTTGGTGAAGATAGATAGAGAAATTTGTACTGGAGAGCATGCTGGCCTACTCTCTGTGTAACTGAGACACTGAAAAAGTTCAGCAAAGGGGGATGGTCAGGAACTAGTCCTGAGGGCTGATGAAACGGGAGCTCCAGCACTCCCTGTCATCAGCTTTCCATCCACCTCGGGAGTACTGCCCTGCTCGACTGGTGCTACAGTCTACTCCTCTGTTAAACAGCTGTAACTCGAGGTACAAAACAAATTCCAGGCTAATTGGGCCACCGGTTCTTGAGTTAAGACTCATTTCTGGCCTTTTGTTTCAAATACAGTAATGCAGTGGACGGATTCGTCCTTATACTCCTAAAATGGTACAGTATAATCGTAAAGTTTAATCTGTATTAGGCTATAATGCTACGATTTCTGTTTGTTGGTTGGTTGGTTTGTTACCCTCACAACGCAGAAACGACACATGTAGAGCAATTTTCTTTTTTAGAGCAAGGTAGCGTTAAAATGATCTTACTTGAAGAACAGAACGATTTCCAATCCAATCGGGCCACCAGTTCCTGAGTTATGACTCATTTCTGAACGGCGGCTTCTCAGCGAGTATTATTGAAGTTTTTAGTCATTTATTTAAGGAACACACGTGTAATTTTATGAAAACGTTTGATGTGCTGATTTTCCCGTCATCGGGTTAAGAATATATTGCACCTGTTCAATTATTATATCTCGTAGGTTATATTACTGTGATTATTCTGTTATGATATTCTGCTTTGGAAAGAATTTTGGAAATGGTGGGCTTCGTAATAGCCTTCATTTACCCCTTGACTCTTTACATTTTTGTCATACCGTCTCAGTATGGTTGATATCAGTTTTGCGGTGATTCTTCGAGCTAAAGAGCTTCCGTATATTCTTTTAATTCCTTCAGTATAGGATATCTTTTTTTGTATCAGTCTAAAGCATGCCGCCTAAATTCCGTCAGGGGTGGTAATAAACAAATCTCCATGTCACCGTCCGCTACGATTTGACTGCATTTCTTCAAAGTCACACACCCCTCTATTATATAACTCTCTGCCCCATCCATGTCATCTTCGGTCTTTCCCTTTCTCCACCTCACTCAGACACTCTTCTCGTCAGCCTAAATGCTTCGTAAACTGAGTTAAGCGTCTGTCAGAAAAAAAAAAAAGGGTAAAAAATATCTTTTTGTTGAAGGGAACACCTCACGTAGAATCGTGTCTTAATTAACAAATGTCACCAGTGAAAGTAACTGTTATCAAACATATTTAACTTGGCATGTGGCTGGAAGAGAGTATGGTCTCATATGCTTTTATTTTTGTTTTCCTACCTCCACAACAGCCATCATAATCGCGTCAATCTGTGACCTATATGGAGCATCATGAGGGAGAGGCCAGGCTGCTATACCAGGGATGAGACTCTCCCGCCCTACATACATCCGTGGGCTGCCATCTGGATTGCTAAAGTGACGGGCAATCATCTGTTCCATGTACCGTAGGCCCGCTACGTGCGCTTCCCTGCGAACAGAAACATAAAATAACTACTACTTCTACTACTACTACGACTACCAATAACAATATTAATAATAATAATAATAATAATAATAATAGTAATAATATAATTGTTAGTTAATAATTAATAAAATCAGGTTTGTTAAATAATAAAACGTATAATTATTGCATCCTTTGGACTTCATGGATATAAAAATGAACAAATTCCTCAGAGAGAGATATTTGAATTAGGTTGGCACCTAAGTCCGTATAATGTACAGGGTGGTGCAAAAGTTGGTTGACAATTTTATGTTTTATTATGTTTGTAAAAGTCTTATATTATGTAAAACTCTTATGTAAAAGTCTTATGTTAAGTTACATTTTTATGTTATGCGTCATTGGTGAGGGCGGACACTTTAAACACTTACGATACTAAAAGTGTGTCTTTTGTGTTGGAATAAATGGTAAATGTTAACCTACTTTTGCACCACCCTGTATATTACTTGTAATTCATTCCTTCAACTTCAGTACGACTATATTAGTCGATCAAATGTCATTTAATTATGAAGAGGTTAATAAAGACAATATCTAACCTCCGCAGTTCTTCAGATCTAAGCTGAATAAAACTGTTAGTATCAAGAATTATTTTTTTAATTGGACTGAATACGTTAAGGTACATTTCAAAGGGGAAAATATGCGATTACTCGTGTCATATATATCGTTACTCACTTGTGTTCCATAGCTTGCCGTAGGCCCTCGATGACAGAAGGTACAATGGTCATCCTTTCCCCCAGTGCTTTGTATAAGGTGGAATCTGATTGCGTGAAAAATTTTATAAACTCCACGCCGAAGGGTGGCATTGTAATCCTGAAATACATACAATTGGTCAAAATTATCGTTTTGCATGCCATTGATGTGTCTAACAATATATCCTTCCTTGCTTTTAAACCTTACCTGACCCAATCTTTGGCTGGGGAAAAAAGGTGAAGATGACAAGGACGACGAAGATTACTCCAACTTTCCTTTTATTTTTGTAGAACATTAACTCTGTCAATATTTAGGTGGATGAAAGGCAATTACAGTCACTAAAAGTGATTAATAAATATTCAGCACATAAGAAAGAAAGGTAACTCGTACATATGTGGTCTTTCCTTTCCGCCGTTGCGATACAATGTTGAAACCCACCAGGACATGTGAGGACCTGGATGGAAATTCGACTGTTGTGAGTTAGGTTCTTGGCGAAAATGGGAAATGAACCAAAAAGTAGTTGTCCGTTTTGATGACCATCGTTCAGTCGATGCACTTTAATGAAAAGTATGAAATTCCAAGAATAAAATACAAAACTCATCATTAATATAAAAGTGATTTTAAAGAACTGGAGTCTCGCTTTACTATTTCAGGATCCAGATGAGAAAATGATTACTAACAATTACTGTCAGGCGTAGGAACATCCGATATTGTAACTCGATAAAAGCTAGGCAACCCGACATGATGATGTAGCTACAGTCACTGGAAGATTGAAAAGATAAGTGTATGGGAATCCTGAAATGACAACTTACAGTATCATATCTTTGGTCTTTCAATCAATAGGTGTAATACTTAATTATTTTTTTTCTTTACTGATATTGGGACTATAATATTCACTTCTAAGCGGAGATTATTTATTGAGTACTACCCTTGCCATTAACGCTTTCCAGTGTTGGTGATTGTTGAAGAACGCACCAACGTCTGTTCTGAAATGCATTTACATTCTTAATTATTCCTTGGTTTTCCCCTCACCCAACCCTTCATTCCGCTTTGGAGATACAGTCAAGAGGATGGTTGCTTTCAATGTCAATTATGTTTCAGGCATAGTCTGTTTGAAACTAGAAACAAAAACAGGGACTTTGATTCGACCATCGGATGTGGTAGTTTGGACAAGTGCTAGTGGGCCCTTCGGGCCCTCTCGCACTTGCTCCTGCGGAGGGCTCTCGCTTTCTCGTGCTTCGCACTCGTTTCCTCGTGCTTCTCATTCGTTTCCTCGCGCTTCGCGCGCGCGTTGCGATCATTTCAGGTAATCCATGTCACTTTTATGTGTTTTTCTAGTCTAACGTTGTCACTATCGGTCGTCAAGGCGACATCGAAGGGTTTATGTGCTGTTCTAGTCTAACGTTGTCACTTCCAGTGTATAACTGCTTGATTGGCAATTCTTTAAATGATGACAGAAAATTCATCTCACCTTTTTACGAAAATGTGCACCTCTCATCGATGCTTTTCACCATGCCATATTAACAACCACCAAGGCAACAGCACGGGAAATGCACAGTAAAAACGCTCAATTTGGCGGCTGTGATCGTCTAAAAAGTATAGGGTCGTGGCACATGGCTCGAGTAGACTCGATTTCTAAAAGTCCCGGTACCAAATGAACTGTTTTCCGAACCAAACTTTGATCGCTCTTAACTCTAATATAAAATCATCAATCGAGATGGGACCAAGTTTTTCGACATCAGCGAATTTTCTGCGATTTTCATGCCAAATTTGGTGCACCAGGATGCCTCCGTACCAAAGAAAGGCGCCCTTATCTCGCTTAGGGAATGGAACCCAAGTTGTCCGCACGCAAGTCCGAGATATTAACCACTCGGCCATGGCAACCGACCGGGCGCAGGGAGCAGCGTTTTTGGGTCAAAATTTGATCGCTCATTAAATATAGTAAAAGTTTTTCAATCGTGATGGGACCAAGTTTTTTCACATCAGCGAATTTTTGCGATTATTGTGCTAATTTTGTTGCGATTTGAATGCGTAGTTTCGGCTGCCCAAAATACACACACAGAGACACATGGCTACCGCTATAGTATATTAGAAGAAGTCTGATGTGGCCCTAATGCAGTCAGTAGACAGATAGATGGATAGATATAGATATAGTTATAGACAGACATAGATAGATAGATATAGATAAATATATAGATATATAAGACGTGCGGCTGCCAGAACTTCCCTTCCTTAAAATATCTATAGCCCAAAGTGTTTATGTCTCAGTGACCCTTGTGTAATATACAGTATAGGCTGATATGTACTATAAATAGTAGTAGTAGTAATAATAATAATAATAATAATAATAATAATAATAATAATAATGATGATGATGAAGTAGGTGTGCTGTTTCTTCCTATGCATTCAGACAAGACATGAAAACTGTAAACCAATCCTGCCATATGTGTGCCGATTACGATGAAATGCACGTGCTCGCTTTTCCCTATTTTTTAACCATTTTATTTTGGGAAGGGGCTGACCTCCCAGAGAATCACTGGGAGGGGGAGGTTTACGCTTCCCAGTTATTGCGTTAGGGATGAGAGTCCATTGTACAGCATGTTCTAAGATATCAAAGCCATATCTTCCATCCTCTCATTATTTCATCGTTTTTTTGGGGGGGTGGGGGGGTGAGGGAGACTGGCCCCATAAAAAATGGTTGGAAAACTGTAGATAGTGGAAGACCTTGGGATTAATCGGACTAATTCACCTGGGAAGTCTCACTGAAATATTTCCCTTCTGATCATTTATACAGCTACCACAAATTGACTTAGGACCTCCCCCCACAAGGCATTAAAAAACACAGAAATCATAGTATATCACAATGTTTGTTCATGAAATGCTGTTCATTAATATGAAATCATGTTTCACTTGTTTTTCAGGACCAGTTGGATGCGTTTTGGCATGGAATCACTTAGATCTCTAAAGTAATCTAGGGACATTTCTTTGCACCAAACATTTGTTAGTTTGGTCTTGAGGTTGTACTGATTGGGTGTCTTCTTCTCTACCATGATTTTCTTCATCTTTGCCCAGCAGTTTTCTATCGGATTTAGATCCGGACTGTTGCCAGGCCAGTCGAGGTCCTCAATCCAATTATTCTAAAGCCATTTTGTGACCTTTCTTGACTTGTGACATGGAGCTGAATCGTGCATGAAAAAGTCTCACCCATGAATAAATAAAATTTTTAACAATTGATCTTTCAGAACTTGAATGTACTGGGCACCATTCATCATGAAGTTCTTAGGAAGAAAGTAGAGGCCTGCCCTTCCCATTTCACCTGAGAAACATCCCCATACCTTTACTGATTGTGGGTGCTTAACAGTCGGCACCGTGTATGCAGGGTCATATCGAATACGGGAGGCAGGGCGACGAACTTTGGCAGAACGCACCTGGAACACTTGAAACGTGCTTGTCAGAAGTAAATCCTGACTAAGTTAATTTATATGGTTTTGTTTGTTATGTCTTCAACTAATATTTGCTTAGTTTGCCATAAATGTACCACAGGTTGTACAAGCTCTTAGAGTTGTTTCCCAGGCATGAATTGGCCAGTTGTCCGGGGATGGTTTGCATGAGGGATTGTGGGTAGGATTCTGGCTGAGCAAGGTAATGAGGGGGCCGGGTGTTGTGATGGAGAACCAGCACTGGCAGTGACTACAAGCTCTAAACGTCCCTTTCCATCGGACACTGATATACTTTAATGGAAAGAGGAATCCCTGTGACCTAACGCTACACTCCTGCCGGTTCATGTGTCTCCCTCCTGCCCTGTTAACTCTCTCGTTCAGCTAGGTTCCGCATGTGTACAGAAACATTTGCGGACGTACACTCCCACCAGATAAGACCCTCCACTATTTTGTGTTTAACTCTGCTTGTGTTATGTGTTTGTGTTGTGTTGTGAGGTTGTAGTGGGCACATATCCATGGTGTTTACGGTACAGTGATTATAATGTGTGGATTACGTGAACTTAACACTAAGTTAAGTTAGGTTTAAGGCTTTACGGATTTTGGTGAAGGTGTTATAATATTACATTGTATATATACATATGCATTGATTGTATAATAAATCTTAATTTTGCTCACTGTTTTGACGAACCCCAACACTGTGTTAAAAACTTGATCACCTGGATTCTTTTTATAACAACCTTGGAGTCAGGGTAATTTTTTCACCTTCATTGTCTTACTCTGTGAAGGTATTATCGAAGCCAAACCCTGACAGTGCTTTCATCGGAAAACATAACTTTTCTCCACTCATCCGATGTCCAGTGCGTATGCTTCTTGGCAAACTGAATGAGCTGCCTCATCGTGCGGTCAGTGAGAAGCGGTTTCTTGGCTGCAGTGGGTCTTGGCAAACCCAGCTCCTTCTGCAAGTGGTGTTGGATAGTTTGAATTGAGACGTCTTGTAACAGCTGAGGATGCATTCTCTTCAATTCTGCCACTGTCAATCGAGGATTCTTGATTACTTCCCTCTTCAGAAATGTATCTGTACTATTGGAAGTGGTCCTTTTCTTTCCACCGCCACGTTTGTGCTCTGGTACGATATCAGGTGGCAGGCCGCGCACTGCAGCAACAATCTTCATGACGGTGGACTTTGCGTGTCCCGTAAATTCACAAATCGTGTTGATAGGGACATTATCCCGCATTCATGCAATGATACGGACCCTCTCATCCTTTGAGCAGTACTTTCCAGGCATGACAACTCGACTCGAGGAAAATAACAGGACAAACAGTAATGCATACGAAAAAAGAGGGAGGTGCAAACTCGGAGCGACGGGAACATATACTACCACTCTCGCTTCTGGGCAAGCACTGACGTGCTGAGTGTTTACACCACCTCCCGCCAACGCCAAAAGAGTTGCCAGTTACTTCTTGCCCCAGAAATTCACTTCGTAGAGATGGGAACACAAAGCAAAGACAGACAACTCTCCCATAGCAATTCTGTGTGTGTAGGTCCTAAGTCAATTTGCGGTGGGTATATTTTGGGAGGGGGCTGACCCCTGGGCCAATAATCGCTGTAGGATGGTCATGCTCCCCAGATAGCGCATTACAGCTGTACTAAGGTATCAAAGCCATATATCTGACATCCTTCCCCTATTTCGTAACCTTCATTAGTTTGGGGGGTCGGTTGACCCCCAAAAAATAATGGTAGAAATTTTTATGTAGTGGAATCCATTACCAACTAGAGGGGCACTCAGTGGAGCGTATCTCTCCGACAAAGGTAACGTAATTTCCAAACCACTCTTCATAATGGGTTAGGTTTTCTCATCACCGATCAAGGTTTTGCAAAAGTGATTTCCAGATCTTGAATTTGTAATACGATCCAGATCGGTCCCAAAAGTTAACCGTTTTTTCCTTGGGACATGGGCTATCTGGCCACCAAATTTAGTCCAAATATCTCCTTTAGTTTTTGAGTAATCCTGCTAACTGACTAATTAACAAACAAACAGGGGTGAAAACATACTCTCCTTATCAGTGAAAACAGACGAGACGAACTGACCTGAAAAGTTTCGGTGAAATTCATGGGATCATTTTGGCCTATATTTGTTTTCTATTCTGGGGAGGGCTGACCCCCCCCCCAAGAATCATTACGGGGAGGGGGCCACGCTCACCAAATATGCATTACGGATGAGAATCCATTGTAAACAACATATACAAAGATTCTATCTCTCTGTCTATTGCCAGACGCCTCAATCTCGTAAGGGGTGGCCACAAAAAAAAAAAAAAAAAAAAAAAATCGCCCGCATGTCGCCCTGCCCCCCACCATTTCGCTGCCCTGCTCCCAGGTCACACAACACTACCTCATATACCTCTCCATTCCGTCCCTCCACCTGATCCTCGGCCTCCCCCTCCCTCTTCCCCTTCACCTCAATCACATACACTCTCCTTGTCAGTTTCTCACTCTCCATCCTGTCCATGTAGCCAACCCACCTGAGTGTGCTTCTCCTAATGCTTTTTATCACATCCACATCCACACCACAATGCTTCTTCACTTCCACATTTCTCACTTTGTCACTCCATGTGACTCCCCATGCTCCTCTCAAATAACTCATTTCCACTGCTCTCACTCATGACTTGCGTCCCTCCAACAAGGTCCAAGTTTCACTTCCATACGTTAGACCTGGTATCACAGAACTCTCATGCAGTAACTTTTTCACTTCCATCTTTCGGTTTCTTATCACATCTTTCAAAGAACCAGCAACCTTCCTTCCTTATTGTACACTTTGAAGCACTTCACCCTCTAAACTCCCATCCTTACTCATCGCACTACCCAAGTATTTAAATGCACGCACATTTTCCATTTCTTCCTCATCCAACCTCATTGTACATTCAGTGACTTAATTTCTCACGAAGACCATAACTTTACTTATCCCTACATTCATCTTTAGATTCTGTCTCTCACTTCCCAAACTCATTCACCAAGCCTTGCAGCTCTCAATCGTCTTCACTTAACAACACAGTATCATCTGCAAACAACAATGCAGGGAGTTTCTAAACACTGCCCTCTCTCATTAGGGCCGCTCCAACATCCACTGCCCTACCTTGTATCTCTTTTATAACCCCATCCATATACAGGCTCAACAAGCACGGAGACATGGCACATCCCTGTTTCAATCGAACCTTCAAACAGAAAAATTCACACAGTTCAATGTCCACACCCACTGCAGCCTCAGCACCCTCATACATACTCTTCACGGCATTCAACAACTTCCCATTCACTCCATTTATACTATACTTAATGTTTTCCACAATCCTTGTCTATCCACCCTGTCATATGCTTTCTTCAGGTCTATGAACCCCGCATGCAACTTCTTTCCCTTCTAGCAACTTTTCCCCTAAAGACCTGAGAATGAATATCTGATTTGCACAACCGCTCCCCTTCCTAAAACCTCCCTGTTCTTCTCCAACTAATTCCTCTGTTATTTCCCTAACTGTCAATAAGTATCCTACCATATACTTTTGCTATTACACTAAGAAGACAAATGCCCCTATGATTGTCACATCCTTCTTTTTCCCCATTCCTTTTGTTCAGGGGAATCATTATACCTGACTTCCAGTCCTCTGGGACTTTACCTTCCTCCCACGCCAATCTGCACATCATCTATTACTATCTCTAACCTATGCTTCAGCATTTCACCACACACTCCATCAATTCCTGGGGCTTTCTCCAATTTAACTTTCTTCATTGCTTCCACAACTTCCATCCTACTGATTTCTTCCTCTCTTCTCACATCCCTCCTCCTCCCAGCCATTCCCCAGCTACTTATACATGCATTACTTTCATTTTCTGTATTTAACAATTCCTTAAAGTGGTCTCTCCATCTGCTCACTTTCTCTCCCTTCTCCACTAGTAATCTACCATTTTTACCTCTCACTCCCCAACTAACTTCTTTAACATCCTGTCTAACTTTCTTTACTTCTTTGCAGAACATTTTCTTACATCCCCTCCACTTAACACTCAAGTGCCTTCCAAAATTCCTCATTTACTGTCTTCTTACTCTCTCCTATTAATCTTTTCACCTCTCTCTTGCTCTCGACATATAACTCTCTCTTCTGGCTCTCAACTTCCTCCACACCCGTTTCTCACCCACTCACTATATGCTTTCTTCTTTTATGCCACAGCCTGTGTCACCTCTTTATTTCACCATGCTGTTCCCTGCACCCCCTTTCGTCTTCTCTTCACCCCGCACACCACCTCACATGTTGCACAGATTTCTGTGAATATCTTGCACACACCTGCCACGTCCCCCATCTGTTCCAAATTATATTTACCCAGTCTCTCCTCCACTTCCCTCTTATATTCTGCCGTTTTTCCATCTTCTTGTAACCTTTCCACCCTCATTGTATGAAGTACTTCCCCCTGTCCTTTCCTTCTTCTATTCCTCCACTTCATTTCAAACTGACTTTCACCACCACCAAGTCGTGGTCAGAAAGTCCACTCCCCCAACTTTTACATTTTCTTGCATCCATTACACATCTTCGCATCCTATCATCCACACCCACATAATCAATAATTGTCTTCCGTTCATTCAGTTCACCACCCTCCGTTCTCATCACTCGCCAAGTATACCTGTGGATCATTTTGTGCCTGAAGAATGTATTGGTTCTCACCAACCACCTCCCGGCACAAATATCCATTATAGCACTGCCATTTTCATCCATTTATGCAGGCACACCCCTCACCAACTACTCCATCCACCTTCACATTCCCTACTTTTCCATTCATATCTCCAGTCAAAAACACTCTCTCATTCCTTTCAAACTTTTCCATGCACGCCTGTACATATGTCCAGAACTCTTCTTTCACTTTGCTTGCACGATCTTGCGTTGGCGAATACACGCACACAATCCCCCACATTTGTAGTCCAACTTTCAATTTTACCCACATAATTCTTGAGCCAACTGATCCATACTCTCTTATATTCTCCTTCCATCTCTTGCACTCAAGACTACACACTCCTTGTTTTGCCCTCTCATTCTCACCCAGTCCCGCGCAGATACCCCATCCATACTCTCGTTCTCTCACTCTTTCCCCTCCATTTAATTTAAATTAATCCACATACATCCACATTTGCATCCTCAAGCACCTGGACATTCTCTTTTTCTTTCACCTCATCATTTGCACCCCTTACATTGTATGTAGCTATCCGTACCATGTCCTTTGTTCGGTCCTTAGTCATCACCTGTTGGTCAGTCCTGGTCCGAGGGTTCTTGTTCGTATTTTTAGTTAGTTGTTTTCCGGGGAGAGGCACTAACCCTCCGCCAACCCACGTAGGGAACACGTATTGGTTAGTTATAAGGTTACCATCCAGAGTTGTAAATGATTTCCTGGTTTACAAAGATATCAAAGCCGTATCTGCCCTCTTTTCGCAATTTATGAGATTTTATTGTTTAGGGGGGTTGACCCCCCTAAATTAATTGTTGGAAAATTGAACATAGTCAAAGTCTTCCCCAGTAAGCAGAGGAACTCACTGGGAAGTTTCATTCAAATCCATCAAATACCATAGGCAGAGTTAAAGTACACACACACACACACACACACACACACACACACACACACACACACACACACACACACACACACACACACAAACACAAACACACACACACACACACACACACACACACACACACACACACACACGCAAGGTGAATGTCGCGCAACGGTAAAGGGGGAGTTGCCGAACCATGCTGCTTCATAGGATTGGTAATAATAAGTTCACCAACCTATCGTAAGTGTTGACAAGTTCCTGTAGTGTCTCTGGCCTCGGTGGGTATTTGGGGAGTGTGAGGGCGGCTGTCAGGTTGCCTCTGTACACCGTGCCAACTATGAAAGCAAACACCAACCAAGAGGTGATCAGGATACGGCTGGCATTGGAGCTGGGAAAGTATCTGGTCAGGTTTTGTGAGAGCAGGGTCGAGGTTACCACTACACTGGCTGGACCGAGGGTAAGGCCTTTGTCAAACCCACACCAGACTTCTGCTCTGCTGAGCTGAAAATCGCCAAGACGAAAAAAAGGGCACGAATTAGCAAGGGGTAGGGACGACAGTGATGATGATTACTCGGGATAAGTACATGTTGATGATGATGATGATGATGACGGCAGAATGTTTAAATTCCGGCTGGTATTCGAGGTGAGGGTAGGGGTAGGGACATGGATAGCAGCGATGATGATGTTCACTGGTATATCATGCTTGATTATAATGGGCATACATGCATGATGATGGTAATAACTGAAGCCACACCAGACTTCCACCCTGCTGAACCCAACGCTTATGACAAAAACTGACATATTTTAGTAGGGAACAAAAGCAGAATATCATGAGTTAATGACAACGTGGGAATGATGATGATGATGATAATGTTGATGGTGATTAATGTTTATGACAGATGATTATGACTGATGATGGAGGATGGAGGATTGATGATGATGGATATTGAGGATCATGTCTGATTGATGATGGTAATGATTGTGATTGATGACTGATTTATGATGGGTGATTGATGGTGTTGAATGATTGAGGATGGTAAAGTACGATTGATCAGATGACGTAAGATGGATGATGATGATGATGATGATTGATGATGGAAGATTGATGATGGTGATTAATGTTTATGACTGACGATTGATGATGATGAATGATTGAGGACGGTGATGTACGACTGATGATGCTGATCTACGATTGATGAGGATTAATGCTTATGAATGATGATTATGATTGATGATAGAATGATGATTATGACTGGTGACTGATTGATGATGGATGACTGACGATGATGATGATAATGGGTGACTGATGATGATGCTAAATGATGATTTGGATGCTGGCGGATGATGATGATGATGATGATGATGATGATGATGATGATGAATTATTATGGTTAGGATGAATTATTGAGGATGATAATGATTAATGTTTATGAATGATAGTTATGATTGATGATTATGACTGATGATTCATTGATGACGGATTTTCTTTTTAAATAACAGAGGGGAGGAAGGAAAAACAAATGAATATAAAATAATAATCCATACACCAGATTACTGGCGTCTTCCGTTCATAAAAAATCTGTAATAGTTGGACTTGAACAGCTGTAGGTTGAAGTTTGGGGGCAAACAACTCCGGGGAAGCAAATTCCAGAGAGATGCAGTTCGGAGAGAAAAAAAATCTGATAGGCAGAAGTTCTGCAATATGGCTGTGACATTCCAGTCATGAGCGCTACCAGACGCCCGTGTAGCGCGAGAGAAGGCATGGAGAGGTGGCACAATGGACACAACTTCGTCTGAGCAGTTGCCATAAAAGTATCTGTAAAATAACGCAAGGGAGGCAACTTTCCTTCTTACTTGTATGGGAGGTAGTTTATTTGTAATAGCAGGGTTTTATAATTCCAACAGCTTTGTTCTGAATTTTGTCTAGTTGTTTTAGTGCAACCTCTCCACATCCGCTCCACAAGGGTAAGCAATATTCTAGCTGAGAGCACACATGACTCTTATAAATTATAGCTAACTGCTCGTCAGTGAAGAAGTCACGAACTCTTCAGGCGGTTTTAGCAAGTGATCTGACATGAGAGGTCCAGTTGAGGGCATTGTTAAGTGAAACACCGAGAATTTCAATACGTTTGGAGATGAGAATATTAGTAGCATTCAAGGTAATATACGAATCTGGCAATATCTGTCTATTTGTAAACTGTATATATTTGGTTTTACTAGCATTAAATGAGGCAAGGTTATTTGGTCCCCATTTATTGATCTTAGATAAGTCTTGATTTATGGAGATGGCTGCACTGTGTTGAGAGTTAGATACTAAACTTTGTATATGGGTGTTTGAATGTGAATGAACTGTGAAGTGTTGAGTCATCTGCGTATGCATGGATGGGATTGTGGGTGACAGATAAGAGATTATTAATATGAACAGGGAATAGGGTTGGCGGCAGAACTGATTCCTATGGCACACTGGAGTTAATTGAGTGGAAATTGGAATATACATCATCTACTTTTACTCTTATTTTTCTGTCGCTGAGACATGATAAAAGCAGAAGAATGAAGACGATAGTCCATAGCAAGAGAGTTTGCACAGCAGGGAACGGCGCCACACTCTGTCGAAAGCTTTAGAAATAGCAAGGGCTACTGCATGAGTTTGTCCATGATGGTCAATTGATTGATGGATGGTGTGAGTCAGGAGAATGAGTATATCAATCGTGGACCTTTCGCGGCGAAAGCCATAATGTCTATCACTATTTACGTTGTTGGATTCAAGGTGTTTAACTATGTGCTTATTAATTACAATTTCAAATACTTTACCAAGAAAAGCCTTGAGAACAGAATTCGTTAGTTGGAAGTATTAATTGAGTGCAGATTAATGCAGTGGCTGTGGTGATGATAATGATAATGATGTTTGATGAGGGTGGTGATGGATGATTGCGGTGGTGATGATGAAAATGGTTATGATTTGATGAAGGTGGTGATGGATCATTGCGGTGATGGTAACAGTGGTGCTCATTAGGAGAATGAATAAAAAGAAACTGAAATGAAGTATGCAATTGGCAGCAAAAGACTTGCTGGCTCTCATACTTCTCTCACCATGAACTTCGAAATTCAGTGATAAGTGGCCAAATACTGAAATGGTTATTGTTAAAAGTAACTTGCCTTACAGTTCGGCAAAAATTCTTTTATATACCGCAGATACAGTAGAACCACAGGGAGGAACAATTACGATGAGACGGATAGCCACCCACCCCTTGTCAGACAGCGAGTAATAAAGACTGTAACCAGTATCATTTTTATTCTTCGTAATCTTCACTAACTCTTTCATTACGCGGGAGTCCTTCCAATATCTAGCGCCTCCATTCCGAACATTTCCTTATGCTGAATAAAATCGTCGGCCAGTACCTAAAACAATATTTAAAAATGGTGCTGTTTGCAATAACGCGGGTAAAGAGCTATCAAACTTTTACTTACAGCAGATACAACTTGTGGAATGATCAAAACTGTGACGAGGATAGCAAGCCACACCCAATCAGACAGAGGGTAGTACAGACTCTGCCACTGGGGCCTGAGGGCGGGTACGGCCAGACTGAAGTCCAGGGAGCCATACTCGTAGGTGTAGGAGTAATCGTAGCGGCCTAGCCTTTGGGGCAGTACGTTGTGGAACACCGTCGCCATGAACGACACTCGTTCCTCTACTCGTTGCGCTACCTGTAACGACCGTCAGTTATTACTGGCAGTAGCCAAAAGGTGGTAGTGTTAGTAGGTATAGGAGTAGATAAAGGTCAAGTCTATGCAACAGTACATCTTGGAAGGCGGTGGCCGTGAGGGAGATTCATTCCTCTGCTTGTTTTGCTATCTATAATCAACAGCAACCTACTGCCACAAGTACTGACCAACTGATTGATTACTTACTACTATTACCTTTGCTACTACTACTACTACTACTACCATTACTACTGTTACTATTGTTACTTAATTACTTCTTGTATTACTACTATTATTTCTTATTACTTCAACTATTACTATTGCTACTACTATTACTGCTACTATTACTGTTACTACTGTTGTTACCATTAGTTACTACCATTACTGTTACTGCTACTACTGAGAACACAAAGAAGCCAACATTTTCAGCATCTACATTCCCTCTGAGACCTTCCAAGCTGTTGCTGTACCAGTGCAATACACCCTTATCTCCTCCCTTTAACACAGATATCTTACTTTGTTACTGCTGGAGACTTTAATCCTAATAAAGCTTCCTGATACGAAAGCAATCAAAACAACCTCAGAGACCTCGTCATTGCTTCACTACTTAATAATCTGTACATTCTCAGTGACACCTTGTAATACATCCTCATCCCACACAGGGCAAACCGCACCTTCTCCTCCCCAGACATCACATTCTGTTCGCCCACACTCGCACTCAGCATCACCTGGCGAACAGAACCAAACTCGCAACAGATCATCTCCAATCATATTACCACAGACACACAGGCCAAAAACTTAGCAGTTACATATTACATACACAAATTACAAGAAGGCAGACTGGTCAGAATTCACTAACGAAACAATGAAGTACATCAGCACGCTAAGCAGCTAATCCACCACCAGTATTAACAGGCGTATTACAGACTTCAACATGACATGCTAAACAGTTAATCCACCACCAACATTAACAGGCATATAACAAACTTCAACATTACACTGAACATTGACAAAAACCACATACTCGTACCACGAGGCAACAGAACACATTACAATCCAAACCTTACACCAGAGATTGTCCACCTCGTAAGAAAACGCGACAGACAACAGAATCTCCCGCACACACACCATCACAGGGCTCCAAGAATTAAACAATGAGATTAACAACAATATTAATACAAAGAAGATTGAAAACTGGAAGCCCATTGCAGCAACACTTAATCACTGCACAGACACGTCTCGCTGTAGAAAATACTTGACAGTATCATTAATCACAAGCTTACACTTCCAAGACTCCCCCCATCCATCATCTCCAACACCCAGCACATCCCCTCCTTCAAAGAAAAAGCAGACATGCTAATAGGCCACTACACAAACATAAGTCACATAGCACCAAAATGCACAGTCTGAGAGACATCTCAACATAGACTTTTCCACTTGATCTTAGTGCAATCCCCTTCACTCCAAAACAAACACTTAATGTTGTCAAAAAAAAAGAAAAAGAAAAAGCTCTATAAGCACAGGACCGGATGGCATCAGCAAGCAACACCCGACATAGGACCAAATAGCATCTAGGCTGTCATAAACACCAGCAGTCACACACACGCACGCTGTAGCATTCCCAGTATTTGAAGACACGGAACAATCATCACTGTACTTAAACCAAATAAAGGCTCAACTCCCCCTTCTTTTTACAGACCCATAACACTGCTTGGCATAACATCCAAAATAAGTGAATGACTTATTTTCAACAAAGTCACTTCCTTTTGGCTGTTTACAACATCAGAGCACTGCATCTACAAGCATCTTACTGACTAATCGCGCAAAACGAACATTGAACGGCATCAACTCCATGAGACCTGCTCAACATACTCTTCTCACAGTAGGTGTTATTAGTAAAACCTTGAATGCCATCCAGTGACGCAAACTACATCACTAAGACATACACCACAAATATGGAGAACAAACCCAAACGGTGGTTTGTCAACTATTTATCTTGTAGACAAGCATATGTTACATTGTAGATCGTCATCACGAACGCGAAATTTCCCTATCAGAGTTGCACAGGACTGTATTGTCTCACTCATGGTCTTCAGCCTATGCATGCACGATATTCCCTCACCACAACCACCCACAAACTTTGCCTGGTATGCAGATGACATCACCATAATCACACACCACATTGCAGACACAGTCTGCACACTGCAACAGGACTACGTCAACACAATGCAGACCTGGGTTAAGGTGGACAGGAGACTGAAGATCGCTAATCCTCGGAGTGCTAAGCTGGCCTCTTTAGTGGAGGATGAGGAGTTGCGTGTTTTGAATTCCAATGAGATTACATATTTCGATACCCAGGATGGGACATTTACTATAACTGCTTTGTGCCTGTGCTCGGCTGATGGTCCTTTGGATTTTAACGGGTATGTATGGCAACGACCATATCCCATTACTTTTAAGTGATGTTAAGGGTGGACTTCAACCTTGCCTTCCTCGCTGGTGCCTGGATAGGACAGACAGGCCACTTTTCATGAAATTAAGTTCCACTCATCATTCTGTCAATGATTTTGGCTGTGCTAATGAGGCGATGTCATATTTCACTGACATATTGCACTCAGCAGCCCACTATCTATTTCAAGAATAAAAGGTCAGTTTCCTAAACTTCTAGTTCCTTGCTGGAACCCTAAGTGTAGTTCCGCAGTGACAGCGAAATGAGCCACCTCCTTTTTTCTTTGTTGCCACAGTGGGGATCCTCAGTGTTTGGTGGAGTATTGGAGGGCACAAGCTCAAGTTTGCCTTGTTTTAAAGAAGGCCAGGCGTTCATCCTAGGTTTCCTCTATTAACCCAAGGGTTTCCCTCACTCAGGTGTGGAACAGGGTGAGAAAAATATAAGGGAAAATTACTATTCCCTCCCCTCCATTTTAATCTACAGCAGGTGGGAGTGTGGCTGATCCTTTTCCCGTTGCAGTCTAGCTTGTCAATCATTTTGCCAATGTGTCACAGAAGGAAACAGTCATCTTTGGCATGCCACCGTCGAAACGTAGAGTCTCGAGGTCTCGGTTTTCCCTCCTCTGGGGGAGAGCCTTACAACGTCCCTTTTTCTGTTTCTGAGTTTCTGGCAGCTTTGTCGCAGTGCCATGATTCTTTTCTTGGCTGTGATGATATTTCTCAAGCTTTCTTACGTCGCCTGTCTGATGAGTCTTCTGTTTTTGCTGGATCTGGTGTACTGGTGAGCTTCTAGCTTGTTGGGATGTTACCGTACTTATCCCCATCTCCAAGCTTGGTAAGGACAATCTATAGGTGACAGATTACACTGGTCGACAAAATGTGAAAAGTGTTATGGTTCTAGTATATTTTGAGATGATTTTAAGTAATATGAACCTGTAAATTTCGAGTATATCCAATTTTCGCTAGCTCGTCCAGTTTTGAGAACCAGTATAACTTAGGAAAATCTGCTCATGCATGGGAAAATCCGACCCAACTCTTTTGATAAAGATATGCATATCTTAAAGGAGCTCTTCAGTTAGTTCTTGTGGCGGTTATATCAGTTTCAGATAAGTACCTGAATCACAAGGAATTTAGCACCTCAAAGTGAATAAGCCACAGCCAAAAGTCGGGTAAAATTTTCCCACGACCAAGCAGATCGCCTTTTTCTCTCTTTCTTTCATTTTTTTTTCTAACAATTCCTGCATAGGTAATTTTATATTTGCCACTATTCCATTTCAGATTTTTCTTTATTGCTACAAAATGGCTTGATCTGTGTTGGCATGCATTGCAGCGCCATAACTATATGAATGCATCAGACACTTTCTGTCACATCTGTGGGCTCTTAACACTTGAAAGCCTGAACAAACCAGTTACAAGGAATGTTAAAGCCGCTTACAAACATTACTTCGAATGTCCTGTTGGTGATCAGGACAAGAAGTGGGCACCCCATATAGCATGTAAGACCTGAGTAAATCACATGAACTATTGGATGCGTGGTAAACCCATCAGGTATGCCTTTCACCGTACCTTTGGTATGGCGCTAAAAAAAGGATCTCTGTACTGACTGCTACTTTTTCCTCACTAGCACCATAGGGTATTCAGCGAAAACCCGGTCCGTGATCGAGTACCATAACGAACCTTCTACTATTAGGTCAGTACCACATGACCCTGAGCTTTCAGTTCCAAATCCTCCACGTACCACAAGTGAATCAGAATTAAGTGAGGAGGAATTGCTGCATGGATGCCGATATTCAACAAGATTTAGAGAGCAAAGAGCCGCATCTCACCAGTCAGGTAGAGCTGGATGACCTTATATGAGACCTTAACTTGCCCAAGGAGAAAACTGAACTCCTTGGATCTAGACTCAAGCGATGGAACCAGCTACAGATGGAGTTTGTACCACCACCTTCTGTCGTAGACATCTAGAGCTCTCAGTGTATGTATTTCAAGAAAGACGACATGCTTTGCTACTCTTATGATGTTGTACTGTTAATGCTACACCTTTGTAAGTCTCGTCCTTATCAAGCAGGAGAATGGCGGTTATTCATTGATTCTGGGAAGAATACACTGAAGGCAGTCCACCTCCATATTGGATTTTTTTTTTTTTACTTGAGGAACTAGGAACCAAAGGCAACAAGCCCGCAAAACTGTTCCTTCCAAGAGAAAAACAAAATACAAGAGAGAGCCAAATTCAAGATCCGATCATTTCGAGATGCCTAGACACACTGCGTTTGAATGACTGGAGATCATAGGAAGCAGGAAATACAGACAGAGGGAGACAGTTCCAGTTATCTTCTGTTCCATTTCCGCATGACCATGGAATGAATGAAAGTTTTGAAACTATTACTTTGTTGACTGTTGTTGATTACAAAACACATCAGGGGAACATCTGTGGGGACCTGAAGGTGATCTGTTTGCTTCTAGGACTTCATCAAGGTTACACAAAGCACATGTGTTTTCTTTGTTTATGGGACAGCAGAGCAGACATTAAGCATTATACACAGAAGGAATGACCAGTGCTACCGAAAAATGTGACTGGAAGGTTCACCTGACTTCACAAACCTCTTGTTAACCCTAAGAAGGTATTCTAGCCTCCACTTCATTTGAAACTTGGTGTGATGAAGAACTTTGTGAAGGCGATGGATCAAGACGATGCTGGCTTCCACTGCTAGCTAACGAAGTTCCAAGGCATTGTATTTGAGGCCAAAGTAAAGACAAATGTCTTCAGTAGTCTTCAAATTCGTCTTATACTCATGATCATGAATTTGTAAAGAGCCTATTTGAGCTGGAAAGCCGTGCCTGGGAGAGCTTCGTGGTTCTTTCCAAGAATTGCGTAGGAAACTTTCGAGCATCGAATTATGAGGACCTTGTGAACAAGATGTTGAAGAGTTACCATCCACTCAGAGATCGAAAGTCACACAAGACACATTACTTCCATTCTCATTTGGACTTCTTTCCCTTTAATCTTGGCCACGTCAGTGATGAACATGGTGGAAACTTTCACCAGGAAATTGTCATGATGGAGACCCGATATCAAGGCCGATTCATTCCAAACGTGATGGGTGATTATTGCTAGACTTTACGGTGTGAAAGTACTTGCTCCTACAAACGCAAAAGCAAAGTGCTGAAGCACTTCTAATATGCAAATGTCTTGTAAGATTGTTTTGTAGACATCACTTTGAGCTTAGTAAAGTTTAATATTATTTTATGTGACAAATAGACTTGTTACACTTATTTAACGACTTTGCACGTTTCAAGAAATTTTCACATTTATGATGTACTATGCCAAGGTATCATGATAACCAGATTTAAGGGTCAGATATAAAATCGGGGGTACCGAATTGGTTAGACACAGTTGAGAACAAGTGAATGAAGTATTGCCACGCAGTACAAATTCCCTTACCAGATGATAACCATACGTATGTAATTGACTTTGGGAGTAGATGGCTGGTTGTTCCGCGCGACACACCGTCATGATATGAGGAACAGTTGTTTGAAGTTATATCATAATCTGTCCAGGCATGTGCAAGTTACTGAGCAGACACGAATATACTGTAGGTATGGCTAGGGTTGCCATACGTCCAGATTTTCCCGGACACGTCCTGCATTTAGATACCAAAATATTCGTCCGAGAGGAATTATGAATTATCTGGAAGTCCGAAATTTCAGCTTCCATCACTTTTTGTCGAAAAATTTTATATACCATTATTAAACTCTGTAATGGCGAGAGAGAGAGAGAGAGAGAGAGAGAGAGAGAGAGAGAGAGAGAGAGAGAGAGAGAGAGACCTTCGTTGTTTTCAACAGCTGGTAAGTGTTGTCAAGTTGGCTGGTTTAGCGCTAGTAGCTAGCTAAAATGTCCTTTCGTTTCATCTTGTTCAGCCACGATTTTTTTTTTTCATACTTTGTGCTGTTATAGGCATAAAATAAATGGTAATTGCACACAATTATTGGCTCAGCTTTCATAGCATTTGCTATTCTTATGATCTTATCCTGCATGTAAGGCGCTTCAGCATTTTCCAGTCATAAACTAGCCAATTCTGTACTTTGCCTGTTGTCAAGTATACTCTAAAAAGATTAAAGATTGTGGCACAGTACAGCAGTACTAGTATACCTATCTATCTATCTATCAAGGTTTCATAACGCCAAAGCCGTGTGTTGGGGCGGGGGGGGGGGGGAGAGCATGGGTTTCAGTGGTGGCGTCCTGTATTTTGACTGTACAGATATGGCAACCCTAGGTATGGCTGTTAAGTATGAGAGCACCGACCTTGTATGAGCCCCAAGTGTGGCCTTGATCTTGGGAGTAGATGGCTGGTTGTTACACGCGACACTCCACATGGTATGGGGAACAACTGGGTGAAGGTATGTAAAAATCTGTCCATGGATGTGAAAGTTACAGAGCGGACACGAAATAGCAGGCGGGCTGACGGACGGACTGCTGTACTGCCGCACAGATGGAACTGCGCAAACCTATAGTCACTGACCTGTTTGACTGTAGGGGACTAATAAATCAGAATCATTTTCGCTGTTAACCAGTGTTATCGGCCCATTTCTCTATTTCATTTATATGTAAGGTCTTGGAAAAGATGACCAATGGTCAGCTTGTGTGGTTTGGGAGAGAGGTGACGTCTTACTCTCTGTCCGGTATGGTTTTCGTAAAACGCGGTCGACTTCTGACGTCTTACTGTCCTTGGAATCTTCTGTCTGTGAGGCTTTCTCCACTAACCAACACCAGGTCACAGTCTTCTTCGATCTAGAGAAGACATATGACACTGCTTGGCATCATGGCATTTTACTTTCTCTTCTTGAGATTGGTCTTCGTAGGCGCTTGCCCATTTTTAATTCAGCAGTTTTAATTTCACCATTTTTTATGGGTCCGAGTGGGGAGGGGACATGCTTTCTAATGCCTGTGCACTTCAAGATGGGATGCCACAGGGAAGCATATTCGGTGTTACTCTTTTTGCTGTGGCCATCAACAGTTTAATCAATGTACTCCCAGATGGAGCAAGTAGCTCACTATATGTGGATTATCTTTCAATTTCTGCCACTGAATTTTGAATGTCTCTGGTTGAGAGGAGGTTCCAGCTGGCTCTTATCGACTCTCCCAGTGGGCTGAGTCACTTGGTTTCTGTTTTTCTTCTACGAAAACAGTGACTATGCATTCTTGTAATCTTCGTGGGGTTCACCCAGACCCTGACCTATATCTCTATGGTTGAAGAATTTCCTGTATAGAAGAGATCCGGTTTTGGGCCTTGTTTTTGATAGGCAACTGGCCTGGATTTCTCATTTCTTTATGTTCAGGAAACCTTGAGAGTCTTGAGGGTTTTGGATCATACCTCTTGGGGTGCTAACCATCAGACCCTCTTCTACTTTCATTGATCCCTTATTCTTTCTCAACCTGAATATGAGTGTGAGGTCTATTCCTCTGATACAGATGCCCATCTCCGGTTGTTAGATTCGGTGCATCATGCAGGTATTCATGTAGCAAATGGGGAATTCAACTCATCCCCAGTTTCTGTTTTGTAGGTGGATACTGATACCGTCTTTTTTATATTTTTGCAAGTCACTGATGATGAGGTATTGATATCATCTTCACCTCCCAGACACAGTACTCTGTGCCATGATTTCCCAGGATTCCCGATCTTCCGTTTATGACACTCTAGTTTCCCAAAGCCCTTTGGTTACAGGGTGCAGTCATAATAACTGCACCCTGTAACCAAATGTCTCTGTGATCCTAGGCTGACAGTTTGTCTGCAATGGATCCCAATGGTGGGTTTTTGGCTATAACTACTTTGTGTGACATTCTGTATGTCAGTTGTTGGTAAAAAGAGCTCCCTTCCCTCTCAGATTTCCCACTTTCTCTCCCTTTTTAGAACATGCTGTTACTCATGAAGCCTCTGTCCCAGTCTATATTGATGGATCGAAGGTTGATACTGGAGTATGCATGATGTCGTCTTCCCTTCCATTAGTTGGGATGGTAGCCTTCCTGGTAGTGTTTCAGTATTTACGGTGGAACAGACTACAATTTTCATTGCCCTCAAAATCATTTTTACTATCTCCCAGTCTGTTTTTGTGATTTTAAGTGACTTCACATTGGTGTATCTGCACTGGAGTCTTTTAATTCATCTCACCCACTGGTTTAACCAATTTTAGAGTGGCTTTACTTGCTTGGCCATCATGGCCATCTTGTGGGGTTTTGTTGTTTTCCTGCCCATATGGGAGTGTCCAGGAATGTGCCAGCTGATCTGCTGGATGAGGTAGCATCAGCTTGCTCCTTGCTTCTGTGGGATCCAGTTCTCCTCTGCATTAGCTGCCTGCACATGATTTTTTACCCTTTTTTGCTGGGCAGATTCGGTGTTGTTGGCAAGATGGCTGGGACGCGGTGAAACCTAACAAGCTGCATGCTATTCGTGGCAAGGTTGGCTCCTTCACTTATCGAGGCTTGTCTCTCCGGTGGAAGACCGCTTATGCCAGTTGCGAATTGGTCACAAATGGTTCTCTCATGTAATTTAAATGGAGGGCATTTCCCCTCCTTTCTGTGATCGCATGGTTCCCCTGACTGGTCGGCACTTGCTTGTGGAGTGCCCCAGGCTTGGGAATGTATGAGGATGGCTCGTACCGTCTTTCGTCGGTGCTTGGGAAGGTTGCTTGTTATATAGGAGGGGGAACTCTCAGTTTTATGGATACAGATTGACTGCTTCATAAGATTTAATATTCGATGTTGTTTATGTTTTTAGCATACAGTGTTTCTGTTTTGGTGTTTTTAGTGATTTTTTTTATATTTTTCTGTGTTTTTAATGTTTCTGTTTTTATCTGTGTTTGTGAGACTTGTTTGCTGTTGTCTCTCTTGTTGTCTTTTGCCCTTGTGTCTGGCGGCATATGACCCGGGCAGCTGTGCCACCAGGTTTTATTTCGTTTAACCTATCAGCCATTGGTGTTTCTCGGAATGTGATCTTCTGAATGTGGAAGAGATACTGGGAGAAAGGTGGATACTCAAGAAAGCCATACCAAAATTGACGAAGGCTAACACCTAGGGAAGACTGGCATCCGCGATTGCTTGCACTTAGAAACCACCAGTCTACCACCCGAACACTGGGTTATGACTTCCCGATGTCTACAAATGTCAGAATATTAAACCAAACTGGGTAACAGATTGCGTGAAGAAAACTTGTGAAGTCATTTTCCAGCTTGAAGTCCTCTGCTCACCCATGAACACCGTGCTCAACGACCTATGTTTGCAAGAAAGCAACAGTATTGACAACTTTGTCACAAGGGAACCAGTTTTGTTTCTTGATGAGAACAAAGCCATCATTTCCACTTGTGATGGCCGTATGAGAATAGGGTCCAAAAATTCACCTGTGACAGGTGTGTGATAGTATGGAGAACTACAACAGAATGGTACACTAACTGCAACATCGTCGAGTATGACCGTTACAGTGGAGGCTCAGTCATGTTGTGGCTGGTGTATCTCAAGAGGGGTGTATCAGCCTGCATGTTGTCTAAGGTGGTACTTTGGCAGCACAGAGGTACAGTACAGACACTACATTCTACAGTCATTGTTCTACCTTTTGTCGGTGCGATGAGAGAGGATTTCACTCTTATACATGATGATAATAAATTACACACAGCTATGTTTACTGTTGCATTTTTGGAAGACGAGAGAACTAAGGTGAAGAACTTGCCACCAAGGTTCCTTGACCTAACTACAACTGAACACCTCTTGGACATGGCGCTTAGGAGTTTTTCAGCCATGCACAACCATTCACAAACCCTGCAGGCTTCGTGCAAGAACACCCAAAGTCGACATCAAGCGGTTAATTGGGAACATGCCAATGGGATACAGAAAGTGTATACAGGCTAGGGAAGGCCATACACATTACGGAAAATATGCTATCAGTATTCCATGAGGTGTTCGAGTTAACTGTAGCTTGACTTTTTCCTCTGAGCTTCAAGCCACTTTCCTCTCTGAGGATGTTAGCTCTGCGATCGTTAAATACTGTCGATATTAATCCTTACCATTTTTCGTGGCTACTTGTGGACATGCGATTACACTTCTTCCCATGTATTGCATATATATTTTTCTCAATATAAAGAACACACCACTTACTAATGTGCTTCCTTATACTGAAATGAACTATATCTCATTTGGACGGACGTGCATGGGATATTTTGATAGTTTTTCCTATAGGTTAATAAAATTGTCATCTGATAGACTACAATAAGCCATACTTATTTCTAAATGGGAATACAGAGTTCATTCTCACCTCGTCCCATGATTTAGTGGGCAGGACGTGTATGGTGAAGTTGAGGACCTCTGCTATAGTGGCGAGAAGGTAGTAGTCAGTGCCGGAGTACTTCGTTGTGGTGATGCCATGAGAGTCGGTGGTCTGTTTCTCCACCCAGTGCGGGGTATAGGGCAGCGCAGTCACGTTCACCACGCCACCGTAGAAGCTGTTCATATAAGTACATTCCTGCTCTCTCTCTCTCTCTTTCTCTCTCTGGCACCAAAATGCCTTTGGCCTTTCCTGCTCTCTCTCTCTCTCTCTCTCTGGCACCAAAATGCCTTTGGCCTTTCCTGCTCTCTCTCTCTCTCTCTCTCTCTCTCTCTCTCTCTCTCTCTCTCTCGTAAACCCTCAGTAGTCAACACTGGCTTGACCACATATCACTTCCGTCATCACTGGGGTTGCCGAGTTACAAAGCTGATTTTTACAGTCCATGGAGTGAGAAGAAGGGACAACAGGATATTGATATCGATAGCAGACCCAAGAAATATAATCGTCCAACGTTCAAAAACAGGCTTCTTTTTTCGGATCTGTTAAGCTGATACCTTACCGTCAGTTAATTTTGTATTATGCTATTCTCTTTTTATTGGATTAGTGCAGTAAGAATTTAATAAAGGTTATAATTATCTGCATTTTCATGACAAGCTCGCAAGTAAAAAAAAGAAAAAAAAAAAAAAGGATGTACCTAAAACATTATTGGTTTTAGAGAAATATAAAGATATAAAAATGTTTTGGAAATCCTTAACGAAGAGAAAAATTTTTCTGCATGATCATGTGTCTAGTTGTGACATATGGCACCTTTAGTGCACCACAGTGTTCTTGTTTTCTACATGCCAACACCAGTCTTTTTCCTACTACCGACCTGTGTAAATCTCAGTCTGTGTGTGTGTGTGTGTGTGTGTGTGTGTGTGTGTGTGTGTGTGTGTGTGTGTGTGTGTGTGTGTGTGTCAAAGTACAGCTTACTTTAAGTACTTCTCAGGGAAGAGGGTTAACGAACTCTCAAGCATCAACCCTCGGTTTGTTGTCCAAGACGCTACTCTTTTTGTCGCTGACCCCACAGGACTGTAGGGGGTGTGCACGTAGGCGATACATCTGCGGATACGAAAAATTATCTTCTTAACAGGTACAGCTTCATTGTATGGATGGAGCTTCAAACATTCACCTCAGAAACTATCCTACGCAGAGAGGAAAGAGAACAGCTGCCAGAATACGATGCGGTCATTATCTGTCCTTGCTATAAAGCGAACACATTACAACTCTACAGATAATCCACATGCCCAGATCGCATTGCAGTTTTATCGCAGATCAAAACACTCTTAATCACCTTATGCACTACACTGATACAAGATATATTCAGCATAAAGTCAACAAATGACCTTAGGAAGCACCGGTTAAAATGGCCGGTTTCCTGTGGTATATCTGTCATTTTGAAATGGTTAATGCTGAAGGACTGAGAAGATTACATCACTGCAATTGAGAGACCTTTCTATTTTAGAAAGTTCCTCGGAAATTACCATCACAGACCTCCATGGTAGAGGTTATATGTGGTTAATGGTGAAATGTGAAAAATATAGGCTACATGACATTGCAATAAAGAGTATAATTCCAATGGTGAGAGATGTAGAAACCTTACATCACTGGGAGAATGTGACCTGCCTCTGCAGATTTTTAGATATAGAACCGAATGTACAGTACAAAACACATTAGATTAAGGTATACCTGTATCTGAATATACACAGACTTACAGCACTCGACAAATCAGTACATACCTCCCGAGAGCAGAAGATTCTTCATTGTTGAGTATGACAGAATTCATCATGGAGAAGGTCCAGTGCGAGATGAATAGTCGTTGCATTTGGCTGTGCTGCAGGCGAGTGACCACCAGTAGCCTGGTGGACCACACCAGGAGGCGGCCCTTAAGGGACCACTTGGCGAAGGCAGCGAGGAAGACTGGGTCGTCACTCACCACGATCACCGTCACGCACCATGACACCTGGCGCAGCTGCTAACGTCACCAGAGTAGGAGAATGTCCCAGGAAAAGGGGAGTGTTGATGGAATCAAAAGACATAGGAAAGTCACCCAGGAACTTGCCAATCAGTAGCAAATGTTCTTCATTCACTGATAATCTCACACAGAAGGAATAATAAACAAGACTTTTGATAACAGTTTATGCACTGAGTATCAATTACGAAGTCAGCTGTGTACAGGGGTCACATGCTAGCTCAAACTAAAGAACATATTTGCTGTTTATCAGCACTTGGTTTAAAGATGATAAATCATATTTGGGTTGTTAGAGCAACAAACATATATATATATATATATATATATATATATATATATATATATATATATATATATATATATATATATATATACATATATATATATATATATATATATATATATATATATATATATATATATATATATATATATATATATATATATATATATATATATATATATATATATATATATATATATATATATATATATATATATATATATATATATATATATATATGCAGAGACTTCACTTCACCGTGAAGATATGTATGCAAACTAACCACAGGAGAAATTAAAGGAGCGACAGTGAGTACTTTCATATATTACATCTCTGTCTAAAGATGTAATATACGAAAGTACTCGCTGTCGCTCCTTTCATTTCTCCTGGGGTTATTTTGCATATATATATATATATAAATATAGATATAGATATATATATAGATATATATATAGATATATATATATATATATATATATATATATAGATATATATAAAATTCATTTCTAAGCATTTTAACATAGCACTGCATTTATCATGTGTATGTATATTTAAATGTCTCAGTGAGTTTATTATATATTAATGGAACGTATTACTGTGAGCCTATACAATGTGATTAACAGCCGAGCTGTTGTGGTGATGTGATTAGGTTGGAGGAGTATGGAACTAGCAGAGGATCTTCAGACGGTACATAGAGAGCTGGGAAATTTAGGCCTGGATCACCATGCATGAATGGATTAATAAGAAGACCTGCCGAGTGTAGTGTGTGGATTTATAAGACATTGCGAACACTTTGCTGAGTCCGCCATAATGTACTGTATTGTACTTTGGTTTCGATCGGCCATTAACTCTGGTGTATAAGGTCCCGTGGTAATGTGATAACAGACCAAGATAAAGGTGCATAGGGTAGAAAATCTGGAACTTGTGAACAAATAATAAACATATCTTAAAGGTTCGAATTGAAAGATGGGGGGGGGGGGGCAGTGCCACTGCCGTCAAACAGTTTAGGGCCCATAGCGTGCCTTAGCACCGTGGCCAAGCGTTTTACCTGCTCACCGTGAGGCAGAGTGCAACAAATGTCTAAACAAAAGCCTCTTAGTGGTAGGTGGGGGCGCTCGCCATCCACTCGCTCGATGTAATGCTGGTCTCGGGTGTCTGCCCTTTCCTCTCCTCCATCCTTCTTTCTTTCCATCCTCTTCTTTCTTTCCTTCATTCTTTCCTCGTCCTTCTGCCTATGGATGACTGTACACTCCCTCTTCTGTCTTTCTTTCCTTCATTCTTTCCTCTTTCTTCTGCCTGTGAGTGACTCTATACTAAGTGACAAGCCAATTGGTTTCCTGTACACCAGGAAACCATTTACTACGCTGGATTGTAACCATATAGCCAGATTTTAGCGCCTGGTGGTTTAGTGGGTAATTACGGTACTCTAATCGGATTGAGCCAGTGAAGGTTTATATCCAAGGGGTGATTGGGGTTTATTGCTCACATAATGCCGCTCAGGGATGAGTGAGGCTGGTCACTCTCATCTTAAATGTCAGGACCAACTTGCCTAGCCCCGGGGTCTTACGCTCCTCATGGGGAAACGTAGGATTGGATGATGGATGGATGGATGGGCAAAACCCTTTCCTTAACAGACATTGCACCTACCTTACGAGCCAGGCTGACCATTCCGGATAGCTGTGTCTCAGTACTATTATCATCCAAGCTGTCCACACCCGTCTCGAAGGTTCCCAGGGAGTTGTTGAGTTTGGGTATCAGCTGAAAGATAAAGAACATGGAATGTACCTTCATCAATCCGTTCTCTTTATATAACGGAAAAAGAGCCTCATTTAGTCTGTATATAGCCCAGTTATATTTTGGAACTCTGAAAAGCTGACCGACACTTATTATTGTTCAGTGCTGTATTATACAAAATTGTACAAAGTTTCTTCAATTAGGCAGAAACCCCTAAGTGCTGAGGAGTCACAACCGTGTGTAAATTTGTGCTATCCATTACAACTGGAACCAAACAGCACCAAGACACAAAAAACAGTTTGTGGAAACAATTTCCAGAAGTTCTTCTGTACCAGCAACGTATGAGACAGTAGGGAGGAAATGGCCATTAGTATACAGACACATAGTGAAACCCTGCCACTAGAAGTATTATTGTGTTAACCCTATGGAAATGAATCTCTTGTTTGTCCTCACCCACCATTTAATTAGGATCTCGATGTAAATTGGGCTGTTGAATGCAGTGTTGTTTTGGAAGATCGGAATTGACAAAAAATTAGTGTCTGCCGTTTTGACTTTTGTCCAACCAATAGTCAAATTTATTAATTTTTCTGTCCAGAAGTCGAGCGAAGCACTAAAGAGTTGTATGTATAAGGGTGCTTCCACACTTGCCCTCGAACATAGGTTGGCAACATGTTAAACAACACACTCACCAACAAACTAACAACAAGAAGCTTGGGAAAATTTTGCTGACATGTTGGCGAACAATTGTCCAATAATTGTTGGCGTCATGTAATCCAGCATGTGGGTAGCAGTGTTGCCAGCATATGTTCGAGGACAAGTGTGGACGCACGTTTAGAGTGTGCTGTTGATTCCCTCTGGTTATGCATAGGGCTCATAAACATACGCCTTATGACAGTACTTATCCCCTTCAGCCAGAGTAATTCTTGTTTATTGCTCGTACATTTTATCTGATGTCATTAACTATTATTCATCTGTATCGGCTCTTCCAGTTCGAAGAACCTGTTCTCTACGAAGTAAAATCATCTGGGAACAGGAAGGAAAAAAGTAAGTAAAAAAGGCATCAACCAGATTAAAGGCTGTGCAGGTTACCTGGTGAGCCACGAAGGTCAGCGAGGAGCCGTCCAAGAAGTGGATGACTGAGCAGGCGGTGGATGTCCGAGTAGTGATGCTGAGAACACTCGCTGCCGCACACACCGTCTCACTTACTGGAAAACATGTTAATATCCCCCCTTAATAGATTCCCAGTGGCGCTAAATTATTACCAAATGCATATGTTCCTTGTCACTTCCTGAACGCTAAAAAAAAAAAAAAAAAAAAAAAAAAAAAAAAAAAGTTGACTCTCCCTTCCTTCCTCCCTCCTTCCAGCTCACTCACCTCCATTCACCAAGTCAGTCTTTCCATTCGCTCCACTTGGCCATATCATCTCGTGGACCTCCTAGCACTTCCCAGCACGTCCACATCAACTGTCCCTGTCGGTATGTAATTCGACGCACTCATCTCAGGTAACTGATTTTCACTCCTCACACACACACACACACACACACACACACACACACACACACACACACAAATTATTCTCGAAAGGTTTAATTACCCTAATGGTTGTTCTCAGTGATGTGGCTGAGTTTATAGCAGAAAATTTAAGTTTGCATCATTGATATGTCCCTTGTGTGACTCGTAATCCATAAGGTATGCAAGCGATATACCAGGTCCGCATGCGAACAATATACTATATATGTATATTAGTCCAGCATTGCACCTGGGGCACAGTATTTCTACATTGGGGTGTAACAGTAAACCAATTACGCTGAGTGCTTCTGTGTTCCCGGGTTAGGTAATTTATTGACGAGATACTTTATGCTCACATCCATTATCTCTTCAACAACGATCTTTTTTTAATCTTCGATATATTTTATTTTCGTTATGTGTTGCCATAGTTCTTAAGAAAGAATAGTCTTTTTGGTGTTTGTTTTATTTTTTTACTTGATTTCCTTTATCATGTTGGCTCTGATTCTCTTTGTTGTGTGTTTCACTGTTTTCCGGCGGCTCTGGCAGTTGCGTCGCCAGCTATAAGTTAATCATTCATGAGAGACCTATGGTGGTGATGACTAAGTGGGTATGATTTACAGCCCCTTTGCTAAACGAGGTGTCCTTTCAATCTGAGGACGTAATTTGCATTTTATTGCTACTTCCAATTATATTCACTTAAGAAGAGCACCTAAGTTGTAAGGGGATTATTAAAGGACGTATGACCATTTGAAAGGCCACTCCTAAACACAGTTATGAGTGATTTACGAATAACAAGCCTCTCTTAGAGAGACTATATTCCACTGTTACAACCTGTAAACCAGTCTCGTAAAGTAAAGGAGATGTAAAGGATTTAAAGTTTCAAAAATAGAAAATTGATCATGAGTCAGCCATCTTGGAGTTTTTCAAAATTTCGAGAAGACGGGCATCAACCTCCAATAAGGCCTTACAATCATACAAAATATGGGAAAATTCCAACAAATATTTTCGGAGATGCTGCGTAGAACGGACGAACGGACGCCGTATGGACGGTCAAAAATAGAAAATTGGTTATAAGTCAGTCATCTTGGATTATTTAAAACTTCCGAAAAGACAGGCATCAACCTCTTACATGGCCCAAGAGTTTTATAATTTATGAGATAATTCCAACGAATGGTTTCTGAGATACAGCGTGGAACGGACGAACAGTCGCCGTACAGACGGACGAACATGACCTAACCTAAGATTCCACTTCGTGAGAAACTAAGTGTAAAAACAAAGAAAAAGTCCTGGGTAGTGAACAGGATAAGCTCATTTGACAGAAACAGTAATACAGTGTGAAAAAAAGTCACCGCAATGAACTGGTTAACGGGCAAGATCCCTTACCTGAAAGTAACTATACCCATTCCAAGCATGAGGAACTGTTACTTAAATTCAGACAGTTTTATATAATGTTGGAATAATCTCGCTCTGAAAAGGCTAGCAACGGTCTCCAATAAAATTTCACTCTGGAGTCTTCCCATGTTAATCCTTTAGAACCAGGAGTATAACGAAAATTACGTCTTTGGGCTGGAGGGGTTAAATCAGCTGTGGTCTCTGGCTGCTTTTACATCAAACGTGTCGAGTCAAGTTGATTCATTTTTCATTCCACTTGAGTCAAATCGATCATTTTCGTTCATACCAAGGATTGAAACGAGTCAGGTGAGTCAGTACCCAGCCTCATTTCGAGGGGTAATGAACATTCTCTCGCTGATAATTGTTCCTCGGTCGTAATATATATATATATATATATATATATATATATATATATATATATATATATATATATATATATATATATATATATATATATATATATATTTACCTTGGATATATTGTATAGCCTATATAAACGCATAATAGTTAAGTGATTAAAATCATAGTAAATATTAATGTAACTAATTTCATCTGGATATCTACTACTACTGCTGAGTAATTAGCATTGCCTCTGTAACGTTAAGTCAATAATTAATTATACTTACGTGTCCAGTTCAGTTTACCAGCAAACTCCTTCCGCTGGGCAGATATGTCACGATGTCGATGCCTACGATCACTTGGGTCGTATAAAGCAGGGCACTTCCCAACCAAATGACCTGAATAATTAACCTGCATGATGATATCGTTGCTCACACCACAGTGGACTTGCAATGGCTAATCAAAAAACTGAGTCCAGCACTATCGATCACTCGGCTCAATCCGCGGTGAATCCATGAGACTCTCCCTGTGTGAAAGGTGTCTGCAAACATATATATTCAGGTGAACTGGGATGGTGAGTCCGAGACGAGTCATACCTCATCTTGACTGGACTCGACTCGCTTGGAGGTCTGATATTAACCAGCAGGGCTCAACAATGTTTTCATATTCACGCGAAAAAATGTGAGTAAGGGTAAATCCGGTCCAACGTCTTTATGGCCAAGTAGCGTCTGGCCATATGACAATGCACAAATGAACCGTGTGTTCGTGTGTGAGTCCTCATATCATAATAAATTTCTATCTCCTGACGAGTGACGACACTCATCAGGTTGGGAGAGAATTTCCAGTCGGATAGTGTTCGATTAAATTTCACTTACGTCAGTAGCATTACTTACTTTTATCTTGGCCACATTCAAACAATTACCCTTAGCTTTAAGAATTTTCGGACTGGGGGAGGTAGAGACAACATTCGCTTCGACTTGTCTCTAAAGAAAAAATAAATGCCTCATGGTAGCGAGGGTAAAATGCGAAAAACTATATCGGCTTTAAAGACTGAACTCCTTCCCTACCACGTGCCTCTCCTGTACTTGTTAAATCGTCCACAGGCAGCGCGAATAGACTACAGTCACAGTCATACAGGCGTGCGTGTAAGCTGTAAGATACATGTGACTGTAAATAAATACATGAAGTCAAGCTGCCTGCTTATTTGGGAAGTAACTGTTGATAAATATCGACGGTCTAATAATTTAGGGGAGTGAAGGTAATAAAACATCACTCTCCAGCAACAGTGATTAAGCTGACAGGATGAAATGTACACATTATTGTATTATGGATATCCAATCATTTTTATGCTCCAGAAATTCATTAACTTTCATATTTCATGTGTTGATCGCGAATGAAGAGAATAGCATTCAGCTGTAATTTCCTCATTATTTATTGCAGAATACGATACCCTGTTTTCTGTTATTTGAATGAATAATGATGGATAAAGCATTTCTCTGCCATTTTCTATACAGCTGGCAGTCACGGCACTGTATTGCTGGACCCAATACCAACTCCCGTGTACTGCGGGAACGCCCCTGTCTGCCGACGTGTATCGTGGGTTATCCTTGAGTGAAACCTTTTAATATACATGCACTAATGATTGTACTTATGCAAGATACACGTTAGTAACTCTGAGCACTCCCCTCAGCACATGTGAGTTGGCAGCTGGGCACACTCCTATATGAACGCTATCTACCTATCTATACGACTATGAGAAGCAGTATAGAATGACTTCCCATGCAAGACTTTCACACCACAAAGCAAGATCGCTCATTATTAGTAAGATTTGTACATAAACATTAATTTTGTTACACCTGGGTGCGGTAGTGCCGCAATGTATTGTTACTGATGTATGGGTATCTTGGTCAGAGGATTTTAAAAAATCGTCCTTTTTTTCCTGTTCATCATCTTCTTTTTCTCTATACTGTCTTCTGGTGGAAAATATATTCTTAACGTTAAGACTGTGCATTCCTTTATAATTTTGTTGCACAATTATTGCTAGCTGCATTCTTTTCCCCCCTTCCCTTCGTACATACAGTAATACTTCTAAAAATATGCTAAGCCATGCTACGGGAATATTTAAGATAATTCTAAATTAATCTCGTGTTATGTCAATACGGTCTTCAATAGGTATGTATTATGAATATCACTATTATTGAACTTCACATATTATACATACTTTTGGATGGCAGTAAATCAGTCTCGCCTGTCTTTAATGCCATCAGCGAGGCTATTATCCGAATCGTTACCAAATAAGAAGGAAGTTATGATACCAGTACATTCATTATTAAAACATAACAAGCTGAGTATTGTTCTGATTACTATGAAAGGCACTGACGGGGGAACCTACACGTGGTGGCGCTGTGTACCTTGGCTAGAACATCTATGGCGTCCACCAAGGAGCCAAACCTGCACATCGTCGTGGGAAGGACACTGGTGAGGTGCTCTCTACCCCAAAGGGTCGCTGGATCCCTACATAGTGTATATGCTGTACTCTACCTATAGAACTACCCCACAGAAGCGATTGATTACCTATTGTCGACGGGTCTGCCTGGCCAGATAGAAAGGGGTTATGCAATAAGAATTACTGCAGAGATGGAGCCATGGAACACCTTGCACAAAGCACAGTGCCAGGTCAAACTGGCAGAATTAGGCGCCTCCTCGGTAAACAGTTCGTCACTAAAACAAACTGATTACTGGGCAAATAACGTCAAGCACCGTGTAAGATGCATTCCATTAACATTCGATTTGATGAATAAATTACCGGAAGACTGGTTTCACTCCAAGGACGTCATTATTGTCTTATTCATTACATCTCCACACCATTTTACTCAGCTCAGGAGAAGGGTTTCAAGGCGCATGAGTTCAACATAACTAATTATACAGTGAATATATCATCCGGAAAGAGCAAGGAAGAAAGGATAAAGGTCCTTCAGGTGGCGGGGATATATATAAAGACTGTAAAAATATTTACTTGCCTGGATAGCGGAGAGTTGGTGGTGCTGAATGTGACGGGTGAGGAATCGAGAAGACCATTAGAACCACGTGCAGGAGCTGGCGATGAAAACTCTGACTGGCGGCTTGACACATCCTTAGACGTTCGTCCATAGTCACACTTCTCTGGCTACACCTCTTGTTTTCCTGTAGACGCATACAATAAAAGCCCAACATTTACAATACCTAAATCGCAACTCTTTTACAACCCGCATAAAATGGAATGGACATGTTTGTGTTAGTTTTAGCTGTTAACTCGGTGTGCCTGAAGGAAAGTATAATGAATCTAATGTCAAGATCAAGAAACCTTGGGATTTCTGTGAAGTTCTGCAACAGGAAATCTGCACACATCGTTCAGCTACGAGTAAATTTCATGTTACTGTATATAGTACGAAATGATTGCTTTGTCAAACAGTTTAAGGTTCAACAAATTAATTCACTAGCCCTTACACCTGATCCGTTGTTGGGGTTGTGATTGCTTAAGATGCCTCCTGAGCATCAAGTTATCTGACAAGGAATTTTTAAAATTACCACCAGGGAAGGAGGGGACACAGTGTCAGACAATGAAGTGCATTTGAAGGATGGAACAAATTTCGGAATATATTAAGTATACTCGGATGTAAGGAACAGTCCCAAACAACTACACGCATAACTGGCATGGAGAATAAGCGATATATATGTCTCCTTGATTGCGACACGGAACAATAAATGTTCAGCTTGAGGTCCCTGTTTCATTTGTAGGCGCGAGCAGATTGGGGTCAAGAGTTACTGTATATGGATTTCATGGCAGGCCCACAAGCAATCATCAGTGTGAGGATCAGACATAATTTGAGGCCATATTATCGCTGCCGTACGTTTCGCAACGCCTCTTCCATAACTATTAATAATGTTGCTACACGTTGTATCCGCCCGTATGTTTCACAGACTATATTGATTTTGAAGTGTTATACTCATTAAGAAAATACTATAAAAATTAATGGCACAAAAAGCAAAATATGTTACTTTGGAAAAGTGCTATGAAGTCTACAATCTGTTTCCAAGAACTGAGTGCTTACGTTCAAGCGATGCCATTGCTTCGATGTACGAAATTTGGTAAGGTTACGCCATGAACATAACTACATAACTACGATCCCTTTAAGTCTTTAATCAAGCTTAAGAAGTTTTGTTTCAGCCACGGGTAAAATACATATTAAAAAGATGAACTTGCATAATAATTTTTTGATTTTATATTCACAAGACTGAGTCAAACTCGTAATGGCTGATATTCTGATAATGTTTCAGTATAACACTTTAATATGGTACACAGGACTACATGTGCTAGTTGGTTTCAAGAGTTAATATAGGCTACCTGCAGTTACTGGATTTCTGCATTTCCTTCCATGTTTCGCACCCCATCATACAGTTTTCAGCTGCTCCCTCTTGATCTGTGTGATGCGTTATGTAGTCTCTCTTTGTCAGCTATTTCCTTTTTTGTTATACTCCTCTAAAACATTACTACATCACCTTCCTCTTATATGTTCTGGTGATGGCAGGTTGTCTTTTCAGCAGGTCTCCGTACTTTATTGTAAATCACGCAATCTAGACACCCATCTGGTAGCTGCTTTTGGCATTTATTTTATTAGGTTTGTTCTCTCAAGTGAAGGTTTCAATGCAACTGTGTCATATTCAAATGTCGGCCTAATTATTTTATGTGTCGTAATCTCTTTAATTTAATGCTATTCTTATACTGGTAAGTGGTATACAAGTTTGTTATTTAATTTGTCATTTATATGGTCTAAAACGTGGAGTCAACATTCAATCCAAAATCCTTTTCTTTAATTTTGGAAATTGAGTTTTTCCTAGTTTGTATAGAATATCGTTGCTTTCACATACACTGCAGGTTCCATGACATAACATTCTTCTTCAAGGAATTCCATCCCCATTTTCTGTGTCCACTCAAATAGTTTTCTATTACCCGTTTGGGGATCTATGCAGGATATATTAGTTTTAAAAATTTATTGCTTTTGCATCGTCTGAGGATATCTTTAAACGGCTCTCCATTCCAGTTCAGTATACTGTCCCCGAAGATATATCGTAGGCCTTGTTTGGCTGACCCAGAAAGTTTTCCACTCTTAGGTCTGTTTCATGGAACCATCCATGTCGCAATAATTGTCCAGTTTTGACGATTTATGTAGTGTATGAATTTTCTTTAGCTTCGTGCATGACACACTCAGGCTAACGCCAGAGTTTAGGGAACGAAAAACGGAGTAGATTAATTAGGTAGAAATCCCTCTGTGCCGTCATAAGTATCTCACAGTTAGCCAACCTTCCATTTCGCCTTCTCTCTATCTGCTCAGATAACTTTGGAGAGAGAGAGAGAGAGAGAGAGAGAGAGAGAGAGAGAGAGAGAGAGAGAGAGAACGTAATGTTGTCTCAGTTTTGATGAATAAAACATTCTATCTCTCGTCATCTAATGATCAGTTCTTCCATAAAAACTACTCGTTACGTAGATGTGTTTGACGGTATTATTCCTATTACGTATGCTTATTGCAGAACCTGATGTCCTATAAGTAACAAAAATATTCAACGAACGTCTCAATAATGAATGAATCAAGTTGATTTAAGCTGCATCTGCTACCTTTGAAACCATCCTATTTAAATTAGTCTTTGTAACGCCTACCGTGTATATATATATATATATATATATATATATATATATATATATATATATATATATATATATATAAAGTAGAGAGAAAAGGGTGCAAACACTTAAACTCTGCAAAGGATGTCATTCTTACAGAAACGTATCCCAGGAAAAAAAACTAAGAGGCGTTAATTTTTAGTGATATTACACATGACAGAATATGGCAATTTGAAGCTAAACGATGGCTGATTCGATTGCAAGGGTTAAGGGAGTGTGTGTTCCAACGGGTACTGATTCATACCGAATTTGGAAATGCCTTGTTTGTCCCCACTATCAGGTTTGTTTTCGTGGGATCCAACGGTGCGGTGGTGAGTCGGGGAGCTGTCAGCTGGGAGAGCAAAGAAGCCCCAGCAGCCATATCATGGGCCACAACACAGCCAGATATCCGCTGCAGGAAATTCTACTGCAATTTTCACTTAGTCCACAGCACCATATAGCGGGGCCTGACGGTGGCGATGCAGAGACGTTCTGGCTAATGCGAACTATACGGCAACCCTTTTCAAGAGTCTGATGTTTGTCGGCAGACCGTCTGGTGCAGGCTGGGAGACCAGAATCTATGTTTGCATGTTGTGATTCGGTGTTCGGGTTTAGTGTATTTGTGTATTTTTAAGCAAAATAAGTATGTTGTGTTTCTTGTTATCCTAGACTTTGGATCTACACCCCTATGCCACCTCAATACAGAATCCCACGAACCTATGTTTAACAACACATTAACATTATATGGTTGGATCCCGCAGGAGTAAAGGAGCAATATGCATACCAGTGACAAGTTATGGAGATGAAGAATTGCATTACTGGGTTAGGTGGAAATGGGGGAACACCGTGTAGCCACCAGGGAAATGCATGTCCGCATCAATAGGGTACTGCAGAGTTCAGATTATTCCAGTATAGCAGTAAAGAGAGTATGATGCAATGTTTTAATATTATATCGTTGATGGAAGATACGGATAGGAGTATGAGGGTAAGGGATAGACCTTCATGTAACCATTCAAATAAGCTGTATGAGGTGGTCGTGCCATTTGTTACCACTGATACATATCTCTCTTGTAAAATCAGCTTCCAAGAGATTAGGTGTGCTAAGCCGACTCTGTGCTTTCTTTACCGTTGCACAGTTGTTGACTTTATACACGGGTTTTATTCGTCCCTGTGTAGAGTACAACTGTCATGTATGGGTAGGCCTCCCACATCCTCTTCTCAGCAGGGTTGAGTCATTAGTTTTTCATCTCATCTCTCCCCCTCTTATTGACTCCCTTCAACCTCTGTCTCTGTTCCTCACTGTTGCATTTTTATCTCCATTCTATCGCTATTGCAATGGTCACTACTTCTCTGACCTGCCTGCTTGTATCCCTCCACCACTATGGCGGGTGCGTAGCAACCGTCAAACAGCAAACTCTCATCCCTTTTCTGTCAAACTCCCTAATGCAAGCGTTAACCGTTACTCCCAGTCCTTCATGTATGTAACAGGTCAACCCTGGAACTGTCTTCCTCTGTCTGTATTTCCTACTGCCTATGGCCTCCAGTCTTTTAAATGCAGCGTTTCCAGGCATCTCGAAATGAACGGTTCTTGAATTGGGCTCTGTATTATCTTTTTTTTTTTCTTTGACGGAAACAATTAGCGGGCCTCTGGCCTTGGGTTCATTGCATATATATATATATATATATATATATATATATAAATGTGGTGTCTTCCCTGCACATGCAGGGTCAGTATACGGTGCAGAATTAACATCGTCAATCTCATGACTTAGATTTACTTGATTTTAACTTTGGACAGTGTGGTCCCGCTTAGCCAGAGAACTCGGGCTGTGATGAGTTTAATGGAGATTCTAATTCCGTCAGTACGAACGGTCTATCTAAAGCTTTTTGAGTCTAGATGTAGAAAAAATATATATACATGATAATGTCGGGATACACCGGTTTAGGAATACACGAATAGTTTAGGAAACCCATCCTCTTAGAACATGATTTTGTAAGCATATAATATGTTGATTCCAGGTTAGATCACTATTCTTCCTTGTCAATAAAACTTCGCAAAATTTTCACAGAAACTTTGCTCCCAATATGGTTATATTTTCTTTCCTGTACATCAACCCAATCATCACATTTTTCGAGTTTCCGTTCCAACATTTCATAAGCAATTCACTCTTTATATCAGTTTACCAAATAACTGGAATCACGTCTTACGTCTTACACCTTCTTACTACCAGACGGTGTTTAAGCTTACTCTTGTGTCCTAGTGGTCAATGGGTTAGTGATGGATGCATGTAATCTCGGTCCGAAAAGTCTCTCTTTAGCTGAATATTATTGTCTGAATATATATATATATATATATATATATATATATATATATATATATATATATATATATATATATATATATATATATATATATATGCAGACTGGCGACATCAAAATGGTTGACTTAATACCTTCTACAATCTGGTTACCCACAACGGAATCCTAATAATATTTCCACCTTTTATTGGTCTTTTCACTTCTGTTTATATTCTCAAAACATTACATTCGACGTCTTAATCACTGTGTACCTTCCATTCAATTTATTATTCATTCTTTTAAATAAAAATTTACCAAATGTTATCACTTGACTATACCGTGTTAGATCCTTATGTTGGGACAATTTTCTCACATCCTGGGAATGCCTCTTGTTATTAATTTTCATTATACCTGGCCGATTGAATCATCATCACATACTACAATGTTGCACTTCTTCACACAACTATTTTGCTCTCTTCTGACATAAAGTATCTCCAATTCCTGTTAAACAGTGTAATTTTTTTGAAACGTTGCCTAACAACTTTTATTTTATTCCGGCTAACGCCAGACGATTATATTAAACTCACCACTGGGAAACCTTCCGTGGTGTAAAGGCCAAGCGGAAAGTATGGTTTTTACTACCCCTGGAAGTGAGGCAGGATGATGAACAGTTCTGGATGAAGCAAACTGCAGCACTTGTATCACTGCAGTGACTGAATACACAGGGTAGCGGTGAATTATATACTCGTATGTGTGTGAGGTGAGGGGCGTCTCGGTCTGCGTGCGGCGATGAGTGGCTGATGTTAAGCAAGCGCACGGAACGCCACCTTCACCGTGACGAATATATATAATTCATGTAAAGGGGGGTCCGCGGAGCCCCACCATTTTTGTAACTTTTCCTGATCCATTACTTCGGCAGGAAGTGTCTCCGTAAAGTGCACTGGAAATGGATACTAGAAGAGTACACCACTTACCCCTGTAGCCAGGGGACGTATTTCCGTTTTACTCTTGCTATAGGTGCACTTCAGTTTTGGACAGACATTTCAAAATGGATGAGTTAACTACAGCTTTGTTTACCTTCTTCATTTCCTATCTCATGGCTGTTCTGTTAACATGAGGAGAGGCGTTTTGAACAGGAGGGGAAAGATAAAGTCTTGTGTCACTCCTTCACTACTAGTGTCCTCAGGCTTAATAAAATAATCTGTAAGTAGCAAGATTGCAACATAATGTATAATCCAGGCCAAGGAGGGATACGGAGGCATACATGAAAGTAATTATTTTATCATCATCATCATCATCATTTAATCCTTCGTTGCCACATGATGGGCGTAGAAGTCCCGGGCTAGGCAAGTTGGTCTTGACATTTAAGATGAGAGTGACCAGCCTCACTCATCCCTGAGTGGCATTACCCGAGTAATAAACTCTTACCATCCCTTGGATATAAACCTACCCAAACTCAATCTGATTTGTGCGCCTTAATTACCCACTAAACCACCAGGCGCCATAATTATTTTACAAGTGGTCCTTCCATAATGTGAATGGCAATTGGCCATCAGAACATCATACGACTTATAACACGCAAACATAATTTTTAAGTTCACCTTTTCTCTGTGTTTGTCATATTGGACTTCACGGAAGCTTTTGGAGGGGTCTTGGTTATAGAAATATTAACTCCTTCAGTCCGAGAGGCCCTACTGAAGCGAGTAATAATGTCTGGTGGTGGCAGATTACATTGGCGTCCTGGGGCTAATAGGCTAAAGAAGGGCATGGGGCCATACCAGAAATGTTGTTATTACAGATCGCTTGCAGCAGCTCGTGTGTCTTTATTATGTACATAACAACGATATAACAATTATATCACTTACCCTATCGGAGGTATGTTGTATAGTCCACCCGGAACATAACTTTAAGCAGTTATGTTTCACAACATTCGTCTCATGCACTTATCTCTACTTTTCTAACTAACACTCCTCTATGAGCCTCCGAAGGGCATTTCTCACTCGCGGTGGTAATCGCTCATCTTCGGGCTCAGGGGCGCGCTCCTGTTGCAACGGTTCTAAGAGCCATTCCTCGGTACCGTAATATGGTTTTACCTTTTCAGCAGCCCTTTGTATTCTTTTGCCACTAAATACATTTTCAATGATATAAACACTTCCATCTAGCAGCACTTCGATCACTTTATACGGGCCGTCCCATTTGGCATTCAGTTTCGTACAGGTACCCGGCTGTATGGTCTCTTTTTTCGCCCACACCAAGCTATTGACCCCAACCTTCTGCGCTCTCCTCCGCCTGTTGGCCACCTCCCGGTATCGCCTGGTCATTTTCTGGTGGGTACCTTTGATGAGAGTGTGTGCTATCGCCAGGTCGTCCTCTTCTGCATTCATGGAAGGCAATAAGGTACCAATGAGGCGAGGGGGATGGCGTGAGAAGAAGGCATAATAGGGCTGTTGTCCCGTGCTTGAGTGCACCACTTGATTTATGATGGTTTGGCACGACTGGAGCAGCTGAGGCCAACGCAGGGGGTGTCCATTGCAGAGGGATGCTAAGATACTTTTCATAGTCCTATGCATCCTTTCAGTGGTGGAATTTCCCTGGGGATGATAAGGGGTGACGTAAAACAAGTCCACCTGGTTCCTTTGGCAGAATTTTTTGAACTCTCCACTCGTGAACTCTCCCCCATTGTCCAGTACGATTCCTCGTGGCGTCCCATAGTCGGTGAAGTATTGCCCAAGACAGTGTTTGATGTGTTGTGTATGTTTGTCTCTGAGTGGATAATATTTCACAAACCTCCTGTAGTGATCTATCACAGTAAGGATATATCGGTAGCCCTGAGCTTCAGCAACCATATCAGTCAAGTCGATCCTGATACGTTCCAATGGTTTACTTACAGGCGCGAAACCTTTCCAAGGTTGCTGCAGCCCAGTTTCACCTTTGAATCTTTGACAAGTGGGACACTGTTTCACATACTCGCATACATCTACTTTTAGATTTGGCCAATAGAATAGTTCTTCGGCTTTCTTAATTGATTTTTTCTGACCTAGATGCCCTGAGATTTCATGAGCGTCTCTTATAGCTTCTTTGGTTAATGACTTAGGAATCACCAAACAATATTGGATGCTACCATCATTTGTTTCACGAGCAAAATATAATAGTTCGTCAATCAATGCGAACTGGCTCAACATAGCTTTCGGTAGTCTTTTAGCAGGGAGCTTCTCACTACGCAAGTACTTAGCTAACTCATCCCACATGGGTTCTTCTTGTTGCTTATCTCACATCTCGTCTCGACTAAACCCAAGCCAGTTGGTTTCTGACTGGTGGAATATCACTCTGACAGGTCTAGAAAGCTGATCGGCGACTACATTATATTTACCCTTGACATATTGCACGTTGTAGTCGTACTCACGCATCTCGAGAATCCATCGGTTCATACGTGGGGATTTGGTTTTTCGCTTAAAAATGCTGGTAAGCGGTTGATGGTCTGTCATGATAGTCAAGTGGGAACCCCACAAGTAATGGTGGAAGTTGCGGCATGTGAGAACGACTGCCAATGCTTCTTTGTCAGTTGCGGAATATTTTCTCTCTCAAGGATTGAGCTTTTTAGAAAAGTAACCAATAGGCAAGTTGGAGTTGTCTGGTTGTATCGGGCTCAATACGCCACCAATATGGGTGTTGCTCACGTCGGTGGTTACAATGAATGGTCGAGTCACGTTGGCTCTTACCAATACTGGTGCATTCACTAAGCTCGACTTCAATTGATCAAACGTGGATTGGCACTCATCTGACCATTCTAATGCTACTCCAGATCTTGTTAAGTTAGTAAGGGGAGCTGCTATTTTTGTGAACTAAGGTACGTGTTTTCGGTAGAACCCTCACATCCCAAGGAATCTCCGGACTTCTTTTACTTTTGTGGGTCTTTTCATTTTGTTGATAGCCTCTATGTTTTTTGGGTCCGGCGTACTCCCAGCCGCTGAGATTTTATGGCCAAGAAAGGTTACTTCTTTTAACCCAAAAGTACATTTGCTTAAATTTAGCTTGGCCCCATTCTGTGTGAGTAAAGTGAATAGTTGCTGTAAGCAACTCAACAACATGGGGAAGTCATCAGCCCAAATTATTAAATCATCCAAATAATTCTTTACCCAGCCTTGTTTCAACAATGGAGTAAGAATGTCTTGCATTCGTCGGGAAAATATGGCAGGCGAACATTTTAGTCCGAATGGTAAGCACCTAAATCTGTAAAGTGTGACTCCATCACTGAATGTGGCTAAATCATGACTTTCCTCGTCCAACATGATTTGAAAATATGCATCACGCATATCAAGAGTCACATAGTAATTATGACCTGCGGCCTGCTCGACAAATTCTTCTAGTCTAGGCAGTGGATAGATATCCGTGGCTAGATGTTGATTCACGTGGCGATAATCTAAACACATGCGCTTGCTGCCGTCCGGCTTGTTAACTAATACAATAGGAGATAACCAGGCAGCTGTTGATCTTTCAATAATTTCTCTCTCTTCCATGTTTTGCAACATTTCAGTGATCACCTGTTTGCTTGTTCAGGGTATCGATAGATCGGTCCACGACTGGGCTGTGGGTCTGCTACTTTAATGTGAACGGGGGGACCGCTGATGGTTCCTAGTTCTCCTTTTCCCAAAATGAAGAGGGGATCGTGTTGCAGTAGTACGTTAGCTAATTCTTCTTGTTGAGCTGAAGTTAAGTGAGGCCATGTCTGTTCGTCAATTAGCTTTCGGAGTCGTTGAACACGAGTTCCGCTTTCATCAGTTCGATCACTGGTAGAGATCAGGTCATTATGAATTTTAGTAACTGAGCTGACTGTACTTACAGGAGGGTCGTCAATAATTTCATATGAGCCTAGAATGGTACCTATCCGAAACAGTTTATCGTGTTTGGCTCTATTATTGAGGGGTAAATAGACTAAGCCCTCTGAATTCACTTGTAATAAGTAAGGGTGACTATTATGACTGAAACGCGCTTGTGGGTAGTACAGTAAAGTGGTTTTAGGCTCCTCACTCACTGGCACGGCAATGAATTTGGTTTGATATGGGGTGAATCTCTCTACTGTTATGAGATTATTTTGCTTCAATTGTTGAGGGTTCCTGACGGCTCTGATAGGTGTGGCCTGGACTCGCTCAACTTTTCCTTTCCGCCGCAGAACATAGTTTACGACGTACGGGGCTCCTCCCCACATCAGCGCTCGTTGCGCACCATTCCAGATCAACGGAGATTGTCCGAGGACATCACATCCCAGCAACATTTCAGTAGTCAAGTAGGGTTCGGGACAACTGGACACCACTGTTGATGAACTTTCTCATCTCCCACTCTGATATCTACTTTGACCATACCCAGGATATGGAGTGGCGCTCCTGTGGCTCCCTGTAATCTCGGTGGATTTCTCCTCGTGTTTATTTCTGTTCCTGACCGCTTCGTGGTGGCCTCTTTAAGTAAGGTATATCCACTCCCTGTATCAACTACAGTTTCCACTATCTTGTTATTCACGCTGATGCTTAGTGTGGGCGATGGTATACCTGCGGTTAGTAAAATAGACTGATGGGGGAACTTTGTTTGGGTGGCGGTCTGCCTCGCATTTGGACTGGGTGGGTGAAATCTGTTATTGCTCCGCGTCGCTGCGCTGTGGTTTATGTGACCTGGGCAATCATTACTGCCTCTACGGCATCCCAACCTACGGCAATCAAAACAGTGGCCTGGTGGTGGTTTGGCCCAACATTCTTGCAACGTGTGTGAACTCTTCAGACAATGACTACAGTATTTTCGCCTCGACGTTACAGGAGGAGTAGATTGTTTTTGACTGAGTTGTTCTAAATTTGTTTTCAAATCCCTTAACTGAGCTCTCAATTCAGTCACTTCCTTGTCTGACTCGGGTTCACGGTTATCATGGGATGGTCTTGGTGGAGTGTCAACTACATTTGTATTTGAGGGATCTTCACTTTTATTGTCCCTATCCAGCATTGCGTTAACTCTGGTGGTGTACCTCTCTTTGAGAAGCTGCCTTTCATTTTCGATCCTGTCAATGAATTTATGGAGTGGATATCCGTCATCAAGGTAACCTTCCAATTTTTCCCTAGACTCGAGCGGAAGACCATACCACAGTTTCTTCTTAATTCGTTTATCTCGCGAGGGAAACTTTTCTTTTGGAAACTTTTGTTTCAAGAGCCGCATGCTTACACATGAACCTATGTACAAATGCCTGGGGTGATTCTTCCCAGTCATAGGTCATGCACTCTAGCTCTTGCCAAGCTCGATCTACACTCAACTTGATGGTAAACTCCGCACTCAAGAATGTTTTTAGCTCGGGCCGTGACAGCGCAAAATGCTTCTTTTGGTAATTATGAATGAAAGTGGCCAATTCGGAACCCATTCGACTTTTGGCAACCTGGATTCTGATTGCGTTACTGGTATGAGTTTGTTCCACCGCCTCACAAAACATTTCGAGGCGAGATGTAGCTTCTATCCCTTGAAGCTGATTTAATTCCAAAATTGGGATATTGCGCGGTTTTGTGAGAAAGAGATGTGAATTCATAATGTGTGAACAAGGGGTCAAGTGTGAAGGCAACGTTCTATTTGTAGTACCGAATTGTTCCTCCGCCTCATCCAATGGAATGGTTACATGATCTCTCCCCGCTTGTGACGGACGATCAGCTTCCAGCTGCGACTGAGCAAACATCTGTCTATACAGAGACATGGTGACCCTAATTTTCTATTCTTACAAAAAAAAGGAAATTAAATTTTGAAATGTTGTCTCTCTTTGCCTTTGACATTCTCACTCTCGTGGCTATTCACTTCCCCTCACTTTCTCACCAACGCCATTAATTGGGGAACGATGAATATCCCACCGCTATTGCCACCAGTGTAACGACGGGTTTTGAGTTCTTTCTCCTCTTGTTATTGTTCCATCAGTGTAATGTTAGGATTTATAATCTTACCGGTTGTTGGTTCTGGTCAACTTACCCTTTGATAATCCAGATGGTACTCGACTTAGTCTCCCCTCCTTGGTTGATAGAAAATTCACTTCAGTAAAACAAAAGGGGGAGGGGGTGGTGTTTTGACTTGGTATGGTAAAGGATAATTGTTTAAGATAGTTTTGGTAGCGTTTGTAGTTTTTGGCCGAGTCGAGATTAAGTCAGTACCACGTGTGGTCGTCGTTCCCAAAGCGAAGGAATCTTGAACTGGAAGGGGAGTGAGTTAGGCATGAGAGGACATAATTCCCTTGACTGGGTATACAAAAAAAAAAAAAAAAAGGACATATACTTTACTCTACTTTAATAAATCTATACTGGTTTTCAACAGACATTTTTAATTACATGACCTTTAGGGGTTGTACATTAAAACCATGGTTTGGCCGATCATTCATACAACATTGTCACCAGGCAAAACAATTTGGAACATTCAAGCGATTTCTGAGGTCATCGTACCTCACTCTTTATTGTCAGTTATTCTTGGGCTCGACAATAGCCTCAAGACTGGGACATTTATGAGCTTGGGTTGTCTTTTCGGGCTGGCATAGCCTCGAACCAAAAAAACAATATATCACTTGTGTTCTATTTCGTCCGTGTAGTATATCATCATCATGCAATTCACTATAACTCACAATCACTATCAATTCATAATTATTAACAATTCATAATCATCATTAATGCATAATCGCCAAAAATACATAATCACTCGGGCTTGTGTAGCCTCGAGGAACAACTCAAAAATCATATTTTTTACTCACAACCACTAAGTTCCCTTCCACGCTCCTAATTTTCTAACATATTAATATAAGAGAAAGAAAACGGTTAATGAGTTTGAATTTCACCTTTCCGTTACATGATCACATCACTTTTCAAATTTCTATTCCTTATCTACAAAAAAAGAAGTTCACTTGATAGATGAATAATACCATTTCTACTACATTCAGTTTATAAAATAATTCTTGGGTAGTGTAAGTGTGTATGTAAGACCAGTCTATGGGCAATACCACGAGATGGCCTCGTGCACACTCTGACGTCGCTGGTGTCTGGGGACTGAACCAACGTCCATTATACACGATGTTTGAGCAGCGTGTCTATGTTAAGCTTTTAACAATATTACTTCATATGGTTCACGCCAAGTAAGGATTAAACAAGAAAAAGGGGGGAAAAAGGAGGAATGTGGACAGTTCACCTGAACCAACGTCCATTACAAACGATGTTTGAGCAGCGAGTGGGCCTCCCCAGGCACGCCAGAGACGCCACTGCTAGATCAAATGAGATTGTGTTTTTGCAATATGGTGGGTTTTAATTCTCTTCACTATTTATATAGTGGTGTACACATGACGTTAGGACTTTTGATTGAATTGGGGAAAATTTGGTATTCAATCCTTACTTAATTTAAATACTGTATTTACTACTATCCCGCATTGAGTTTGGGGCAGCTTATGCCATCTAGTGACGCCTAAGGCAAGAGGGACTATTAAATCCCTCACAAATGACATTATTTAGGCCTTTTTGACTGTTAATCTTACATATTTGGGTTCTAGCAGTTTCATTAGTAAGCATTTCACAACTAGGATACGGAAAGAATTGTATACCCATCATTACTCTGTTTAAGGTTTAAACATGGCGCCCAACAACGACGCACAAACAAGGGGAAAAGCTGCGCTCATCTGTTATTCATTACTCGACCAGACGGAGGAATTCCCATAGCTCAACATCCACAATTACATCACCCAATGCATAGATACAGAGATGCATACATATAAAAATAAAGTTAACCTTACATTAATCATTAACATATGAATTACTACTTAGAACAGGAAATTATAGGCTAGTATTCAGATTACACCCTATCTAACTTAGAAATTACAGTACTTCTAAACACATACATGAATACTAAATTTGTGGCATTACATCTTAACCGACGAGAATACGAGTCTTTCCGTGACGGTCACTCTACCGGTAGAATGATATCATTTTGTAGTCTTATCCTCCCGGTAACAGATTCATATATTTGGCTTAGGGTCGTCCCCTAGTGAAGAAAATGAACGCTATATGTATATTCCTACATTCAAAAACTCCATCGTAAAAGTCTATCATACATGCATCCAAAAAATGAAGAACGTGCAATCTGGTAACCCTCTTACAACAAGGGAAGCTCCGTTTTTACTCCTGCTACCTACAGACACATTTATTAATGGGTTAGTATGTGAACAAAGGAGAAATACATTCCCAAGGACCAGATCGATGCCTGTAGTAAACAAAGCTGTGATACGGCTGACGAAGGGAAAGGCAATGAATCTGTGATAAGTGTATACACAAATAAATAACTGAAATGCAATGAATTCTTACTAGGCAATTTTGCAAATAATATGAGTTAAGTTCTTCAGGCCGATGACGTATTTTTATATTACTCTTACCGTCTATAAAAGATACTGTTCAGCTTGACGGTACACTTGTGGACTAGGGCTTGATTAACTTCTTCCTGCTGATCTTTTGCTAATCCGAACTAAATTATTTGGTAATAAGAAGAATTAAATTAACACCTTAGTGCCGGATGGTTTAATGCTGATGTATTAGTCAACTGGAGTTGTTGTTGTTGTTGTTGTTGTTGTTGTTGTTGTTGCTGCTGCTGCTGCTGCAGACCCTTCGACCACAGGTATGCATCTGGCCCTCTGGGGTTGTCCCATAGACTCCCTACACCGTTTATGTTGTGTCTATGTCTTGATGTGGCATGTGCAGTGCAGTGCTCCACTATGTGTTATACGATTACTGTGTCATCTGTGCTTCCACCCAATAAAAGTCTAAGTTTGTAACACAGGAGGGGAGGGTGATGTCCTTCTCTAAGCTTAGTTGGGTGAGCTCTATCGTCTCTATTATGAACACTCCGATGGGTGTATGTCAGGAATGGGGGCTTGTTGTATGGTGTTGTTATCGATGTGTTTTATTGCCCTGCGCGTGAAGTGAATATGTAGTTTTTATTTTTTTATTTTTTTTTTCAGTGCTATAGTGTTGTAATATCAGGAGGAGGGATACTGTTGTAAAGGGTTCGATTGTTTTATGGCGATTGTTTTGCACCTACAGAAGGTGTGTTGTGCGTCTTTGTTAGGTAATAACAGGGGTGCTGTGTATCGGAACAGACTGTTGCATAAATCTGTGTATCTCTCACATCAAGGTAATCTCTGACAGAGAGGACTTTAGTTTCAGAGTGTAAGTGAGCTCTTGGAGTCATTTTGGTGCAGTCTGTGATGTGTAGGGTGTTCTGTATGACTGACGTGTTGTTGTGGGTATTAGACAGGATGGGAGCCCATGCTGGGAAAGCATAGGACATCACTGATCTTATGTATTGTTTGAAGGAATGTGTTGTTGTTGTTGGTGCTCTCCAAACGCTGGCCCTGTAGTTGCCCCGAGTGCAGTGAGTCTAGAGGTGCACCACCTCTTGATGTCTTGCCAGTGGTTCTTGAAGATGAGTCCAGTGTCACTCCAAGGAGCTTTGTGGATGGTGTGTGTGTGTGGCGCACATATACTGTTAAGTGTGATGTGCTGGGACTCCCTGTGTTCATGTTTATTGCTTGTGGTAACTGTGGTGGTGGATTTGGTTAGGGCGATCATCAACCTGTCGTCCTCAACCCCAGTCTGAAGTGTGTTGATGTTGTTTTGTTGTACAATGTAGGCTGTGTCTGCTATTTGGTGTGTGGTTATGGTGACGACATCTGCATATGAGGGAATGTTTGTGGGTGGTTAGGGTGTGGGAATAACATGAATACATATAGGTTGAAGAGTGTGGGCAAAGGAACGGAGCCCTTCGAAATTGCGTTAGAAAAATTTCGTGCTCATGATGGCTTGTCCTGGAATGTAAAATGTGCATGTCTACCAGATAAATAGTTGGCAAGCCAGAGTTTGGTGGTCTTTTCCAAGTTTTTGTTGTATGTCTTGAATAGTTTGCGTTGCGAGATGGCATCAAAGGCTTAAGTAATATCCATTGTGGTGGGAAGTGTATACTGAACTGGTGTCGTGGAGTTGATGCCGTTTGTTCCTCGTTGTGTGAGATTAGTCAGTTATGTGCTTGTAGAGTGCTGTGTTCTGACTCCATGTTATGAAGGAGCAAGGTGACATGGGGAGTGAGTGTTGAGAATGAGGCGTTCACTTATTTTGGAAGGTATGCCAAGTAGTGTTATGGGTCTGTACTCGTACAGCGAAGAGAGAGGTGGGTCTTTGTTTGGTTTAAGTGACCTGGAATAAAAATAATAAAGAGAGGGCAGCTGAAACGCTATACCAAAATATTTGTCGTAATACAATAAATCTAGGAATATACAGACTGAGCGTGGCTAGTGGCTGGGGAGGAGGGGTGGAGGGGCTGGGTTTACAATGGAAGAGTTGAGAGGTAGGATGGGACTGGAGTGTATTGGTGTTGTGATGAGGAGAGGTAGATTGAGGTGATTTGGACATGTGGAGAGGATGGGGGATGATAATTGGGTGAGGAAGGTGAGAAGTGTTAATATTGGGGGTGGGGTTATGAGGGGTAGACCGAGAAAGACATGGGACGAGGTCATTAAGTGTGACCTTAGAGTTAAGGGACTAAACAGGGAGGCTGCAATGGATCGTGCAGCGTGGAGAGCCGCCATTAGATGACCAAGGCCGACACATGCAAGCATGTTGGAGCCTTTAAAAACGAAGCGAAACATAGAGATCAATTAGGTACACTCACGAGCAGGACTTTCTATTCACCTTCAATCCCTCTTCATGTGTTAAAAGAAGTCATACCCAGGGCTTGACACCGAATGAAGATCTAATCTTAACTGTTAGTTTGCTGAGAGTTTTTATTGATATCCTAATCACTGTTTCGTCATCTGATTGTGAAGTTACGGTCAGATAATTTTCATCAATGAGTCAGTCACCAAATAAAGACTTTTTTACATTCTATATAACAGTGTCGTCGCACATTATTCCTCGCACCACCTAACAAAGTTTCGAACTACTGTAGCACCTTAATACTGGACAACAAATGATATTGTTATGTATCCAAAGACGCCAAGCCAAAGGAAGCATCGCGATCTTACTTTGTTATGGCTGTTAGATAACACTCAGAAGTAGCAATCTAACCAATAATACTACAGCATCCACTTTCAGAGGGTATAACTATCGTAGTCCCTCTCCACGCCATGCCGCAATTCCAGTTCACCCCACTTATTTCCTCTCCCCCCCTCCACACACACAGTTATTTAAATTCCCTCCGTCTTGCACCTTCAGTTCCGGAGGAGAGATGGAAATAAATCTTTATTGCAGTACAAAAACTAACTCATACTTTAGATGCAGGAGCACCTCCAGGAACCAGGCTGTCCTTCAGTAACTCATTAACAATTTTTGGCATACTAAATGGGTGAAAGAACACTGACCGACGGGATCTGAAGCTCCCGTATCTGTTTGACTTGTTACAGGGTATACATACTACCCGAACTCTACCTCACTCGTACATTATAGTCGGTCCCTCCCCATTCCTTTGCTCATCACGCCCACATCTTTACCCACCTTCGATGTTTCCATGGTGTGACGCAGGACATGTGGTCAATGAATGGCCTTGCTTTTATGTGACTCCCTATCCACCATATAAGTCAACCTAGAGGTAGTATTAGAGGCCACGGAGAAATTGCCGGACACATTAAAGCCAGGATTGTGAAGAGGAAAAATTCCCTTATTTCTTGACATTATCAAAACACAGCAAAATTATGAAACCATTTAAAACGTTCGAACTCACTGCTGACTGCTCTTTTTATTTTATAGTAATATTACTATGTTGTCTTCACATGTTCAAATTGCCTATATATGTCTGTCTATAGCCAGACGCCTTTATCACGGAAGGGGTGGCCAAACTGAGCCCTAAATTACAGGTTTGCCTGCACCAACACCCTATCAGTTTGACCAGAGCAAGGAGGCTGTTTGCTGCTGGACCCTTGGGGAAAGGGGAAATTCATCCCCCGAAAATTGGAAAAAATTATTTTAGTTTGTCTACATATGCACGAGAATAAATACTTTGGTGACGCTTGGCAACTTCACGACTCAAAAAAGAGAGTTGCTGGACGCTTCTTTACTAGTCCAAAATGAATCCAAATAGGACCCTAAACGATTTCTGCTCAGGGTATCATCTGGAGGCGGTAGAGGGATTGCAGAATGATATTTTTCAAAACACTAAGGGTACAATAGACAATGTGTCCCACAGTACGAAATTGTGAGCTGCTGTGTTCAAGGCAACATAATGGTTGGCATGCAAGCTGAGGTTAGTTTTAGCGATGTTAAGAATGAATATAATTTGACTTATCTTGAGAGCGCTTAACAATTATTGGGTTGATGCCGTTTTCGCGAGCACCAGAACTCAATACGAAATTGAAGCTTTATCAGGAAAAGTAAATACTCAATATTGCTCCTGAGAATTTTGACTGATACAAGCTTGATGACTTTTCCATACTGTAAACACACCGGCGTGTCGGCTTCCTAGATGAAATATAGCCTACTGACTGTGCTGATGTAAAACAGTTCAGTGAACATCACACTTAATGTAAGTGGTAAGGATGGCAGAGTTAACACTGCATGATATGATGTAGTGAAACATGTGACCACACGATTAGTTGATTTCCTGTTTTGGCGACAATCTCCATATTCTGTTGTTGTCAAAAATTTGTCAACATTTATCTGAATTATAATTCTCGCCAAAATCCGCTCCCGGTCTTGCATTAATTCCTTGAGTAAGGCATTTCTACGCTGGCCCGAGGGCCTTGAAATAATATGGTTTAAATGTGTACATCCAGGGCTTAAGTTCGCCTAATATTTCAACTCGTGTACTTGTCATTTCCTCTGTTGGCTAATATTCCTAAGCTGAGAGAGACTATGTATGTTTCTCTGCTTATTGAGTACATCCATCATATTCCATTTTATCCATCATATCCCTAACTGTGAAGCAGACACATTAGAATAATACAGCAACTTAGGTCTCTAAATCTACAAAAAATATTGCATGGTGGTTGATAGTCTTCGTAGTTCTCAGACAGTAGGGGCTGTGCATGTCATTCGCTTCTATACAGTGGAACAGATGATATAAAATGCTAATATGAAAGGCTGCATGGCATCAAATGCAAAGACTCTCTCCCAGCTGAATGAAATAATTTGCGATCAGCTGGAATGTAAACGTAGTGTTGTCCCGATAATAACAGAGTTCGTGGCAACTTAACTCTCACGCTCTTTTAATACTCAGCTGAATGAAATCGTCTAATGTTAGTCTGAATAAACACTAGATGTCCAGATCATGAAAAGGATAAACTGTCTAATTTGTTTTACTACCTGTAATAACTGGCTCCGACAAAGACCTTCCAGTCAGTTCTGTCCATATTCAATGATCCAAGTTCCCCACGACGCACACAACCTCCTGGAAAGCCCTCTTACTTCATCCACCAAATTTGTGTTCTCTCTTCCTGTCCTTCTCCTTCTGTACAATCACATACTAACACCATACACGAATACAGTATATTTAGACGTGTACGTCTTTCCCAGGTAAATATACTGGAGAGGGAGGTACCAATTACGCTGAGGCTGGAGCGTCCCATTAAACGTCAACGGAGCTTATATCCCTCTCAGATAAATAATAGCGTCTGGTTTTCGCAGGTATAGTATAACAGCAATCCCAACCATGAGAGGGTACATTCTTAGTTCAAAGAAAAATACAGGGAACGACTCTACTTTTCTGTTATAGTGGTACCAGACGATTGTGTTCAACTGGGTGAGATGGAAGCCTAAGAGATTTTTTCTAGAAAAATTATTATTATCCCTCTCGTCACCTCGATTATTTCATTTCGGCTTAGGCGAGACGATTGTACTTGGTGAGTCATGGGTCCCTAAAATTATTAACACGAGTACTACTAACTAGTAAAAGACTTTTGGACGGGAAATTTCCAATATTCTATTCCAACTAATGATTTGTGTTTATACTTTGCTGTGAGTGAGTCAAACTTAAAGAGTCTATTACCAGTTAAGTGGAAGAGGTCATACAGGGTGCAGGGTATCTAACAATTCTCTCTCTCTCTCTCTCTCTCTCTCTCTCTCTCTCCGCTAAGGGGGGTCACCTTGACGTTGTGGCGGGACTTGAAGCGTGGCTGGCAGTGCCACCTTCTCTGGAGATGTGCCTGCCTTTATAGAGTTCGGCATCTGTCGGCCTCGTGGACCAAACACCCCCACACCCCTTGCATCACTGGTAGAGGAGGCCTGCTGGTGATGTTGCTTGTCCCTGCCCGTCTTTCATCTTGGCCGGCTTATTTGCCTCCCCACGTATTTGCCGTTCGTGGAGTCTCGTACTGCTGGAAAACAGGAGTCCTGAGGGTTGAACGATGCTGCACGATGTGCCCTGCAGCTAGCAATACACGTCTTTTCTCCCTATTCTGGCTAGATGGGCGGCCTGGTTGGGCCCGACCTTGTCAATGGGCTGGGTACTTGTTGGCTAGGGTCAAGTGTGCACTGGGAGGCCTGGTGGCTCCTATCGTCCGGAAGTCGCCCTTATCTAGGGGCCCAGGTGGTTACCTACATATATCCCTCACTACCTCCGGGGTCGCCAGCGGTGTTATCGCTGGTATATGTGTATGACCTCCCGTTGTTAGCCTCCGTGGTGGGTAGAAGGGTGAGTTAATGAAGTATTTTTTGCTGTATATATGGCTTCCTGTAATAGTAATCCTGTTGACAACCATACATCTGTCCCTGGCTTTTGAGACACTTGATCCCTCACTGCCAGACTGGAGCCTTACCAGGGCCCTGTGAACTGTAGTCCTTTGTATCAGCGTCCAGCAGGGACTGGGAGGTGTTCAAGTTGGGTTGGTTCTGCCATGGGGCTAAGCCTAGAAGAAACTGTGCCCGATTAATTTGCAAAATATCTAGTAATTAAATCCTCTGTGGATGGTCAGTGCTAGATACTGACATTTTTTATTTGTACTGTGCCATTGTTTTCATTGTTTTAGTTTGCGGCAGAGAACCTAAAATCTCTTCCCAAGGAGATGGATGCATCCATGTTGAAATGCCCTCCCCAGAAAAGAGCTTCTGATTACTGGCTCTGACCTCTGTTTCTGGTGCAGATGTTTCACGTGTTCCTCATGTCACTTTTAACTGGCGTAAGGGTGTTTCTTTTCCTTGACCTACTCCGATACTCAGAGGCAGGCTGTTGGAGGAACTGCAGTCTCCAGTTGTGATGACTATTGAACACCTGCAAAAGAAAATACATGGTATTCTGCCTCCAACTCTGATCTTGTTCCTGACATTTGACAAGTTAGCCTTGCCTGCTTCTGCAAAACTCGCTTGGCTATCACTTCCTTTGAAGCCATATATGCCAAACCCAAAGCTTTGCTTCCATTGTCAGGGGTATGGACGTGTTAGCCACTTTTGCCATCGTGCACAAGCTGGTTTTCTTGGTGTCTGTGTCTCCTGTGGCAATCCAAGCCATACTGGTGACTGTTCAGGACATATCGGATGCTATCACCGTGGAGGTCCCCATTATGTATTTTCTCGAACCAGTCCTCGTTACTGTCTGAAGGAGATTTTATCCATTCGTACTTCTTTCATCCCAACTTGACCTGGTGGTGGTCCTTGTAGCGTGGCTGGCAGTACCACCTACTGTGGAGGCCTGAGACTGAAGGAGTATAAGTCCTTGTATTTCTTAAGCCAGGCAAAAATAATTCAAATATCACTAATTATCGTCCAGTTTGTATCAGATCTTGTGTGTGCTAACTCTTTGAGAAGATAATTAGCGTGAGGCATGTTTGGTATCTACAGAAAAATGGTTTCTTCTCTCCATCACTTAGTGGGTTTCATAGAATGCGATGTTAATCACAAAACCTCATCAGACTTGAGTTAGCTGGCTTTTTCATCTCAACTACATCTTGTGGCTGTGTTCTTTGATCTGGAAGAAACATACGATACAGCATGGCACCTTGGCATTCTGAATCAGATTCACAATTTTGGGATGCATGGCTACCGGCCATTAGTCCTTAATGACTTCTTGTCAAATTAGAAGTTTCAAGTCTGTGTGGGCTCCTCAAGCCTCCTCCTGATTTCCTTGTGATCAGGAGGAAGGTGTTCTACAGGGCAATGTGCTTAGTGTTCCTTTATTTGGTATTGCCATAAATGGTAAACTAGGTCTCCTGCCTGAGGGAGTGCTTTTTCCGTTTGTGTGGATGACTTGCCGAAATGGTTTGCTGGATTCGGGATGTATGCAGTTAAAAGGAGAATGCAAGAAGGACTAGGCAGGGTCGCCAGCTGGGCAGAATGGAGAGGTTTTCGTTTTTCTTCAAGCATGACTGTGGTTATGTATTTCTGTAGAAGAAGGGAGGGTTCACTCAGACCCTGATTTATTTCTAAGTGGGCTCCACCTACAGTGTGTGGAGGAGAACAAGTTTCTTGGCTTAAAATTTGACTGTCGATTTGATTGGGTTTCGCATTTCACACTTCTGAGAGTGTCTTGTTTGCTAGCAATGAAATTGCTGAGGGTACCATCTCATACCTTGTGGTGTGCTGATCGGAAGACGCTCCTACACCTGTTTCAAGCCTTAGCGAGATCTAAACTTGCCTACAATTGCCAGGTGTACTCCTCTGCTTCAGTACCGTGGCTTAGTATTCTCGATCCTGTGCATCATGCTGGTTAGCATTTTGCTGGAAGTGCTTTCAAATTCTTCCCAGTTCCTAGCTTGTTGGTCAAGGCTGGCATGGCTCGTCTAATCTACAGCACAAGTCACTAAGCATTCAATGATGGAATCAGGTGAGTTGTATGCCAGATTCACGTACTTCTGTGTTTGTGTCAAAACAATCATTTTTTTCAATATTAAGATATGCATCTTCGTGTTCCACATTCCTTTGGGTACAGGGTTGGGTAGATTATGAGGGATTTAGGTCTGTCTGTGGAGCCTGTCTATTCTGTCCAGGTCCCAAAGAGTGCTACATGGTTCCTAGCGGAGGTGCAAGTGTGCAGATACTGAAGGTACCAAGTCTTCTATCTCTCTTTTAGTTCTCAGTCTACTATTTTTGGATCATTCATATATTAACACAAGCACTGTTCTTGTAGATATAGATGGTTCGAAGTCAGACACTGGTGTCAGGTATGGGGTAGTGTGAGGAGAGGAAGTATTCCTTTACAGTAGATCCCTGTATGTTTACTGAAGAACTGACTGCTGTCGTTGTAGCTCTTCAGCTGATTTTAACACATGAGGAGGCATGTTTTATGATTTTTAGTGATTCTCAAAGCGCCCTTTTGGTTCAAGTCCTTTAATTCAACTCATCCCCTGGTCCTTGCCGTTCTTCAGTGGCTTATCCTGACATTGAGGCATGGTGAGCTTCTCAAGTGTTGTTGGGGTTCCACACAAGTTGGTGTGGAGGGCAGTGAGAGGGCAGATACATTAGCGTAAGCCGCTTATTCTCGATTGCCTCCTACTAGTTACCCGCTTCCTGTTTTTGCTATGATACCATACTTTAAGTCTGCGATTCGTACTTGTTGGCAGAGACAGTGGGATGCTGTTGCCCATAATAAATTAAAGGAAATTTGTCCGACGGTGGTTGTGCCAAGGGCTCTCTGTTCTGAGCCTTGGAGTTGGAGGTGGCTGTTGCCAAGCTTTGCATTGGGCATTCACAGTTTACTCATGGGTTCCTGATGTGTGGTTGGACTCCAGCCGAATTGTGATAATTGCCTCGTTCCTCTTACTGTTCGTAACTTGGTGGTCGAGTGTCCGTGTCTGGGGGACATACATCAGAGATTCCTCCATAGACATAGGGAGGTGGATGGTGCCTACTGTCTATCCATGATGCTTGGAGGAGCCGACGGCATCTTACTGATGTTTTTAGTTTTCTTCATGATGCGGGTTTCCTATCACATTTATAGGCAATTGAGATTTACTTAACTATTCTGTTGTTTTTTTAAGTATTTCATTTCTACATGGGGAAATCAATCATGTTTTTGCATGCACTTTTTTTTGGCATCTTTCACCTTGTTGTCTGGCGGCATATGATCCTGGCAATTGCATGGTCAGTTTTTTTATTTTTTTATTCCATGATCAACTCTCTTGCATTTCTCTTTCTCTTCCCATCTTTTCCCCACTAGGGGGGGGGGTCACCTTGACTTTTTGGCAGGGCTTGAAGCATGGCAGGCAATGCCATGTACTCTGGAGGCCTGCTTGCCTTTGTAGGATTCCGCATCTGTCGGTCTCGTTGACCACGCACCCTCCCTGCATCACTGGTAGAGGAGGTCTGCAGGTGATGTTGCTCATCCCCAGCCATCATTCATCTTAGCAGGGTTTTGGCTTCCCATGTTTTTGAGGTGCGTGGCATCTTGTGAAGCTGGGATACAGGAATCCTGGGGGTTGAGTGATGCTGCACGATGTGCCCTGTAGCTAGCAAATCTGGCTAGCAGGCAATTAGTTGGGCTCAACCAGATCAATCGGTTGACATCTTTTAGGCTTGGTTCCAGTGGGCACTGGGAGGCCTTGTACCTCCTATCATCCTTCATTTAACCTTGTCTTCCCCAGTGGTTAGATAGAATTGAATGAAACTTTGCATGCTTATAGACATTGACTAGTTCTACAAGTTTCTACTGTACACCTATGTGCTTCATTGACCATGTCAGGGGCCAAAGGACATCAAATGCAACAAAAGTGAAAATAGCTAAAATCATCCAAGTAAGATGGAGAAATAGAAGAAGGGAAAGGCGAGAGGAAGGAGTTGTTGCAAGGAGAGTGGAAAGGTTACAAGAGGATGAGAAAAAGGCAGAGTATAAGACAGAAGTGGAGGAACGATTGGGCAAATATGAATTGGAGCAGATGGGGGACGTGGAAGGTGTGTGCAGGATATTTACGGAAGAAATATGTGCAGCATGTGGTGTGGTCTGTGTGAGGAGGAGAAGACGGAGGGGGGTGCAAGGAACAGCGTAGTGGACTGAAGAGGTGAGACAGGCTGTGGCACAAAAGAAGAAAGCATACAATGAATGGATGAGAAACAGGGGCGTGGAAGAAGTTGAGAGACGGAAGAGAGAGTTATATGTAGAAAGAAAGAGAGAGGTGAAAAGATTAGTAAGAGACAGTAAGAAGAGAGTGGATGAGGAATTTGGAAGGAATTTAAGTGTAAAGTGGAGGGACTGTAAGAAAATGTTCTGGAAAGAGGTGAAGAGAGTAAGACAGGGTGGAAGTGAGGTTAGCAGGGGAGTGAAAGATAAAAATGGTAGATTACTAGTGGAGAAGGGAGAAAAAGTGAGCAGATGGAGAGAACATTTTAAGGAATTGTTGAACATACAGGATGGAAGTAATGCGAGTATAAGTGACTGGGGAATGGCTGGGAGAAGGAGGGAGGTGAGAAGACAGGAAGATATCAGCAGGATAAAAGTTGTGGAAGCAATGAAGAAAGTTAAATTGAGGAAAGCCCCAGGAATTGATGGAATGTGTGGTGAAATGCTGAAGCATGGGGGAGAGATTGTAGTAGAATGGATGTGGAAGATGTGTAGATTGGCCAGGGAGGAAGGTAGAGTCCCGGAGGATTGGAAGTCAGGTATAATTATTCCCTTGTACAAAGGGAAAGGGAAAAAAGAAGTATGTGGTAATCATAGGGGCATTTGTCTTCTTAGTATAATAGGAAAAGTGTATGGTAGGATACTTATTGACAGAGTTAGAGAAAGAACAGAGGAATTACTTGGAGAAGAACAGGGAGGCTTTAGGAAGGGAAGAGGTTGTGTAGATCAGATATTCATTCTTAGATCTTTAGTGGAAAAGTTTCTAGAGAAGGGAAAGAAGTTGTATGCGGCTTTCATGGATTTGGCGAAAGCATATGACAGGGTGGATAGATAAGGATTGTGGAAAGTATTAAGAATATATGGAGTAGATGGGAAGTTGTTGAATGCTGTGAAGAGTATGTATGAAGGTGCTAAGGCTGCAGTGCATGTGGATGGTGGACTAAGAGAATTTTTCTCTTTGAAGGTTGGGTTGAAACAGGGATGTGTCATGTCTCCATGGTTGTTCAATCTGTTCATGGATGGGGTAATAAAAGAGGTACAAGGTAGGGTAGTGGATGTTGGAGTGGCCCTGGTGAGAGAGGATAGTGTTTGGAAACTCCCTGTACTGTTGTTTGCAGATGATACTGTGTTGTTGAGTGAAGACGAAGGGGAGCTGCAAGGCTTGGTGGATGAGTTTGGGAGAGTGTGTAAGAAACGGAATCTAAAGGTGAATGTAGGGAACAGTAAAGTGATGGTCTTTGAGAGAGGTGAAGTCAGTGAATGTACAGCGAGGTTGGATGGTTAGGAATTGGAAAATGTGACTACGTTTAAGTACTTGGGTAGTGTGATGAGTAAGGATGGAGGTTTGGAGGGTGAAGTGCTTGAAAGGGTACAGCAGGGAAGAAAGGTTGCTGGTTCTTTGAAAGCAGTGATAAGAAACAGGGAAGTGAGCATGGAAGTGAAAAAGTTACTACATGACAGTATTGTGATACCAACTCTAACGTATGGAAGTGAAGTTTGGACGTTGTTGGAAAGACACAAGTCTAGAGTGAGAGCAGTGGAAATGAGTTATTTAAGAGAACCCTGTGGAGTCACATGAAGAGACAGGCTGACGAATGAGGATATAAAGGAGCGTTGTGATGTGGATGTGGTTGTGATAGGAAGCGTTATGAGGAACACACTGAGGTGGTTTGGCCATGTGTAGAGGATGGAGGGTGAAAGACTGACGAAGAGAGTGTATGTGAGTGAGGTGGAGGGGGGAAGAGGGAGGGGGAGGCCGAGGATGAGATGGAGGGATGGGATGGAGAGGTATATGAGAGAGGGGGGTGTGAGTTGGGAGCAGGGCAGTGAAATGGCGGGGGACAGGGTGACGTGGAGGCGTTTTATTTGTGGCCACCCCAAACGGGATTGAGGCATCTGGCAATAGATAGATGACTATGCTCACTCAAAATGATAAGGCTTCGAGGATTATTAAGCCCAGGCCATGATTCTTGGGTGGAATGGCACTGGAGTACCTCCATACAGAAATGACATTTAGTGTTGAAACTCGCATCCAGTCGCTGGCAGCGCCACCTAGAAGTTGTTCCCATGATGGGCCATTTTGCGAATTTTGCCTTGCCCCACATTGGGTGTATGGAATCAAATGAAACTTTGCATGCTAAAAGCCGTTAATGTATACTACATGTGTGCTTCATACATGCATGACCTATATCTGCCAGGTCAGGGGCCAAAGGTCATGAAGTGCAGAAAATATGAAAAGCTCTGAAATTTCTACCTTACTTGTGTGAAATGCTAAGGCTCTGAAGATTATCAACCCAGGGCCATGATTCTTGGGTGAAATGTTGCACTTAAGTACCTCCATATAGAAATGACTTTTAGTGTTGAAACACACTTCCGGTCACTGGCAGTGCCACCTTTACTTTGTACCTCAGGTAGGCCATTCCACAAATTTCCACCAGGTTATAGTTCAAAGGTCATCAAGTGCAAAAAATATGAAAATCACTAAAATCGCAACTATGCTTGCCTGAAATGCTAAGGCTCCCGTGGACTTCAGGATCGGGCACCACAGAGAAGCATCCTTAGTGATACCGTTTTTGCTGTAGCCATCAACAGTGTAATCAATGTACTTCAAGATGGTGTCAGTGGCTCACTATATGTGTATGACCTTTCAGTTTCCATCACTGCATCTTGAATGTTCCTGGTTGATAGGAAGTTGCAGCTGGCTCTTAATTAAGTGGGCTGAGTCTCGTGGTATCCGTTTTTTTCTACAAAGACAGTGGTTGAGCATTTTTATAGTCTTCTGTGGAGTTCACCCAGACCCTGGCCTGTATCTCTATGGTCGCAGAATCTCCTGCAAGGAAGTCTCGGTTTCTGGTTCTTGTATTTGATAGACAACTGACTTGGGTTCCTATTATGTTAAGGCAGCATGTATTAAGGCTTTATGTCATAGGAGGGTTTTGGCTCATACTTCCTGGGGTGCTGACTATCTGATCCTTCCTCCTTTTCTTGCATAGATCCCTTGTTCTTTCAAAGCTTGAATATGGATGTGAAGTCTACTTAACTGCAGCAGCTGCCCATCTCTGGATGCTAGATTTGATGCATCATGCTGCTGTGCATCTGGCAGTTGGGGCATTTAAGTCATCCGCGATTTCGAGTTTGTTGGTGGATGCTGGTGCCTTACCTTAGGATTTAAATTGCCAGTTGTTGATGATCAAGTGTTCGTGTCATCTTCACCACCTTCCAGACGCAGTGCCTTGTGCCATGATCTCCCAGGATTCCCAGTCTACTTTTTATGACACTTGGCCAAGTTTCCTGAAGCCCTTTGGTTACAGAGTCTGGTCTGTTTTGTCAGCCTTTTCTGTTCCTAGACTAGTAGTTTGTCGCCATCAGGAACCAAGTGTAGGTTCTTGGCTGCTCCCTCGTGTGACATAGGTCCATTGTTGCTAAAAAAAAGCATACTTCCACCTCAGGTGCCTTCTACTCATGAGGGCTCTGTCCTGGTGTATACTGATGGATCAAAGACTGATACTGGAGTAGGCTTTGGTGTCGTCTTCTCTTCCATCAGTCAGGGCAGTATCTTTCCTGGTAAAGCTTCAGTATATACTGAAGAACTGACTGGAGTTTTATATGCTATCCAAATCATTTTTATTCACCCCCAATCTGTTTTGGGGGATTTTAGTGACTCCTGCTGTGATCTGTCTGCACTTGAGTCTTGTAACTGATCTCGTCCACTGGTTTGATCAATTATAGAATGGCTTTTTCTCCTTGGCCATCGTAGCCATTGTGTGGCGATTTGTTGGGTTCCTGCCCATGTGCAAGTGTCCGAGAAAGTGTGGGCTGATGCTGGGTAAGGCAGAATTGGTTCGTCCCCCTGCTTCTGTGGGATCCCATCCTTTGCATCGACTGCTTGCACTTGATTTTTACTCCTGTGTTGCTGAACGTGGGGCACTCACCATCCACTCACTCGATGTAGTGCTGCTCTTGGGGGGCTGCCCTTTTTTTCTCTTCCCTTCTTCATTCCTTCCTTCCTCTTATGTCCTTTTTCCTTCTTTCTTTCTTTCTGTGGGTTACTCTACACTGAGTGACATGCTAAATGATTTCCTGGACACCAGGCAATCATTTGCTAAACTGGGTGATAACCATATGGCCAAACTATGATGCCTGATGGTTTAGTAGGCAATTAGGACACTCCAGCTGGATTGAGCCAGTGTAGGTTTATATCCAAGGGTTGGTTTGGGCTTATTGCTTCCATTATATTACTCAGGGATGAGTGAGGCTGGTTGCTTTCATCTTCTATATCAGGACCAACTTGTCTAGCCCTGGGCTGCTATTCTCCTCATGGGGCAACACTGGATTAGATGATGTAAGTATGTATGTATGTATGTATTGTTGAACGGATTTGGTGTTCATGGCAAGTCTGCTGGGATTTGGCAGGCCCTAACAACATGCGTTCTATTTGTGATATGGTTGACTCTGTAACTTACCGAGGCTTGACTCGTCGGTGGGAGACTGCTTTATGCCGGTTAGGAATGGGCCATACCTGGTTCTCTCATGGATTTTTAACGGAGGGCTATTCCCCTTCGTTTTCAGAGGATTATTAGCCCCCCTCCCGTCGGCTGTTTGGCATTTGTTGGTGGGGTGTCCCAGTCTTGGGGATCTTCGCCATCAGGACTTTTCTGAGTACCAGGCGGGTGATGGCTCGTACTGTCTTTCACTGGGGCTTTGGGAGGTGGCCTGTCTTATGGAAGTGGCAACCCTTAACTTAGGAGTCAATTGGACTGCTTCAAAACATTTTGTACCCTTTTTTTTTTCTTTTCTTTGTGTGTGTGTGTGTGTGTGTGTGTGTGTGTGTGTGTGTGTGTGTGTGTGTGTGTGTGTTCTTACCTAATTGTAACTTTATAGGAATGAGTCAAGCTCGTACTGTCCCGTGTATTAAACCATTTTTATCATACATATCCTTGAATTTTTTAGTAGTTTTGGCACACTACTTCATTCGGTAGTGGATTCCACTGATCAATTGCCCTATTTGGGAAAATGAATTTCCTTACGTTTTTATCACCTCTCTTTTTTTGCAGGTTTTTACAATGTCCTCTTGCTGATGCTTCACCATATGATATATATTCATTTATGTCTGCTTTCTCTTTCCCTGAGATGCACTTATATAGCATAATCATGTCTCCTTCTCTCCTGTAGCGTTGGTAGATTCAGTTTTTCTAGTCTTTCTCCATAGCTTAGATCCCTTTAGCTTGGTACCCATCTTGTAGCGGCCCTTTGTACTTTTTCAGTCTTATCTATGTGTTTTTTGAGATGAGGATTCCAGACTACTGATGCATACTCCAGGGTTGGTCTGATGAAAGATTATCTTTCTCAGCATGTTTTCATTTATGTATGTGAATGCTATTCTCGTTTTAGCAAGCAATGTATACATGTTTCGTACCTTCTCACTGATGTGATCATCTGATGATAGTCTGTTATTGATAATTGCTCCTAGGTCCTTCTCCTTTTCTGATATGTGTCGGTTGATCTTCCTAACTTATAATCCCAGTCTGGTCTTTTCTCACATTTGCCAAATTTAATTACATGACACTTATCTACATTAAATTCCATTTGCCATTTATTGCTCGATTCATGAAGCTTGTTCAATTCCTCCTGTGGCTCTTTGCAGAATCTGTGTTTGTAATTATCCTTTGAATGTTTGCATCATCTGCAAACATATCTTGATAGCTTCCATTTCCAATGTTACTATGTCATTTATATATACTAAAAACATAAAAAAAACAAACTAAACAAACTGAGTCCTGTGGCACTCCGCTGGTCACTTCCCCCCATGATGAGTAATTTCCCCTTAATAATGTTCTCATTTCCCTTTTTCTGAGAAAATCTTGCATCCAACAATACAGTTTGCCTTGGATACCTCCTTGATGGTACAGTTTTCATAAAATTTTTTGGTACGGTACTCTGTCAGATACTTTCTTAAAATCTAAATAGATACTGTCCACCCATCCTTCTCTTTTCTGTATTGTTTCTGTAACTCTATCACAATAGCTTAAAAGATTAGTAACACATGATTTTCCCTTCCTAAAACCGAACTGCCTCTCTGTTATCATACCGTGTTCTTCTAGATGTTCTACCCAAACTTCCCTTATCAACTGTTCTACAGTAGTATCTTACAACACTGGTTAGTGATACTGGTCGGTAGCTGAGTGGATCCTGTCTATTCCCTTTCTTGAACAGGGGAACAATGTTTGCTTTCTTCCAAATATCAGGTAGTGTACCTTGACCTAAGGATTCCTTAAATATTAATTACAATGGTCTGCTTAGCTCTTCTGCACATTCATGCAACACCCAACCTGAAATTCCGTCAGGACCATTTGCTTTTTCTGTCTAATTTATGTAACTCCTCCTGTACTCCTTTTTCTGATATTTACATATCTGGTAGTACGTGAGGGCATGCATATTCCATAGCATCTCTCTCAAACTTTCTTTCTTCTGTAAAAAATGACTAAAAGTTTTTATTTAGTACTTCACAAATATCTTTCTCTTGTGTATAGATGATCCCCCCACCGTAAAGGACTGTATTTTATCTTTAACTTTGGTTTTACTTCGGATGTAGCTGTAAAAAAACTTAGGTTGATCGCTACCTTTATTTACAATGTCCTCCTCAAACTGTCTCTGAGCCTCCCTCCTTATCTTTGTATAATCATTTCTTGCCTGTTTGTAGTTGTTCTATGCCCTCTCACTATTATGTCTTCTGTATCTATTCCACAACTGTGTGTGTGTGTGTGTGTGTGTGTGTGTGTGTGTGTGTGTGTGTGTGTGTGTGTGTATGTGTGTGTGTGTGTGTGTGTGTGTGTGTGTGTGTGTGTGTGTGTGTGTGTGTGTGTGTGTGTGTGTGTGTGTGTGTGTGTGTGTGTGTGTGTGTTTAGCACCTTTTTACTTGTTTTAGATTCTTGCCTGCTTTTATCTCTGTTGGTATATTTTACCTTGATGCCGAGCGGCTTATGAAACTCAGTTGCGCCGCCAGTTTTGTTGTCATATTTAATCAGTCTCTTTTCCTCCCTTGTTTCTCCTTTTCTTTCTTTTTCTCTTCTTTTTTTCTTTTTTTCTTTTTCAAATTCTTTTATTCCCTTCTCCTTATTCCCTTGTATTCTTTTTATCCTCTTCTCTTCTCCACTCCATTATCATCTCTCTCTTTACTCCTCCCTTCTCATTTTTCTCTTTGTTCTCTTCTTATCTATCTTCTTTTCTCTTCTCTGCTCTCTCTCTCTCTCTCTCTCTCTCTCTTCTCTTTTCTTCTCATTCTCTCTCTCCTCTCTATATCTCTCTGTCCTCTCTTATCCCTTTCTTCTCTCTTGTTTTTATTCTCCTTCCAGTCTGTGTGTGTGTGTGTGTGTGTGTGTGTGTGTGTGTGTGTGTGTGTGTGTTTTATAGTCTTTTCATATATTTTTCTATAATAATATTAGAAAGTGTAGTAAGGGTGGGAGTCGTTTGTGTTCTAATGCAAGGAATTCCAACGAGCTCAATATGAAGAGAACCATGAGCGGGAAACTGTGTCTTGCCCACACGAGACACCAGCCTAACCACCATGTGATCCCATCCTCCTCTCCGTCGGCTGCCTGCACATGATTTTCTCCATTTATTTGTAGGCAAATTCGGTGTTGTTGGCACGAACACTGGGATATAGTAGGGGATTGAAAGATACGTGCTGTTTGGGGCAAAGTGGGCTCCTTCAGTCACCAAGGCTTGTCTGGCCTGTGGGAAAAGATTTTATGCTGGCTCCGAAGTGGCCACACCCTGGTCTCTAATGAATTTTTAGTGGAAGACGTTCCCTGTCCTTTACGTGAAGATTGCTTGGTCCCCCTGACTGTTCGGTATTAGCTGTTGGAGTGCACCAGTCTTGGAGATTTATGCCGTTGGTACCTCTCTAAGCACCAGGTGGGAGATGGCTCGGACCGTCTTTCGTCTGTGCCTTTTTTTTTTTTTGTTAATGCCAGGAAGAGGGAACCAAAGGCTGAGCACGCATGAGCGTTCTTTCCAAGAAAAAAAAAAAAAAACAATACAAAAGAGAGCCAAATTCAAGATCCATTCAATTCTAGATGCCTGGACACACTGCGTTTCAAAGACTGGAGATCATAAGAAGTAAGAAATATAGACAAAGGGAGACAGTTCCAGAGTTGACCTGTTGTATAAATGAAGGACTGGGAGTAACGGTTAACTCTTGCATTAGAAAGTTGGACAGCAAAGGGATAAGAGTTTCTTGCAAGACGGGTGCTATGCACCTGTCGTAGTGGTGGAGGGATTCAAGCAGACAGTTCAGAGGAGCAGTGACCATTGAAGCAGCGATAGAAAAGAGATAAAGAGGCAACAGTGCAGCAAAAAGACAAAGGTTGAAGGAAGCCAGTAAAAGGAGGAGAGTTGATGAGACAAATAGCCTTTGATTCCACCCTATTGATAAGAGCTGTATGTGGGGAGCCTCCCCACACATGAGAGTTGTACTTTAAAAAGGGGCGAATAAAACCCGTGTATATAGTCAACACCTGTGCAGGGGTAAAGAAGGCACGGAGTCGGCTTAGCACATCCAATATCTTGGAAGCAGATTTTACAAGGGATGCAATATGATCTTTCCAAGATAAGTCCCGTGTGAATGAAACCCCAAACATGTTCAAGGATGATGCAGGATTGAGCTGGATATTAATATACATTAGTGGGTACTCCTGTGGAAGATTTTGACGGGTTGATAGGTGTAAAAACTGAGTCCTTGACGAATTAAAAACAAGATTATTTTTACCCCAGGTACAAGCCAAGTCAGACATTAGGCGTGCCATGGCCTCATCCTTTGTCTGTTGAAGTAACTGCTGAGATGGACGTTGCGGGAACCGAATGGAAAGGTGAAGGGTGGAATCATCAGCGTACAAGTGGATAGGATTAGATTATAGCTTAGAAAATCACTGATGAATAAAAGAAAGAGAGTTGGTGATAGGACAGAGCCCTGAGGAACACCAATGTTGATAAATCTAGAAGAAGAACGATGGCCGTCTACAACAGCAGCTATAGAACGACCAGAAAAGAAGCTATAGATGATAGAAGGATAGAAACCGTACGAAGACAGTTTGGAAATTAAAGATTTATGCCAGACTCGATCAAAAGCTTTTGAGATGTCAAGTGCAGTGGCAAAGCTTTCGCCAAAGTCCCGAAAGGAGGATAACCAGGATTCTGAAAGGTAGGTGAGAAGATCGCCAGTGGAACATCCCTGACGGAACCCATACTGACGATCAGAAAGAAGGTTGTGAAAAGAAAGATGCTTTAAAATTTTTCTGTTAAGAATAGACTAGAAAACTTTTGAGACACAGGATGTTAAAGCAATTGGACGATAGTTAGAGGGTTGAGTGAGAGCAAACTTCCAGTAAGAAGGAAAAGTACAAGTTGAAAGACAAAGGCGAAAGAGTTTATCTAGGCAGGGTGTAAGCACAGAAGTACAGTTCTTGAGGACAACAGGAGGGATTCCATCAGGCCCATATGCCTTGTTAGTACTGAGGCCAGTGATGACAGAAAATACATCAGCTGAAGAAATTTTAATGTCAGCCATGAGGAAGTCAGAGGGGGGAAGTGATGGAGGAACAGCATCGGAATCATCTAAGGTGGAATTGGAGGAGAAAGTCTGAGCAAACATATCTGCTTTATCAGTAGAAGAAATAGCTACAGAGTCATCAGAGTAGAAAAAAGGAGGGAAGGATGATGAGGTAAAGTTGTTAGAAAGGTTTTTGGCAAGATGCCAGAAGGAGCGGGAAGAATTCGAGTTGGAGAGTTGAGAGCATTTAGTACGGATGAAATTATTTTTAACAGAGTGAAGAACAGCCTTAGCACGATTCCGGGCAGAAACATAAGAAAGATGTGATTCAGGGGTGGGTTGGCGAGTTTGCCTGTTATATGGGATGGGAAATTCTGAACACTGGAGGTAGCTGGTTTACACTGCAAGACATTGTTCAGTGCAATTTACTACATAATGTTTAGTGATTTTTAGAGTTTCAATAGTTTAACCCTTTTGTATGTGTGTGTTTATAATTTTCGTATATTTTATCATCTTGCCAGTTTTCTCTTTTTGGTGTCTTCTTATCTGTTGTCTTGAGGCTTATGGCCTGACAATTGCACCACCTTGTTTATTTCTGGCAGTCAATCTATTATCCATGATCCTTACCATATATTGTATTCCACTCCCATCTCTGACGTCAGATACATTTACCACAACTGATATAACATGATTTTCAAGTAGTCGTACCGGGCGTGGAGGGAAAGGGCACTTCTTTAATAACTGAATAGCTTAACTCGTCCCGCAACAGAAAGAACCCGATTTTGATACTGTGACTTGTCTCGCTGGTGGAAAACCGTTTTATGCAGCCTGCACGCGGGCTACACCCGGTTCTTTCATGGCTTTTTATTGGAGGACACTCCTTCTTTCCGTGAAAATTGCTTGGTCCCCCTCACTATAAAACACTTGGTGCTGCAGTGCCCCGATCTTGGGGATTTGCCCAGTCAGTATCTCTCCGAGCATCGGATTGGTGACGAACTTTGTCTTTCACCGGTGCTTGGAGATGGTGATCGTTGTATAGGAGGGGGAACCCCCTCCTTTGTGGACACAGCCGGGCTGTTTTGGAGGATTTAATGTATTTATAATGCACTGAATTTTCTTGTAAGTTAATTGGTTTAAGATTTTTTTCTACTGTTTTTACCTAAATTCTACTTATTGACCCTTCGTGTTGGCGGCATGCGACGCTGGTAGTTGAACGACCAGTACTAATTTGACCAGTTAGTCCGTCAGTCTGACTTTCATATTGAGCCTGGTCAGATTCCTGGAGAAGATTACTGTTCCCCCTGTTCCTGTTAACCCAACTGCAAACTTCAGGACCTGTTGATGTAACACAGATCATTGCAGGGTGCACGGTAGGGGAATATATGGCAACAACAAACTTGTGACCCTCTTGTGACTGATTCACAATAATCGAATGCCTCCTAGAGTTGAATAAAGTGTAAATTTTTATTGAAAATTTCTAAAAATCGTCAGTAATCATCACCACGAGAACGTCATGAAAGTTCTTGCTTGCTGCTAAAATAGATGATTCTATTAAGCTTTGAGGATAATTTTGGTATTGGAGGATGAGATATATGCTTGTAAACTCCTCCACCAAGAATGACACTTAGAAACTTTAAAAACTCTTTAAGTAACAAGAAAAAATACAGTAAATGCATTGTCCCACTCAAAAAGATTATTGATGCTGAATTCTAACGGAGATAATGTTGCACACAAATAAGCTCCACAAATAAAGTCTTTGAAGTATAAAAGGTTCATGATGTTTGAGATTGTTTACTGTCACGCCCTGTTTCCATTTCATTCAACAGAAAATAGTTGTTCTGCATTTGCTCCAAATACGACCAGAGGAAATTGATGTGTAATGTGCAGAAACAGCCGCTAAAGAATGTGTTATAAAACTGCCAGTGCCTCGGAGATTATAACCCTATGTTCCTCGAGTGCAGCAGGTAGATGGGGTAGTTACAGCCTGCTGCATTTGACTGTCTTATTAAGCATAGTTCGGGAGACAGCACTGTCTGTGTTATCTCATCTGTACACATTCACGACAGACTTTTTACCAGTTTGCCTTTTGAAAAATATACGATATCAATGTATGTTAACCATAAGAAAAATAGTAAAGCCAAAGCGGTTCATAATATCTGTGCTAAGTTGCAGCACAGAAATCAGGTACAAGATTTTTCCACAATTTTTTCTTTCTTTTTGCTTCAAAAACGTTCCCCCCCTAAAGTATGTACTGTAGACAGTTGTGTCTAAGTATGAAAAATAAGATTTTTACCTTGGCTTCTAATTGTGAAGTATCAGTGTATTATTGTGTTTAACTCATGGGTCGTGGCGGAATGGTCACTTATGAAAAAGATGTCAAAGGTGATTTCAGTGCATTCTGGGAAATTATGAAACTCTAGGTGATTTTATGTTTATTCGGCGGGGGGAATTTTTTTTATCAGTTCAGTACATGTCTGCTACCCTGAAGTGTTTTACTCTTCCGTCTATGCAACTTCACCATTGTTCTGCCCTATAGTTGAGTCAGCGCAGGAACGATGAGTGAGGAGTTCCAGGATGAAGGAGATAAAGCTGGCGAATGCTCCTCCCGCCACCACAACTAACATTCCCTGGTGGAGAGGGAAGGCTGCTGAAATGCAAGTTCTGCATATGTGAAATCGTGTTGCATTATCTTCTTCCTGAGGATGTCTTATTAGTTTTATTCGTATTACTACCAGGCGATTACATACAACTTAGACATTTCTTATAGTGAAAGGGCTAGGAGAATCAACCATTGAAAGACTAAACAAATAAATGTCCTAAGCAGAATAAAAACATATAGAGATGTTAATGTGGAAATAAAAACTTCCTCTTGCTGAATGGGTAGGAACAGTAGTATAACTACCGTTCACTGTCGTATAAAAATATGAAAAAATCAGGATCTCCGTTACCCAAATGTTTGTAATGCCCAGGGAAGTCTTGAGAGCTACTTTTGTTGCTGGGCTGAGGCAGGAGGTGTAATTTGGGGTGTACATCTTTGTCAGGTGACCGAGCAAACCAGCCTCTGCGACACGCATGAACCTGGTGGAGGTACAGCGGGCAAAGAAAATTACTGTGGATTGTGATGAAAATTGCTACACACACACACACACACACACACACACAGAACGCTCGTATGAAAAAAACAATAGGTGAACTAAGGTAACCCATGAAGGAGTCTTCGTTATATGGTTGGGATGTCTGTGGTGTTGATAAGAGGCGGCTTAATCGGTACAGAGGTGCCCTGCAGTTCTAAAGGACTCCGGTTCAAATCCTAGCTGGGCCAGGGAACAGTTTTATCGATTTGAATTCCATAAAAATATACTTTACTGATCTACCGCCGACCAGCCGACATGTCGTAGAAATACCCCAGCTAATACCAATACACCAGTCCTGTATGAGACAGCCCTAGCATGTATTCAGTATGGACGGTGGATGTTAGCACCGAAGTGGTGACATGTGGAGATGAAGGAGGACTATTGGGCTTTGGGGATATACACTGGGGATAGGCCCTGAAGCCTTTGCCCAGAGTCGGTCACATAAAAAAAAAAAATGCTAGGTGGTGGCGACAATCATTCACTCCATATAGTTTAGCCTACTTCTTCCTTCACCTTTCACATTCTTTTTCTGTGTCTGCCTTCCTCTGCTCCCATTTCTCCCATCTTTCCTGTCACTTTTTATCATTCTTCATTCTTTTGAAAGTGGTTTTAAAATGAGTGACAAACCTAATGGTTTCCTGGACGCCAGGAAACCATATACAGTGCTGGGTGGTAACCATAAAATCAACCCGTTCGTGTTCTCTACGTGGCAAGTGGGTTGACGGAGGGTTAGAGTGCCTTCTTATAAAACAACTAATTCAAAGTCAAACGGCCACCCCTTACGGGATTATGGCGTCAGGCTACAGATAGATACATAGATCGATTTCAACGCCATTTTAGATAGATTTTAAAGCAAAACTATCATCTTACGCAACTGGCACTTGTCTGCCCCCAGTTCTGAGTGCCCCATTTCATTTGACAAATTTAACTGCATTAGCCATTACCTAATAACCTTTTACTAATTATACATGTCCGATAAACTTGCAACTGAGACATAAAAGGGGTGGCCATTGGACTGTTTCACAGGAGAGCACAATATGGATTTATCCAGCACGTATGTGATTTGACTAGTTATTTCTGTTAACCTAATAATTATACAGCACCCCAACTAACCTGCGGCTGAGAGCAGGAATCAGCGGAGTGCCCATTGGACCAGCTGAAGAAAACATCAAGGGTAGGAACTCTTCACGAGACAAATAGAAGTCACAGCTGCCTGTTAAGTGAAAGATTTTGTAGGGAAAATATTAAAGCTGTAAGTCCGTGTGCGAACAAAGAGAGTACCAGCGACGATCCTTAATGTCATGGTAACAGAATGGTGCACATACTATTTCTGCTTAGCTATATGATTTACCGAGTACGGTTTAAAAAATGTCAGTCCACTTAATAGACAAAGAATTATGAAAATCTTAAACAGTCCTGAGATAAGGGTGTTTGACCCCAAAGATTGTTAAATTGAATTTCAAAAGACACTGTTCACTTTCTCATTATGTATCATTAGTATTACATCGATATGACGTCCATCAACTGTACCTCACACTAGACTGAAGTATCAAGAATATCTCACGATGCGTCCACATTAACTGTATTAATATGCTGGAGCAGGATTTACACTTTCATTCGAATGGTAGCATGTGCAATGCATCATATTATCGCTACCACCGGACGAGGATGTTTTGCTTAAGAAAGACATGTGTTGTTGAAGTAATTAGAAGGGATTGCCATTAACCCATAATCCAGCAAAATGCCTCCCATAAACAAAATGAAATCGTTTATTTGTATAATCAGTAGAATATGGATAAAACCCAGTATAGTTTAGGGCATACAGTACTAACATCTAACAATGCTGACATAGGAAAGGCTATCAAGAGGCAAGCAACAACACTCCAACAGTAATGGAGAGGACTCGATTTTATTGTTCAATATAGTTCCCGTACCCTATCAGAGACACAGACTCTGGCCTTGTAATCATTAAAATTGTGAGACTGGTACCTGCCCACTGAATTACTGTAGGGCGTGTGCAGGTATGTATCTTATCTTACACATCAAATTTTATGTCTTTAAAACAGAAATAGAGTGACAGTTTTAGGGACACATAATAGGAATGGCGAAATCTTGAATAAGGCAAATGAAAGGAGTCGTGTAACATATCCCTTTTGATAAGACAGCCACACACACCACTGTACATATTAGTAACCTTAAGTGGAACTTTATGTGGTAATCGTGAGTCATCATCATTTAAATTAGGCCAGATTTAGTGACGAGAATGTAGCAAAACATAGTGCCTTAAAGGAGCGCTGCAATCACACACAGTAATCGTGGTCCATATTTCATAAATAATAATAAATCATCTTCAATACACAACCTGTGCCCGTAAAATCATGGGCCATCAGCATCTTAATCATGAGGTCTTCAGTAATGAGGATGTGGTGACCTTGCCGTACGACCGTGTCTAACTTGGGTACAAACTCCGCTGCGAGAATTGTCTCAAGGCGCCCTTTCTTCTGCAAGTCACCCACTTCACGCAAAATGCCCTGCTCAGCAGCCTGCATATCAGATAATGCCGTACAAAAGACTACATGTATTCATTTACATAATTGTAGAAGAAGTACAAAGTAAGTTTTTATAATCTTGATCATGTTAAGATGAAAATCATGTTTAGCCAACAGACAGAGGTCTTAATATCTTAAATAGGTATTAGTTCCGGAAACGAATATACGAATCTTTAAAGGCCATGCCTGTTAACCGTACCATGTATTGACGCCAAACAACTTTTCGCAAACTGTAAAAATGAAATAAATGCTAACACTTGAACTCACACTATTAATCATACTCTTGGTGATAGCAGAGAGTACTGCGATGAAGGAAGGTGTATTTCACTTTCATTTTTATGTAAATTTTGTTTATCTTCTGTTGAGTGGCCATATGAGGTCATAAAGTTGTATCACTTTGCCACTTGCACGTTAACAAGAGTTGGTAGAACAGGCAGAATGATTGTTAAGCAGGAAAATATGCACCAAAGTGGCATCGCTGCCCACCAGCTGGGTACCATGTGTCTTTTACTTTGTGCTGCTTATGAACCACATATTACTTAATTACTTAAGTCTTTTATGCATTCTATGTATTTTTCTTCAGTTCCGGGTATTTCAGAGGTACGCAGTAAATAATACATATTTCCAGACCAGGAGGAATAAAATAAATCAGGGTTCAAAAAGCAATGGCTTAAAATAAGTCATGAAAATGTATTAGAATATGAAAAAATATATACCAAAAAAGCATGAGCATGAACAGAAGCTCTCTGTAGTAGCAGAGTGACGGGATTGTCCACCACATCCCTGAGTGACTGTATGGGCATGGGTATGTATCTGACGGCAAGGAGGGACACAAGGTTGCCCGCGTAGCTCCGTGTCAGCACCAGCATGGCCAGCATCCACACACCCACCAGCACACGCTCGCACCACCACCACTCACCAGATTCATCTACATCTGAAACCAGGACATAAATAATTAAAATATCCGAAATATGATGTTCACTTGCCAAACTACAAGAACTACAACTCCCAAACTGTCCACTTCGTTCTAAACAAGGAGGGCCTCACATGGCAATATTCTGCAGCATCACTCCTCTCCGTTAGGCATTAATACAGTCCGTGCACACGCAGGGCGGTGGGTACAAGCCTTTCCTGTGTGTATATGTATGTGTCTGTATGTCTGTCACTCTGTGTGCCTGTGTCTGTTTATGATCCAAAAGTGTTAGTTCTCATCCGCCTTTAACTAAATTTTGTGATAATGTTGAGGAGTCAGTTAAGGAACTTATTTAGTTTTGGGGAACAATAGGTCAAGATTCAGGGTCGTATGGCAAGGTCACATCTTGATATGACTTTGACCATTCTTTGTGGAAAGGATGGAATGAAGTCCAAAACGAAGGAAGCTGATTCTGAGAAAGTTAATCAAAGGTCAAGATCACAGTACAGGGTCAAAGTTTGACCACTGTGTTTCTTAGTGTGAACAAAATAACTAAAACAACTTTGATTTTATGTGTCCCCAAAGTTGTTGAAGGACTGAGGGTAAGCCAAGAAGCTTACCTATTGTATTAACAATAGGTCTAAGGCCAAAGTCACATGACATGAGTAAAAATTTTTAATCTAACTTAGACCAGTCTTTGTGGAAGGGTTTAGGGTAAAGTAAGGATGAAGAATTTTGTTTCAGAAAAATCAGTCAAGGATCAAGGTCACAAGGCAAGGTTAAATGTTCGACTCCTTAACTAACACAGTTTTGATTTAATTTGGACCAAACTTTATTGTAGTTGGACTGAAAGTCGACTAAGATGAAAAAAAAAAAATCAACCTGGAGATAAACAGGTCAAAGGGCAAGGCCACAGGACAGAAAACTCAACTTCGACGAGAAAAAATATAAAAATAAGCTTTTAATTTATACAGTGATTCACGCACTTTACTAATTGTTCATGCATTAACAGCAGCTTACCTTGCTGTAAAAGCACACGAATAAATATGCCTGCATTACTCCGACTCCTCAAGTTTGCAGTAAAGCAAGAATAAATCACCGTTATCACAGCCAACACGGCAAGGAACGCCACCCAAACCATGGGAGCTAAACACACCAAGAAGCCCCAGGGATCCAACTCTAGACTGCCTCGACCACTAATTGTCCTGGCATGACTGAAGAAGGCAGGGTATGTGAAGTCCACCACCTCAGCTCGTTGGGCAGTCACACCGAAAGGACCCACAGCCATAGCCACGTCCTGTTCGAAAAAAAGATAATAAGTCCTTTTTGTGATCGATTCCAATGGCAAGCGGGTTAAATGAGTAAACACAGGATTTTGTTCTCTAAACATTCAGACTACATAAAACCCCACGTTTCAGAGGTCATCCTTCTGTTCTTCGTCCATTGTAGTCTAATTTCTAACCAAAATATTATCTATATCAGCGTATGAATCCTGCTTGATATAACAAGGTAAAATTGTTCTCATTAAAGCTTTTTGCTTGATAAAATATTGTCACTATATTCATGAGCTAAGGGTATTGAGGACCAGTAATATACAAGCCACTGATGCAATTTGATGTGTTGAACTGGCATAGTAATCAGACCTAAGGGGGCAGGTACCAACAAGTCGGCTTACACATTGGTAGGATATGAACCCAAATGCGTTATCATGCAAGTTCTAATGGATGGAGGCACTGAAATGATCAGTAAAAATACTCAGATTTTTCTTAATGAGTGAGAAAGGATTTGACATACATTAGCTTAAGATATCGTAAATGAACACTAATGAAGCTGTAGTGCTAAGAATTGTGTATCATTATATATCTGAAGATTATACAAAGTTGGGGTGCAGCCATTAAGGGTTAAGCAAATTACAGTTTTAAATACGGTTAAGATTGTATTTACCTCAGACGAAACTTTTAAGGCTGGAGGAGTTTGCTTTTCAAGGCTAAATATAAAGGGCTTTTTTCAGACTTTATGCTTAATTAATTGATTTTTTTTTCCGGCGCCAATTGAATAATTAAATTCTATGCAAACCTGTGTCAGATCACTGGGAAATATTACAACTAACGCAATAGTCACTATAATGAAAAAGTTAAGGTAAAATATACAGCAACCAAATGAATTATAAGCAGTATTCTGGAGGGGCGAGTTGTGGAACTTTTTGAATGAGTGCAGTGAGATGGGTATAAGGGGCACGTGAGGTAGTGACTGTAAGCAGAGTGGTGGGTGATAGTCATCATCTATAAATTAGTGTGTGGCAATACTGCAGAGGATATATAGATAAAACAGTGAGAAGACTACAGAGGACAGTAAAGATTATTAAGAACTCCAAGTTTTGTGGAGTTCTTATTGACATTGTAGACATTCTTATTTTCCTTTTCATAATTTGAGAAGATCAAAAATGCTGGCATTCCAAGACCGTTCGAGACGGAGACTTGGAATTTTGAGGAGTGATGTATCTCGGTTGCAGGATTCTTTGGCAAATTTTTTTTCTTTTCGTTAGGACTTACGCCCTCTGTGTTATTTTTTTAAAATATTTTCTCTCCTGCACATCAAAAACTACGGAATTAATTGCTTTGCAAATATACCAGTATACAGTCGTCAACATATGCAAGTACACCTGGGTATTGATATTGAGATTCAACAAATACTTTTTGAGATACTGACTGAAATAAAAAATGGCAGTCCCAAGTATGAAAGTGCTAAATCGGAAAGTATTTGGCCGATTTTGACCAAACTTGGTGGAAATGTAGTGGGTCATGAGTGAACACGATCTGCATAGTATGAATGACCTTGACCATGATCTCAAGGTCACAGGTCAAAATCTGTAAAATTTTTGAGTCCTACCAAAAGTCACTTAAAATTAGGTCGAAATGATAAAAGTATTTTCAAAATCCTAAGAGTGTCAACTTTTTAAGATTCCTTAACAGCAATTATGACAAATCATTTTTTTACCCTTGTTGACGGTTTTTGGACCTACCATCAAAATAATGTGTACAGTATAGTTCAAAGACTGTAAACCATATCTCATGTACAAGTGTGGAATTTTTTGTCATTCTAATCTGGAATGTGACATTATCATCTGGAATGTGGAGTTCTTTGAACATTGCTTCAGCAGTTTCGGAATTGTAATTGTTAATAAAAATAATTATTATAATGTTATATAATAATAATAATAATAATAATAATTATTATTATTATTATTATTATTATTATTATCATCATCATCATTATTATTATTATTATTATTATTATTATTATTATTATT